>NC_081759.1:40142839-40485339 GCF_963082965.1 Carassius carassius
TCACATATCAGATGCATTGAATTCAACAGTGACTGAAAATCATGAGAAAAGTTCTCACTTAATGCCTGAGAGAATGAAACGGCGTCTGTTGTACTAAAGCACCTCTGCCCAGGCTCTTGTGCTAAAATGTCAATTTAAATGTAAATCTCTATTGTAGGAATGAAAGGATGTGATTGGACCAAGATTGAAAACGTAATTAAACAGCCACTGCAATTACTTTAAAGAATGAACTATTTCACCAAATCACAAAAAAGTTAGAGATCCTCTGTGAATGTGAGATTTATGTGAAAGTTAAGAACACAAGCGATAAGAAATATTTGCTGATGCTAGGAATATATCACAAACTGATCATTTATCAGACCTATACGTTTTGATATATTAACACTGATTTGAGCAGTGACAAAAAAAGGACACAATGTGCCTACATATCTGAGCCACAATCATTATTTTCAATTATTTTGTAAATTACATTTTTTTCTGTTTTCAAACAGCCTCAGATTTAATTATTTGGTAATCATGGTAAAAATCTAAATACATGCAATCATCTGTCCGTCTTCCTCTCTTTCTCTGTCTGCAGTCACAAACACATTAATTAGCTTGCATGAAGCTATGCAGCAACATAGACAATACTCAAATAATTACGTTGCGCCATCTCTGCTACTTTTAAAAACCAATAAAGGATGAATTCACTGCATGCAGGGATCAGCATCAGCGATCTCTCACTCTGCGAAGTCATAAGTATAGACTCTATTTACAATGAACTATTTACAGATTTCATAATATCTGAAGCTCTCCAGCAACTGGCTAATGCTGTCTGTAAAGTTGGTGTGTCTGAGAGGGGAAAAGGGTGTGGGGTTTTTCAGAAAGCATTTTCATGCTTTAACTGAGAATGGCACACTGGCAGGGCGGTAGGGTGCTGAGGGTTATGCAAATGAGATCTGCCAAGGTCATCCAATCAGCTCAGAGTCCTTTATGCATCATGAGAAGTGACAGCTATAATGATAGCCTCTTAGAAGGCCACAAAAAACAGTAAAGCTCTCTGGTGTGAGCCTGGAGAATGTGATTTCCCATACTTCATTTGAAAGTGCATTTGAGGTCCCTCTCTGGAAGATATACCTTTTTTGGACCATGTTTGATATGCATACTGGCCTAAAAGTCGAAAAATACATTTTTTAAACGTATTACACTGTTATCTAAAACCATATGTTTTATATATGAAATTAAAATATCACTAAATATAACACACGATTTACAAATTGGGAAAATGTTACAGTTCAATAAAAAAATAGAATAAAACTCTCCTCTTGTAAAATAACCCATCGACAATCATTTTTGCATTTGGTTAACATAACTTTCAGTGCAACGTAATCTCCAAATCAAAATTAAATCTTGAGGAAATATTACATGACATGACAAAACAATATTAATTAGATGCACCTTCACGCTATATCTACTTAAAATGTCTGGACTTTATTACTAAAACATTATTGTTTAATATACTAAAATGGTATGTTTTGGTATATATGTTTTTATTTATGTTTTATAAATGCTATATTATAGTGTAATGTAGTTGTTATGGCAGAAAGAGTTTACTGCAACCTCAGTTTGCAATATATTAAAAATATAGTTACTTCCATAACTGAGATTTTAGCAAAAATAAGTAAACAGTTCAGTGCACCGAGCCAATTGCTTATTATATCGTTTGTTTACTAAAATAATTCTGATGGATGATTTTTTGAATAAATATTTCAATTAATCACTCATAAATCCATCAAGACAGTTATTTCTTGAATGTATTGGCATTTTGAACTAATCATTTGAATGAATAATTCAAGGACTCACTCAAAAATTCAGTCCCATGCTGCCACCTACTGGTGTATCAAATGTAACTGCAGAAAGAGTCACAGATAAATCTCCACCACTAATGACTGTCTGGAAAGTTTGTGTGAAAACATTTTGTTCTGCATTAACAAGAGTCGCACTAGATAAAAATCTCATGTTACAAGCACATAAACAGCTATTTTATACTTGATCTGAAGTTATTTGTTGTAGCAAAACAAATGCTGGAAGCAAAACAAATGACGTTTACAATGGTGAGAAGCGCACCTGGGCACAGCTGCCGACAAAAAAACAAAAACACAAAAGCAGAGAGGCACCGTCATTCTGCCTCCAGCAATAGTAGAACAGTTTGCTAATGAAGTCAGAAATACACTGCTAACGTAGCACTTGAGGCAAGTCCCTCTCTGCTTAGGACAATTAGCAGAAAGGCACCTCATTTCACAATCAAGTTGAACTGCACACGCTCCACTGCCACGAAAAAAATGCACTTCCAAAAAGAACAGTCCGTTCTTTCTAGTAAAAATTAAATGAGTACATCATAGCATGCATCTTATTGCATAGTACATATGGATTTCTTCTCAGCTCACTGCCTTCTATTAGTACCTTTCTAGTTAGTCTGATGAATAGCTGCTCAAGCTGCCTAAATGGATTTTAACTCTCTAACACTCAGGCAAATGACACCATCATTTTATTTCAGCCTCAGTGCGGACACGTGGGTCAGCTGGGCACGGTGTGGCCGCTGGATGATTTAATTGAATTGTCAGAGTTGGCATCCCCTCATTGGGCATCGTCCAAGCTCTACGATGATATATTGCACAGTGCTCCATCTTCCCTGACATCAGCGGCGGAATAAAATGTTTTTTTCTGAAATTACCCAGCACTCACTCAATGTTAGACTAATAAACAAAATTATGAAATTGGAGAGGACAATTTAGCTTTAATAATAAAGACTGGATAAATATACTGGATTATTGACAGAAAGTATATCAAACAATATAAATGAATAGAAAGTACTTGGAGCAGGCACTGCAGAAGACATCACTAAAAAACTTTCATGGTTCAGAAATAGTAGCACAGTTGTTTTCAAAAGTGGCCAGTGGACAAGTGGGCTGATACAATTATCACACTGTCCTTCTTCTTATATGTAGCGGATCAGGTTTTTAGAACTGAGAAACCAAAATTCCCTTGTACATGAAAAAAAAAATGTTATTAATTTTAACAAATTAACCACATCTGAACAACTACATCTGAATTCAAAATAATGAAAATATTAATTTATATAACTTATTTATGCATGGTATCAGAACTAAATGATTTGGTCACACAAAGCAATCCATTGAGTGAAAGTGAACTTTACAGTCTAATATCATTCCCTATACAGAAAGGCTCATTGATCTCCATATAAAAAATATATAGATATATAATATTATTGCAGATATTTACCTGCCATGTTTCTAATCAGCATGTGCTTTCTAACATCACAACTTGGCAACTCATGTGTCATCTAGAATTCCAAGTTTCACACTTGTAAATGTGATGTTGCTTGGTCATTCATCTGCTCAAAACTTATAATTATGATATTTCTGACTTGAAGGGCACACATAAGTAGAACAGTTCTCCACCAGAAACTGAAGAACTGCACTAACTATAAACCTGATGAGATAGTAGAGCGCTTCATTACGAAGATGTGGCTTGAAGCAAAATCGCAAATTCCCATTTTGTCATCCAGTTAAAAAGCAATAAGTTAATTTATTACACAGAATGCAGACCTTATCAACCTTGAAACATGGAAGATATTGCTTTCAGATGGCTCGTTTTATCAGTCCTCGACTGATTTCAGGGATACAGGGATGTAAAATCTCATCTGCCGCTCCACTGATGGAAAATCAAAATTTAATCGCCATTTCCAGACTACTTGGTGGAGAAGATTATCATCAATATAAAAAGTGGTTCAACACAAGAAGGACTTCAGGCTAATGTGGGCAAATTCATTTTTTGCTAATATGGCAAGAAATAGTCAAGCACTCACAGAGAATATGCAATAAAATCAGTCATGGTCTACTGGATTACCAGAAATAGCTTTAGTCAAATATGAGCAAATGGGTTAGCCGAATGTCGCATTGGGTTATATTTCCAGAAAGAGCTGAGGTACTGAAAATGGAAAGTGGAATGCTGATAGTAGCATACCATAGTAAAAGACAGAAATAAGAAAGAAAGACACAAGCAAGCGAGAAAAACTACATTTACTGTCCATCTGGAGTAATGAGCTGAAATTATTTGTATTCTCTTGAACCAAAAGTGTAGTGAATGGCAGAACAATCCCTCTGTCTTCAACAGAGCCAGTTTTCCTTCGTGAGAGGACCTTTGATGGTGAGGCTTTATTGCCAGGGAAAGCACTGCGAATTCATTCTTTTCGATTTATCCCATAAAGCCCTCTTGTCTCTAAAGATCAAGGCACATTTGTCCGTAGAAAACATCAATAGGGAAAAGTTATGGGCTCTTTTCCATCATACAGAAATTACTTTTCAACAAAAACCTGGAACATCTTCTGAAAACCATTTGTCAAACAAGTTAGTGTCCTGCACTCTTTTGTTACTGAAAATTGAAATGTCAGGTAGAAACTTCTAAGAAAATGTATTGTAGACCAGATCTTTGAGGACTAAAAGCCATGCATTTTCACATTTTCAATGCTTTCCTATGTCCCACCAGTTTATTTTGGAAATTACCAATCTGAAGGTAAAATTTGTGGAAAGTGCATAAGGGAAGGGAAATAAATCGGTTCATTTAACTGAAATTACTATTATTTGTCCATGTTAATTTTAAAAGGAAGCCCAATCCCAAAAAAGAAAACTCAATCTCAACAGAACATTAAACGTATCTGGATGACAAGGGGTAAAATCTCGATTTTGATCCTCGGTCTTGAAAAGGTTTTTTAGGAGAAAGCATCAGTTGTCTGCTTGACTAGTCATGTCTTCTGGAGGCGTCTGTGCTGAACGCTATGCAACATTCTCTATTGACAGGCATTAAATTGTTTTCTGAGTTTGATTGATGACACAGATAAAGTGGCCCTCCCTCCAGCTTAAGGTCATATTTCCTCTGTTAGGAAAACAGCTCTGAGTGAACATCAAAATCTCTGAACTGTCTTCGGGGTTTTGCTTCACATTTATTGTTTTTCCTTCATCTGAAGATAAAAGTGTCTTCAGTTTGTAAAATTTCACCACACATTTGCTGTTTCTTTGTTCCTGTACAAAAGTTCTGCTGATCCGCTGTCTTATAACATGGGCAATGTAAAGAGAAATAGGTTTGTTTAGAAATATTAACCCTTTTTAACTTCATTCTAATCTAATGAAATAAGCTTTCATCATGTATTTCCTTCATACTGATGAATTAATTCAGCTTGTAAACGTTTCTGATGCATTTTCATTAAATTGGCCTTTGTTGTAGCCTACTTTTTGAAAAGCAGAATTTAACGCTGCTGCATTGACAGCTTCGCTGGCGGCTGAATGACACAAGGGCAATTTTGTTTTTCTAAGTCGCTCCGTTTCCGAATGCAGCATCAACTTCATGCTTTTCCCCAAGATGCAGAATAAGCAAAAGTCAAAACACTTGAGGCCAGGGCTCATTAATCATAATCACACAATTTGCATTCAGAGATAAAAGCAGTATTCTGTACCTGACGCCAGACTCTTGTAATCAATTACCGCTTGTCAAATGATTTTGTACTACAACAACTTTTAAAGTGATACGCAAACATATGCTCATTAATCTTTCCTGCAACATTCCAACTGTACTACTATGCATTTCCTCAACTCATTATCTGCTTTTTACTGTACTAAAATATATAATGCATTTTGTTTATATAAGCCAGTATGCCTAGTTATTTTAAGGTGCTAGCATTGTTTTAATGACGCTATAACTTGCCTAACATTCAAAAAAAGAAGTTTGAGTAATCGTAATTGTGTGTGTGTGTGTGTGTGTGTGTGTGTGTGTGTGTGTGTGTGTGTGTGTGTGTTTGTGTGTGTGTGTGAGAGAGAGAGAGAGAGAGAGAGAGAGAGAGAGAGAACTAAGGCTAAAAACGCCAGACACCATTTGAGGAAAAGGCTAAAGTAGACCTCCTGTTGTTCAAGAACAATTTCACATCTCAAATCCTCACATTTTCATATTGGCATTGCCGTTTAGATATACTGCTTTATATTTAATGATTAGTTGATTTGGTTGTACTTATTTTGTACCATAAAATCAGCTCTTGCTGACATGTTTTAGGCCTTCAAGTTCTCAATCAAAACAGCTTCTATAGAATCATAGTCCGTGATTATAGTCCGAGGTAGCAGGACAATTTATGTTTATCGCATTGTGCAACTTGCTTAGCCTCACCATGAACCCTGTGTTTGTAGTGCATCATAGCCCATAAATGTGACAGCAATCAGGATGTATTATTCATCAGTCTGATACTGATATTCTCCCACTGAACTATAGCGCTGAGTGGGGACGTTATGGGGTTGCATAACCTTGTGCGAAGGAGTATTGTAAGGGTATCTAAACCTCATTCTTTCCTGACAAAAGGAAGAATATCAGAGGGTGCATTCAGGAAGGAAAATGAAAGATGGTCTGAGAGGAAAGAAAATGGGAGTAGAGGAGATGATGAAAAAGGGGAATGCAGTTTTGGTGTAGCCACACAATCAACAGGAAATCACAGTTCATTTTATTTAATGTGCACTGGGCTGGTTTGTCTGACATAGATTAAAATACGATAACAGGTTTGCGTGAAAATAATTGTGTAACCTGTAATCAAGCAATACCACAGGTAATCATAGCAGTGTGAGTTAAACAGATGATTGCAAATGCGATTGATTTTATACAGCAGTTCAACAAGAGATGTCAATTTTGAGTAACTTCTATTTTAGATACACAATTACCAGTGCTTTTTCTGTTTTTTATTTCTCTATCAGTGAAAATAGCTCCAAATAAAGCCACAGACAAACTAACTGATGCAGAGCCAAGCAGCACATTAGTTCCGTTCATAATTGAGTATTTTTTGTACAAATCACTTAGACAGTCAATAGACCTACTATTATTTAACAACACACCAATTGTTCAGGTGATTAAATGTCTTTCTAAAAAGAAAATGAAAAAAAAAAAAAACATTCTGTAGACAAACTCCATAAAACAATTTTTTTAATCTAGGACCTTTACACAATGTGTGCCATTAATGTTAAATTTAATATGGTGTCTAAACTGATTAGGGTGTATTGTTAATGTTTTTAATGGATCGGTGTGATTGAATGAATCGGTTGAATGAATGAGTCAATGACCACCTACTGATGTGTTTATGTAACCTGCAGAAAGTTAGTATATAAAATAAAAATGATCATCACTAATGCACAGATTACATCAATATTAGATTTTATGATTATTCTTTACTTGGCAGAAATACTAAGAATAATGCTATATTATTATGAATTCAGCCAAAAACAATTTTGTGGGCTGTCTGTTTCTGAAAAGACCAGGAAGAACAAGGGTAACAAAATGAATTCAGGAGCTGGAGAGAAAGGAGGCTGAGGTTGAGAAAGAGGAAGAGGGGTCAGAGCTGGGAGGATGAGGCTTTTGATGGGAGAGAAGTGGAAAAATAGGGCAATGTGAAAGTCTGATGGAGAGAGATGAAAAAGTTGAGAGAAAGACCTGCAGGAATTGATTCAAAGAAGCATATTAGCAGACCGTCAAACACTACAATAGATCTGACCTGTTACCTATTACTTTTGAAAGTGCAAACAGAGAAGCTAGTGGTTACAAGGGCTATATCTCGGTATAATCTTTTGAGTCAAAACGTTTTATTTCTTTAGGTTATCTTTACATTTTATGAATCAATTGATTTTACAGTTCAAAATTGTCCCGAAAGCCCTCTAGACAACTCTCTATATAAATGACTTTATATTCAGTAATATTATTGATTTAAGTGCACTAACAGTATCGAATGAGAACAAAACGCAAATTGGAGTTAACTTAATAATTACACTATTGTCTTCTTTTGAGATGCTTTATAGCTGAATCAAGCCCATTCTATAATTGACAAAATTTGCAATATCATCTCGTATAAAAACTGTCTTACATTTAATGAAGTTTGCATCACTGATTGTTATTTTTGTTTATTACTGTGAAGCTAGTGCTGTATAAATAAAGGTGACTTTATAGTGTGACTATGGCCTGTTGTTGGGGCATGGTGTCAAGAAAGGTAAATATATGGTAAATGACCTGCATCTTTCTTTATGTAAAAGTAGATATATTTTATTTTAATATTTTATGTCCCTATATAGAAAAGAATTAACTTTTAGAATATTCACTTCAGTAAAAAAGTGACAACTAGCCCAGGTCTCACCTGGTGGCTTTGTTTGGAAAAACCTAAAACGTGCACAATTTATGCCACATCTATGTTTAGTATTCTTGCCTTAATGTTCTGAATACGTATTTAAACATTTTAGAGTCAGAATCCAAACTGGGTAATGAATATAACAAGCCAAGGTGTATATTCAGTATATAATCAATTTTGTTCTTGTGAGGTCAGTGACAAATCTATTTAATGAATTCAGAGGCTATATCAGTCATACTATGGCAGAATTGTGTCAGTGAATTCCCATGCATGATTTAGAGCCCTGTTATCCTGTCCAACATAACTCACAACCACAACGCTGGCTTTCATTTCTCACAGCAATATATAAAGTCACATTTCATAAAGCCAATTGTTTTTACTTCTCATTGTGCTCCATGTAATGCGGATCTGCTATAAAAGTTTTTTTTTGGTTTTTTTTTTGGTTTTTACACCTGTGGCACCAAAGACATATGTATTATTTTATGAAAAAAGATAGCTTTTGCAAACCTTTGATAAAATGTGTCACTTCAGGCCACACCATTCAATGAAAAGACTTTTTATCCAAACATCTACTGCACGCTGTTAAGCTGTTCAGATGGGGGAATCATTGCTTGACAGCTCCATTTGACTCAAGATGACAAGCAATGTTTTATAATGGATAGAAAATTGATATTTTTATAGACAAGATGAGTAGGCTACATACTGCAAAAAAAAAAGCAAGAAACTTTCTGACAGGTTTTTTTTAAAGAGCAAAAATGGGAGACAGTGTTATTTATTGAGCAAAATCAAGGTTTTCCAGTTACAGTGGGGCTTATCAAAATAATGTCATGGATTTTTTTTCTTTCTTTCTTCATAATGACAGCTAGCAAAATACAAATACGATATGTTATTTACAGCATGACACAACACGAACTGGTCAGTAAGCGTTTAACATATCTCTGTGCCTATAATGCAAATGCATTCAAAGCTAATAACATGCCAAGAATGAGAAATTACGTTTTCATCTTGAATATCACCTACCAATTCATGTGCAATAAATCTTTACAGCTTGAGTGACCTTTTAATGGCTTGAATTAGCCTAGATTATAATACAGTGAAAATTTAATTAAAATGGTCAGTAAAGAGTTCAATGTCAAGGAGCCATCTGAATGAATACGATAATCTGTAGATGAGCTGCACAGACATTCCTCATCATCGCGTTCAGTAACTGGTTCAGTGCACACTCTGAAGAGCTGGACTGCACATCTGAATCAGCCTCGCTGGGAAATGAACAATGCATTTGGGTGTTATACCAAGGACCTGCAGCAATGGTCTGGTGTCAATAGAAAGTCAATATTCATTTTCCCTGGGCCAAAAACCCATTTAGAGCTTTGGAGAGGGACTGGCCAATGGAGATAAGAAAAGTAATAGAAACTCAACCCTGCTGGGGACTTTAACAAGCACCGGTACCAATTTATCCAGATTTAAAGATCATTACTAGCTATCTAAAACACTTATACTCTTTTTTCAGTAATTAGTAGTGATTAGGCTAAATCACCCTCTTAAATTTCCAATTTTTAAGTTTTGTTTTTAAGTGCAACCAAATGAAAATCATGAAGTTGGGTTCTGCTACCAGTTCTCGGTCATGCATTACACTAAAACATACAGCACTGCTAGCAGTCTAGTGTGATTTCCCTATAAACTGTTTATTTTACACAGCAGGATCAGTGTAGTTCAGTGACTCTTATGAGGCAGTTCTGAGTGAATAAAAAACAGAACTGGCGATCATCAGGTATCTCATTCCCAAATGACTGACTCTTATAAGTGGGATATTTTTGGTGAATCGAAACATATAGCTTGATTACTGAGTGAATCAAAAACATACAGTGCAGCTTTTCCCAAATGTGAGTTGGTTCTTCTTAGTGAATCCTGCAGAATGGCCAGTCTCATGTGATTGCCAAGTGATTGACTCTTGAGCCAGTTCTTTTTAGTAAATAAAAACCCTGTTGAAAAAACCAGCATATGATGGTTACTTATGTTTTGATGCTGGGATGCTGGTTTATGCTGGTCCTTTGCTGGTTTATGCTGGTCATGTGCTGGCAAAAGACCAATGTAAACCAGCAAAAGGACCAGCATAAATCAGCAAAGGAACAGCATTAACCAGCAAAGGACCAGCTCAAACCAGCAAAGGACCAGCGTAAACCAGCAAAGGACCAGCATAAACCTGCAAAAGGCCAGCAAAGGACAAGCTCAAATCAGCAAAGGACCAGCATAAATCAGCAAAGGAACAGCGTAAATCAGTAAAGGACCAGCATAAACCAGCAAAAGACCAGCAAAGGACCAGCATTAACCAGCAAAGGACCAACTCAAATCAGCAAAGGACCAGCATAAATCAGCAAAGGACCAGCATAAATCAGCAAAGGACCAGCATAAACTAGCAAAGGTCCAGCTCAAACCAGCAAAGGACCAGCGTAAACCAGCAAAAGACCAGCGTAAACCAGCAAAGGACCAACTCAAACCAGCAAAGGACCAGCATAAACCTGCAAAGGACCAGCATAAGCCTGCAAAGGACCAACTCAAACCAGCAAAGGACCAGCATAAACCTGCAAAGGACCAGCATAAGCCTGCAAAGGACCATCATAAACCAGCAAAGGACCAGCTCAAACCAGCAAAGGACCGGCATAAACCTGCAAAGGACCAGCATAAACCAGCAAAGGACCAGCGTAGACCAGCAAAGGACCAGCTCAAACCAGCAAAGGACCAGCATAAACCAGCAAAGGACCAGCATAAACCAGCAAAGGACCAGCTCAAACCAGCAAAGGACCAGCGTAAACCAGCAAAGGACCAGCATAAACCTGCTAAGGACCAGCATAAACCAGCAAAGGACCAGCTCAAACCAGCAAAGGACCAGCATAAACCAGCAAAGGACCAGCTCAAACCAGCAAAGGACCGGCATAAACCTGCAAAGGACCAGCATAAACCTGCAAAGGACCAGCATAAACCAGCAAAGGACCAGCTCAAACCAGCAAAGGACCAGCATAAACCAGCAAAGGACAAGCATAAACCTGCAAAGGACCAGCATAAACCAGCAAAGGACCAGCTCAAACCAGCAAAGGACCAGCATAAACCAGCGTCCTGGCGTCAAAACATACCTAACCAGCATATGCTGGGAAGCACACAGCACGACCAGTATAGTCTGATAACTGAATGAATGACTCTAATTGGCCAGTTATTTTTAGTGAATCAAAAACAAGCAGTAAAGCAGTTATATTCCCAAACAGGAGTTGGTTCTTCTTAGTCAATCATAAAGTGTGGCTAGTGTAGTATGTGTAACAATTTCACTGGAGGTGAGCGAAGTGAACCCAAGTAACAGTCACATATTTAACTGGGTCCTGGACTTCCTGACCGGCAGACCCCAGGTGGTTAGAATTGGCAATCACACATCCTCCTCACTTACACTCAGCACTGGTGCCCCACAGGGATGTGTACTCAGTCCTCTCTTGTACTCCCTGTTCACATATGACTGCTCTGCTAAGCATATCTCCAACATCATCATCAAATTTGCTGATGATACTACTATCCTAGGACTCATCACTAATGGCGATGAGACATCCTACAGAGATGAGGTTAATGCACTCACAGCATGGTGTGCTGATAACAATCTCTCTCTAAACGTCAGCAAGACCAAGGAGATGATTATGGACTACAGGAAGTCACAGAGTGAGGGTCACGTTCCCATTCACATCAATGGAGAGATAGTAGAGACAGTTAAGAGCTACAAGTTCCTTGGCATTCACATCTCTGAGGATCTTTTCTGGAGCCTACATTTAGAAACCATAGTGAGAACAGCCCGTCATCGTCTCTACTTCATGCAGAGACTGAAGAGGTTTGGCATCTCCTTTAATTTCATGTCAAACTTCTACCGCTGCACTATTGAGAGAATTCTGACCAGCTGCATTACTGAAAGGTACGGCAACTGCTCTTCTTTGGACTGCAAAGCTCTTCAGCGAGTGGTGAGAACAGCAGAGCTCATCATTGGACATAAACTCACAGCCTTACAGGACATCTAACTCGCTGCTTGAGAAAGGCTCGCAGCATCATCAAGGACCGCACTCACCCTGCTCATCACCTGTTTGCCACACTGCCATCTGGCAGACGTTTCCGATTCATCCGATCACGGACAGCCAGACTGAAGAACAGCTTCTATCTTGATGATTTATTTTAAAATCTTGCTATTTGTATTTAAATCTCTGCATGGTTTAGCCCCATCTTATATCGCGGATCTAATCCAGGAACAAAAGTCAATGAGATCACTACGATCACAATTCCAGAAACGTCTTGTTGTTCCTCTCTAGAGGGGATCGCGCATTTGCGGTCGCCGCCCCTAAATTATGGAACAGTTTACCTCTATATATGAGGGACCTTCCTACACTCAGTCAGTTTAAAAGCCATCTGAAAACATATTTTTTTATGATAGCGTTCGATCAAGATAAGTGTGAAGGGTGCTAGTGTCATTTATTTCCTTTTTATAACATATGTTTTTTGACTGTTTTATGATGTTTGTACTACCTACTTAGATTTATGGATATGCATTTTTTTTTCTCTGTTCATTGTTTTATAGCTTGCACAGCACTATGGTCAACTTTGTTGTTTTATTCAGTGCTTTATAAATAAATTTGAATTTGAATTTGAATTCAAGCCATCAGACTACTTAACAATTAGCTGTCCTCCATCTAAAAAAACCTTCTGGACATTGCTCTACTCAGGAATACATCTGAATGTGTACTGCTCTTAAGTTTATTTATTGCATCTGCACTGCCACTTTAATTTTCCTCCATGTAACTCTACGTCACTCTACAATGCCATTTTAGACACCGTTCTACCCCAGTAATCATAATATTACCTCAGGACTTCTCATGAATACTATAACTCTTAACACATATTACCTTTATTTTACCTGTTACTTCTACTTATGGGCATATCATGCTCTGTCCATTTCTTTCTGTCTATGGGCACTGTAGTCACTCAAGAACCTCAGTGCTCTCCACGTACGTCTATGTCTTATGTCTTGTTATTGTCACTGTATGTCTGAGCCTTCACACATGAAATTTCAGCACGCAATGTTAAATGTGCACATTTATCCATATCATCAGCTGACCAGTGGAGAGAGTTTTTCTTTTCTTCTAAGTATAGCTGCCTTGTAAAAATCAACACCTAAATGCATGTAAGTCACCACTAATAGAAAGTAGACTATTGAGAGTTTCTACAAGTAGGAAAGTTTTCTAAGGAATGAAAGAGTGACTATTGCCAAAGGCATCTGAGTTATTTTGACATCTTTTAAATTTGTTACAGATATTGTTGTCTTTCTGGACCTGAGAGACCTGGAGGTATGACAGTGATGTGTTGGGTTGCATTGCCAGTAGTGCCTTGAGGGGGAACTATGGACCTTTACTTTGATGGAATCTCGCTGTTTGAGACCCTTCCCACTTCTCAAAGCCTCAGAAACATCAGTCTCCCGTGAAAAGAGAAATATGATGTGGAAAATGGCCACTGGGTGATGGAGATTGATTCAGAAGAAACATGAGCAGTGATCAATATGGCTGCTTGTTCGCAGGAGAGATATACTTATTGCTGTTAGTTCAGCCACCTGGTGGATTCTGGGAGGAACGTGGTCGACAGGTAATGCTAGGCATGTAATTTATGATGGAAGTGTCTGTTCAAGATTGATGCCATTCGGATGAAGGATCCAGTGAGATAATGAAAATAACTTTTTGTAGGACCGAAAAGAGGACAGTCAGAAATGAAATAGATGTAGCATGACATGAAAATTAATTCAATTGAGGAATCAATTTGCAGATACATTTCACCTAGAAACCCCGTTCTCATCTGTTCGTCAAGCACATTTAATGCTTTTCAATCTTACAGAACAGAATGTGAAGTTTCAGAAGTCACAGAGTAGACTCCTTAAATCAGACCACCACACTCAGCAGATTCATTTTTCATCAATATGTACAACGTTGACGTTGTGGCACAGGGGAGATTTAATAATCAATGAAGCAATAGATGCATGTCAGAGCTCAAGAGGCAAACAGGCACAGTGTGAAAAGGTATTTTTGGAAAGCAGGAACTAAAACATATGTTATTCTTACTATTTCAAGTTTGTTGTGAGTGATGTGCTTAGGAAACAATTTTTATTGTTTACAGTTCCAAAAATAATCGCTGAATGTCTCCAAAAGTTTTGAGGGGATTTTTTATTTTTAAATGTATTTTAATAGTAATAAATAAAAATTATATATATATATATATATATATATATATATATATATATATATTATTTTTTTTATTTTTATTTTTTTTTTTTTACTAATGTGCTCAAGTTGATGCATTACTAAAGACAGTCTGCCAAACATATTCTGTCACCCGGGTGTCAGAGTTGTCTCCATGTGCCAGGAATAATCTGCAACCCAGATGTGTTCTCTCTATTTATCTATTCATTTCCACCACACATGCACTGTCACACTGACGAATGGGGAAATGCTGGAAAGAGTCAGATGTATTTGTTCAGTAAAAGGCCTTCATTCGCTCGAAACCCAAATGTCCCTCACAATGAAAGCGATAACCCTCTCCCGACATTACCATAAGTCTCTAAAGAAACTCATGTGGGAAATCAGATGTTTATTACCGGATTCTTGCATGAGAAGTCAAATCAGCTACGCCATTATGTTCTTGATTGGGCTGCTCACTTACTAGTTTGCTTTGTGCACATCTGTCTGGCAAAAACAGTATTCAGCAAATTTGTTTCCGGCTGCACTAATAGACAATGCTATCTCTTCATCATACAGAAATGAGTTTTCGAAAGATATCTGCATTAAAAAAGGTTGAGGCTAGTGGCTTGCTTATGAATATCAAGTGTCGTCTGATTAATGCAGGTGACTGGAGTCGACACACTGGAGAAATTCCAGCAGCAAAACTAAGACAAGAGTTTCTGGCTAAACATATAAGTCATAATTAAAAATCGAGAATGAGAGCTGGATTTGGTGCTTTTTCAAATGTTTTTTTTCTCACCCACAGCAAACATCATTTAAAGGAATAGTTTGCTTAAAAAATATAATTTGAAGAAAATACCCTCAATCTATCCAAGATGATTTAGAAACTTAGATTTAGACGGATGCAGCATTATATCACTCACTCACCAATAGATGCAGTGAATGGGTGCCGTCAGACTGAGAGTCCAAACAGATGATAAAAACGTCACAATAATCCACGCTACTCCAGTTCATCAATTAATGTGAAGCACAAGGTTAAATAAATGAAGAATAAAATCATCTATACATAATATTGCTTTCTCCAGTGGAAAAAAGTCATCTCACCTCAAAAAATTTTAATGCAATCAAATGGCATACAAGAAAATGCATGCACTGTGAAAGAAATATTACACCCTCATAAAAAAAAGTGTAGAAAAAGGGTAACACTTTATTTTGTTTTTCTTTTTACACATTACACTTACTATTACAAAAACAATAAATTATGCATAATTACATGCAAGTTGTCCTAAGCCAAACACTAATTCTGACCCTATCCTTAGTACATATTTGTAATTAAAGTAACTCAGTACTTAAAAGTTTAATTACACTGTAACCATGACACCTTAAAATAAAGTGTAAACAAAAAAGTGTACGTTGGTACAGCATCTAATTGTTACTGATACTTATTTTTTCAGCCCCATTCTGCCGCACAGCTGGGCGTCTGCCCTCTTTGTGACAGATTTATTTTCTTGTTTCAGCTTGAATGAAAATGTAATGAGATCACAGTGTGTTTCTGCCACGGTCTGCAGCATAGCAAAGCTCATTCTTTGCTCCTTCTTTATGAACAAAGACAGAATGAGCCAAATGCAGCCAAGCCTTGAGACTTGCACACATATAAAGGGTGAATGCTGAGAAAAAGTTCTGGCAGCGTTGCATCATGTGAAGTGTTTGGTGAACAGGGTTGTCACTGACAAAGTTCATTCACTCTTACGACAGAAATACAGCAGGCAGAAAGAACAAGTGCATATGACCCTGGACCACAAAACCAGTCTTAAGAATCAATTTTTCGAAGTTTAGATGTGCATCATCTGAAAGCTGAATATATACGCTTTCCATTAATGTATGGTTTGTTAGGAGGACAATATTTGGCTGAGATACAAATATTTGAAAATCTAAGGGTGCAAAAAAATCGAAATACTGATAAAATCACCTTTAAAGTTGTCCAAATGAAGTTCTTAGCAATGCATATTACTAATAAAAAAAATTAAGTTTTGATATATTTACGGAAGGAAATTTACAAAATATATTCATGGAACATGATCTTTACTTAATATCCGAAGGATTTTTGGCATAAAAGAATTTTGTCCCATTTGGGTGCATTTAATACACAAGAAAAATAAACATGAATCTGTGACAGAAGAACCCTGCTTTTATATGATTTTGGATGATGGATTCATCTACATCTCTGCACCGCTTTTCTCAACATGCAGTTTGATTGCTTTTTTAATTACAAGTGATGATGAAAAAAAGAAAAGAAAAAAAAATCCTTTGGCCTCAATCCTCAGCATAATAAAAGATTTGATTTTGGGTGCTCAGGGAATCAAGCTCCCTCTAAAGTGTACACTGTTGTCAAAGCTTGTGTTGCTTTCAACAGAGGGGAGAGAGGTGACAGGAACAATCAGCATAAAAATTACCCACAGGATCTACCTGATCCTTTTAAGTCACGTACAATGCAATGGTGACTTGAAGTCGGGGAAGGAGAGAGACTTTTAGTCTCGGAGGAGCTAAGATGATAGAGGTTGCTGAGCAGGTCTCTTGCTGCACTTTTAGCAGAACTGCACTTCACTTCCAGACACATCATTATATTGCTCAACTCTTCCAAGACAACAGCTGTGGTTGCTCTTTAATCGTTTAATAATTAAAAACTGCATGATCAGCTTTCTGTTTTGCTTAACACTCACAAGGTTCTTCCTTTAATTTAGTCAGTGATAGGACTACACACATCTAACAACTAACTAACTAAAAGTTTAGATAATAGACAAACAACAATTTAAAAAAAAAACAGAAGTGATTTTAGCCTACATCTTTGGTTGCTGTTTTATTGGAAAGTAAAGAATAAATTCAATGCATTTAAAATGGGTTGCAAACACTGCTGTCTTAAAAATACATTTCAAACAGTATTAAAATAATAGTTCACTTAAAAATAAAAAATGCTACATATTTGCCCACCCTCAGGCCATCTAAAAGAATCGAGTTTGTTTCTGCATCAGAGAGATTTAGAGAAATTTAGCATGCTCACCAGTGGATGGGTGCCGTCAGAATAAGAGTTCGAAAAACACCACAATAATCCACAACATCACAAGTAATCAACACTCCAGTCCATCAATTATAGTGAAAAGCTGTTTGTAATAAATCCATCCTTAAGAAGTTTTTTAACTTAAACTTGTTACTTCCACCTAGTAAATTCTGCAGGTTAGTAGCTAATTTCACAACAAACAATACATTCATAGAGTCTATTTCTTTAATAAAGAATACTCTCTCCCATCTTTAGTCCAGATATCACTGGAGTACAAAGAGAAAAATTTCAAACATAATATTTCTGAATAGCAGCCAACAGCGCTCAGCAGGAATGTCTAAAATATTAGACGAACAGATTAATAACAGATATCTCTGTTGCAGCATTATCTAAGTGCACACAGTTTCTTCTTCTAACTGAAGGAATAAGAAATTAGATGAATGCATCTCCCAGTTTACATCCATCACATGAAGATGCGAGCACCATGAAAGCTAATCAAACACAGCAATGTTTAGTTTAGTCACTGGCCTTGAAGATAATGACTCCTTGATGCCAGCAAGTTTAATTAACCTTGAATATATATTACATGCATCCATGTTTCTGGTTGATTATGGAGGCTGATACAATGTCACTAGTTTATTTGAACATGCCAAGTCTGCCCTCACGTGGTCTGTGAAGAAATTGAGGGCTGGATTGGTAAACTCATGATATTATGGTAATTAATATCCGTCAGAATCAATAGGAGGGTACAGAACGCCAATAAAACAAAGCTAATCATTTGTGATGATGGTGAAGGAAAGAAATGATGTGTGCACATCAAACAGCTACACCAGACTTACGGTAGGCCTATATTGCATTGTGCATAGTTTTGTCTTGCATGCTTTTTTAGTAACAGATGTGGGTTTTTAGTAAAGCCCCTGTGTGTTCCCACTCTTCCAAAGCAACAGCTGTGGTTGCTCTTTAATCGTTAAATAATTTAAAACTGCTTGGTCAGCTTTCTGTTTTGCTTAACACTCACAAGGGTTCTTCCTTTAATTTAGTCAGTGATAGGAACTATCAACTAGCTAACTAAGCCCTGGCTTAATAGGGATATAAAGATTTGGACTTAGGTTTTTTTTTATTATTATTGTTTCTTTACCTTTATTTAGTGCGCCTTATTATGTGTAATATTTATTTATATTATTTATAACGTTCCCTCACTCTCCTCAGGCTGAGCGGTTGAAGAAGCAGAGGTTGTCAGTCTGACCGAGTATGAAATCGTAACTCATCTCGTAGATCCTTGCATTATCGAAGTAACCACCAATGTTGTTGCAATCAGTGCAAGCCATTCATCAAATCACCCTGTGCCTCTCATTACATCAGAATTTTGAAGAAAGACATGCTTTTGTTAGTGAAGCCACGACTTATTATTATTACACTTTCTGTTTAACTGATTTCCATCTGAATTGACCCCATTCGATTCTTAGAGCTGTGTGATAAATCATGTTTCAGTCGTGATCGCGATCATTGCTTCTCTCAATTAAATAGGCATAATCATCTGCAATATACACCCGGTGGTTTATTTATTCTGATCATTTATGCATTATTTAGCATTTTGCATAAAGTGTTGTAGTGCTTGGGGTTGCCAGATTTATTTTTATTTTATTTTATTAGATTTATTTTTTTAATGAATGCATTTGAGTCCAGTGTTAAAATCAATCGACCCAGTCTGGACAACCATGTGCGCACTCTCTCAGAGGAAAAAAAGCACTAATAATAATGATCAAATACTAAAAAAAGCACTAATAATCTAAAAACCCCATATGGCATGTATGTTGACGTTTAGCAATCTCTGTTGAGAATAAAGCAAGTATGATAAAGCAAGTCTGTGCAGCCCTATTGTACATGTAGTAGCAATATATGTGTATTTTATGGGCCACCGGGATGTGGAAAGACTTTAATCGCCATCAGTGAAAGCATCTGGATGCCTCTTTATTAATCTCCAGGCCTCCACTTTGTCTGACAAATGTTACGATGGCGAATCACTGCATCATTTTCATTGATGAAATAGGTAACTACTGAATCTGCTCTAAACATCTGGCAGATATTTAGGGATTCCAGATAAATAAGAAAAAATATTACAATGCCAGCTTGTTGAACGTGCTGAATAATTTGACTCAGCTCTACTACAGTGATAAACTAGCCTGTAATCCCTGTGTGTACGCAGATGTTTTATATTCATAGGTTTTATGGAAAACTGGGTGTGTACGTTTGCATAATGACTGCAATGTTTTCAGTACTCAGTCTAAGCACTGTATTTATATGAATAATACTGTAGTGTGACCCTATATCTGGGAAAGTGAAGAATGTGGAGTCTCTCAGGCATTTTATCATAGTGTGTACTATCTGAAAGTTCATTATTTTAATTAGTTAGGCTTCTTTTAAAGTCAGAAATCTTTTACTTGAATCTTTTTGAGATGAAAACAGCAGATGAAACAGACTAAGGAAGTTTTTAATATCTGGAGGAAATTGTCTCATTAATCTCGTCCTGTTTAAAAGAGAAACAGTTCGAAACATTCTGGAGAGTTTTGAAATGCTGTATAAATATGCAGTGGTGAATGTAAAAGTGTATTACACATGACTGATTCTGTCCTGGTGTGGACTTCTGGATTGAAAACCTCTCGCTTTACACTCTCTCACACTCGTTTTCTCTCTCTCTTTCTTTCCGCCAAGTCTTTTCCCTTTCCTTGTTAAATTCTCCATCTTTCTTATTTCTCTTACACCTTAGAATTTTCACTATAATGAATTTCAGTCAGATACTCGAGACAGTAACTATGTGGTATTTATGTATAATAACAGACACACAATGAATGTAGACGGATTATTCTTCAGTGTTAAATTATTGTTTTAATTATTTCTGCCATGTCATCTGTTGTGTGCATATTGTTCAGAACCACTTTTTTGGATATGAGAGCGAGGAATATTAACTTTGATATGTTTATAAATGTTTTAGTAATCAGGACCAGGTTTCAGTGTTGTCTTACTGTCTTATTAGGATGCATGCATTAAACTCTGAACTTAAATTGAATGGTGCATGTGTGACCTTCGTCATCACCAATTTAGCCATGATAAAAATCATTTGTGTCAGGAGCATGTCTGGGTCATATTCAATCAAAAAATCAAAAGAAAAACATGCGGATAAAAAAATTAGGCCTTTTTTTTTATTCTTTTGCATTATGACATTATTTTCATGCCAATGCATCTCAATTTTCACAGTAATGTGGAAAGAAAGGCGATGTATAGTAGAAGTAAAAATATCTAAAAATGGAACAAAATTGCTCTCAAGGTTCATATCAACTTTATAGACAGTTTAGTGGCCACTTGAAGTAAAGTTGGACACACGGACAAATGGTGCTAAACATTTTTTTTAAATTGGATAGTGAAAGACCTTAAGCATCTGTCATATACTGATGTTCAGTGAATGTATCACTCAAAGTGTCAAACCAGCAACATGATACTCATTTATCAGGTACTGAAACGGCAACAAAGGCCAACTTCTTTATTAAAACTACAAGTTTTGTCTGTCCTCACTGAAGTTTCTAGCCTTTCACCAGCTCTAAATGCTCTTGTCAAACCGCTCCAATGATTTAAGCAAGTGTTTCCTGTTTGATGAAAACTGTATGTGTTACAAGCCAAGTCTCCATGTGTTACTTTAACAATAGCAGGAGGGAAATTGTGTCTGGCAGCTCGGATAACGGTCCATCAAGCATTGCAAATAAATATCTTAATTTAGTCAGATTCATTGTTTTTTTCTCCTGATGTCGTGCATTTTCAGTGACTTGCCAGTGTGACATGTTTAACATGTAAATGTGCTTGTTTGGTAAGATGTGCCCACACTAATTTCATGCTTGTAAGAAGATTTGGCTATCTTTTGGCACCAGATTACACCTTTAATGCTGCTCTTTTCTGCTTTGAATGTTTTTCGTGCTGGAAATCAGGTACTAGGTTGTTTTATAATGAGATAATCAAATCTTCTGCTTGCTGTTTGTTGTTAAAATGTTGTCAACTGTTATCATATAAATTTGGGTCATAAAGGAATAGTTCACCCAAAAAACAAGATCCTACTAAAATGAATCACAATAGATTGTGAGAAATGAAGCATTACATCACTTACTCTGCAATGGATGCTCTGCAGTGAATGGGTGCCGTCAGAATGAGAGTCCAAACAGCTCAAAAAAACATCACAGGTAATCAACCCATTTCTAAAATCTGCATGTTTATAATAGACAATTCCATCATTAAGATGTTTTTAACTTCAAACCATTAGCTCTATCTGTAAAATCGCTTTCTCCAGTGAAAAAGTTGTCTCATCTGAATCGGAAGAGAAATATGCAAATATGAAATATAAACACCTTGATGGATTTGTTTCTTACAAACATGCAGCTTTTTGCTTCACAAGACTTATAACTGATAGACTGGAGTGCTGTGGATTATTGTGATGTTTTTATCAACTGTTTAGACTCTCATTCTGATGGCACCCATTCACTGCAGAGCATCCATTGCTGAACAAAATCTCCAAATCTGTTACAATGTAAAAAATAAACTCCTCTACATCTAGGATGAACTTAGAGTGAGTAAACATTGAGCAAATGTTCCTTTTTAGGTGAACTATACCTTTAACTTTTCTAAGGTTTTACTAAAAATATTGTTTTTTAATGTTAAATTGCATAATCTTTTCTTTTTGTGCAAGAATGACATTTGCTCAAGCCTCATGTTGTCTGGCTGAATTGAATATAAAAAGCTTCTTTCACACCAGTAACTCGCCCCAGCATGACAGTGAATCAGAAATATCTATTCCTCAATAAACAGTCCAAAATAGAAACTGAGCCGGAAACCGGTTCACAATATTTCATAAAAGTCCTGTTATTGCTAAATAACTCTATAACTGATCTGTTGCTCTGTAGACGATGAAATGATAGTTATATTAGCTTCTGATGCTTGGATGTTGTATAGGATTTTTAAATTCACTCGACCAAAAGAGAGCTTTAGAGTAGACTCCACAAGAGGGCAGTGTTTCTATTCAAATATTTCTGAGACTTGTAAAAGTTCTCTAAATGAACGTTTAAATACCTAAAACACAAAATGTTTGAGAAATCCTGAAAACTAAGTGTTTAATTATGAATGCAGTTGCAACGAATGTAAACTGACGCTTTGAAGATTTTAAAAGCGTGACCTGTGTGCTATATTCTAAGTCTTTCGAAGTTATGTAATAGTTTTTCCATCAGTCAGGGATGGACCCAAATTTAAGTCATCATATCCACCTTAGTTTTGGAAGTAAGCTGTTTTCTGTGCATGTTTGAGACTTTTGATTTCATCAGCAACTGTAGGGAAATAGCAAGAAGAATATCAAAGTTCATGTATTAAATTAAAATGGTTTGTAAAACCAGTTTGTTGTCTCAAGCAGCATAACGAGCTGTTTTGTACAGCTAAAAATAACTGGAAGCAAATGACACACTGGAAGCCAGACAAATCAATTTACAAATGGCCACATGAAAAATAAGGTGGATACTGAAAATCTTGAAATCTACACTAGCTTTTGTTGGCACATTTGTGGAACAATAACCAAAACTATCCGGTGAATGAGTCATTCTTTTGTTTGTTTGTTTTTTTAGTTAATCCAGTTCCAATACATGAATTGTACAGAAAGATGAATCAGATGAATTTGCCACAGTACTTCTTTCAAGCGTGAAAGTAAACATTCATTGTATTGGCAAAGAAAAGAGCAACAAGTACAATTATTTTTGCCTTTGTGTTCCACAGAAGAAAGAAAGACTTGCACGTTTAGAATGAATGAGAGTGAGTAAAAATAAGAATTTAGTTCATTTTTGGTTGAAATAATCCTTTAAATCCTGTCCTGAGGCGGTAAACCAGATGCACCGGAAAACACTTCATACAATCTAGATCTCCTGACTTTGTGCTGTTTCATAAAAATATCTTATGCTCGGAAGGTTCTTATGCTAAAAACAGTAATGTTGTGAAATAATGTTACAAAAAAAGGTATTTTTTGAATATATTTTAAAATGCGCTTTATTCTTGTGATGGCAAGAAGTCATTTAAGAGGTTGGTTTGGTGCTCAAGAAACATTTATTAATCTAATGTTGAAAATAATATTTGTAAAAATAATATTTTTGTGAATCTGTAATACTCTTTTTGGAGTTCTTTGATGAATTGAAAGTTCTAAAGAGTTATGGGTTACTAGCAGAATTAAAAGACCTCATTAATGTTAATGAAAGTGATGTTTCTAACATTGACTCAGTTTCACATTTGGAGTATTTTAATAAAGAAATAATACTTATGTCAAGCCAGGATGCAAAAGTAACAGTGATGACATTCATAAATTCATTTATTATGTATTTTTTTATATCTGAATTAATGTTTATTTGTAATGTATATAAATTCATTTAAATGCTGTTATTTGATCAGGCATTTTAATACAGTTATAAACGTAAATCCTCTGAAAAAGTGAGCAGCAGAGTTCTTTCATTTATTTGTGATTATTTCACAGGCAGATACAATAGGTATGCACTTATTATAACAGTAATATACAGACCAGCTGTCATCAGTGTTAAAATCATTTCAAAGATGGCTTCAATCTGTTGTTTACATATTCTGTTAAAGCAGACATTAAGATCTGTTTTGATGTATGATTGAGAGGAGCAATGTTCAATGCATCTTTAAATGATTCGTAAAATCAGGGCCTGGTGAGACAAAATAGGATGAACTAAAGTATACTAAAGAAAAAAGAAAAAAAGTCTGATTTGCTCAGGTGCATTTCAATAAATTGGAATGTCGTGGAAAAGTTAATTTATTTCAGTTGTGAAACTTGTGTATTAAATAAATTCAATGCACACAGACTGAAGTAGTGTAAGTCTTTGGTTCATTTAATTGTGATGATTTTGGCTCACATTTAACAAAAACACACCAATTCATTATCTATAAAACATTTAGTGAATTGTTGGCCTTCTGGAAAGTATGTTTATTTACTGTACATGTACTCAATACTTGATAGGGGCTCCTTTTTCTTTAATTACTGTCTCAATGCGGCATGGCATGGAGGTGATCAGTTTGTGGCACTGCTGAGGTGGTCTCTTGTTTCTCATCTCTTCTTGACAAGAGACCATAGATCTCTGGGGCTAAGGTCTGGTGAGTTTGCTGGCCAGGCAAGCACAACAACACCATGGTCATTTAATCAACTTTTGGTGCTTTTGGCAGTGTGGGCAGGTGCCAAATCCTGCTGGAAAATGAAATCAGCATCTTCAAAAGCTGGTCAGCAGAAGGAAGCATGAAGTGCTCCAAGATTTCTTGGTAAACGGGTGCAGTGACTTTGGTTTAAAAAAAAACACAATGGACCAACACCAGCAGATGACATTACACCCCAAATCATCACAGACTGTGGAAACCTAACACTGGACTTCAAGTAACTTGGGCTATGAGCTTCTCCATCCTTCCTCCAGACTCTAGGACCTTGGTTTCCAAATGAAATACAAAACTTGCTCTCATCTGAAAAGAGGACTTTGGACCACTGGGCAACAGTCCAGTTCTTCTTCTCCTTAGCCCGGGTAAGACGCCTCTGACGTTGTCTGTGGTTCAGTAAATCTCTCGACACGTCTGTGTGTGGTGGCTCTTGATGCCTTGACCCCAGCCTCAGTCCATTCCTTGTGAAGTTCACTCAAATTCTTGAATCCATTTTGCTTGACAATCCTCATAAGGCTGCGGTTCTCTCGGTTGGTTGAGCATCTTTTTCTTCTACACTTTTTCTTTACACACAACTTTCTGTTAACATGCTTGGATACAGCACTCTGTGAACAGCCGGCTTCTTTGGCAATGAATGTTTGTGGCTTACCCTCCTTGTGAAGGGTGTCAATGATTGTCTTCTGGACAACTGTCAGATCAGCAGTCTTCCCCATGATTGTCTAGCCTAGTGAACCAAACTGAGAAACCATTTTGAAAGCTCAGGAAATCTTTGCAGGTGTTTTGAGTTGATTAGCTGATTGGCATGTCACCATATTCTAATTTGTTGAGAATTGGTGTGTTTTTGTTAAATGTGAACCAAAATCAACACAATTAAATGAACCAAAGACTTACACTACTTCAGTCTGTGTGCATTGAATTTATTTAATACACAAGTTCCACAATTTGAGTTGAATTACTGAAATAAATTAACTTTTCCACGACATTCTAATTTATTGAGATGCACCTGTATATTACTTTTGATCTGCACAACAAAATTGTCTCTTCTTAATTTGATTTCTTTGTTGTACTAGATTCAATTATGATGGGTAAAAGTATTTGATCAAATTATTTTTGATGGTGACATAAAACTGAAATTGTATAGTTCCCAGAATGTTTTTGCATGGGAATAAAAGGGGGTATAAAAATGTTGAAATTAAGTATAATTTCGGTGTTTTAAAAAAAAGAAAGAAGTCTGTTGTAGCGTTCAGTTCATGTGCATGGAGGAAAACTGGTGTGCATCTTTATCTTACTCTCCATTTCTTTTCTGTGGACCCTGATCTGCTTCCATAGAAAGAAAGTCAGAGCTGATGTGGAAACTGCATTGCACTTAAGGCTGTTTTCCAAGTATTATCCAGTGCCCCACTGTGATTTAACTGATGCGTTCATGAGTTATTTTATTCATTTTAATCGCCCGAGTGAACGCGTTGTCATCTCACTGAGCCCTAGTGCTAATGATACATTCAGTATGGAGATGTGTGCTAGAGCGGCGGCACCTGCTGTCTACTACAGCGAGCAAGGAACAGAATAATGAAGCTGAGGGCAGAGAAGCACAGTCTTCGAGGTCCTGAAGAGGAAACCATTCTAGTTGTCTTCAGGAAGTGCAAAAGTAATTAGAGGAATGTGCTAAGCTTCCAATCCACAGGTGGATAAATCATGACAGAAGGGGAATGTAAACACTTACCAGTGGGTCCTCTGCAGTGAATGGGTGCCGTCAGAACGAGAGTCCCAACAGCTAATAAAAACATCACAAGTAATCCACAAAATGACTCCAGTTCATCAATTATATTGAAAAGCTGTGTGAAAAATGCATCATTAAGATTTTTTAACATCTTGGTGTTGCTACTTGCTAAAATACTCGTCCTTCAAGACAACAGGGAATAGATTTTTTTCATGCGAGATTATGGGTATTTTGACCAGAGGCAAAGGTATCAAGTTAAAACATCTTAATGATGGATGTGTTTCTTATTAAGCATTTCAAGATGTTATGATTTTATCAGCTGTTTGGATTCTCATTCTGACGGTACCCATTCACTACAGAGGATCCATTATTGAGCAAGTGATGCAATGCAAAATTTCTCCAAATCTGTTCTGATGAAGAAACAAACTCTCCTATTTCATCTCATGTCCTGAGGGTGCGTACATTTTCAGTAATTTTTATTTTGTGTTTTACTACCTAAGCGGCTGACATTATTGCTCCTCCAGCGTTTTAACAGAGGATCAAATGTTTTAAATGAAATTAAATGTCACTGCATCATTTATTCCCCCAGTGTTTTGATGCTTTTTATGTGTTTGCACTATACATAGTTGCTTTTTCTTTCTCTTATAGAAAAATAAGATGTTTTGTTTCTTTTAATGGAGCGTCATGTTTCGCCCTCCTGCAGTTCTGAAGGGCATGCTTGAAATTTCTGTTTGTATAATGAATTTGGTATATTAATATTCCTTTGATATTTAGAAAAGAGAAGTCTTCTGCAGTGTGGAAGATCTTAGGAAAAAGCTCAGGGGCATTAGCGCTTAAAGCATTTGTTCAGCAGCATGTGGTTCAAATCCCTCATCAAGGAGGCATCACTTCCTGAGACTTCTGCTTTCTTCCATCTCAGATAGAGATGAACTGA
Source organism: Carassius carassius (assembly GCF_963082965.1). Lineage (NCBI taxonomy): Eukaryota > Metazoa > Chordata > Actinopteri > Cypriniformes > Cyprinidae > Carassius > Carassius carassius. The sequence goes on from NC_081759.1 coordinate 40,170,227, forward strand.
AGTGTATGTGATGTGTTCAGCTGAGAATAAGCCCTTGTTGTGTATGTAACTCTTTTAACATGTTCCAAGATTGCGCAAAATAATCAAGTGGCACAAGAACCATCCCAAACATGTTTTTTCAGGATGTTAGCCGTTTCCTTAAGACTGACCAAATCTAAAGGAGATTTTTACTTTTTCCTGTTAGTTTTAGATATTTTGGGGCATGCTACCTTACAAAAGTTTGAGATCAGTAATATTTTAAGGCGTTTGAATATGCTCACTGTTTATTAATTTGATCAAAAATACAGTAAATAGTGAAACTGTCAATTAAAATTTAAAATAACTTTTAAAAAAATAATAATTTAATCTTGTGATGATTGTGAAGAGCCACATTAATCCAGTGTTCAGTGTCACATGACTCATGTTCAAGAAACATTATCATATTCAGTGTTGAAAATACAGCTTTTGTAAAAAGGATTTAAAAAAAAAAAACGTTTATTTAAGCATTTATTTAAACAACAACAACAACAACAAAAAAGTATAACAAAGTCTTGACCGCCACTTTGAGAAATGAAATGCATCCTTGCAGAAGTTTTAATCAAAATATCAAAGTAGTGCAGAGAACATGCTTTAAGCGAAAGTAAACACATTTCTATGATTATGCAGAGCCTGGATATGATAAATAAATCATGTGAATAATAATAGTTGCCTTGTAACAACCGTAAAGGGCTTCCCACGAAACCATTTTTGCCATGAAAGGAGAGTTCTCTGGGGGTGTTGCCCTTTCTCACTGACAGGATGTAGCTCTGTATTTGTGTCTTGGTTATATCACGGCTGTAGATCTTAATATGAAAATGATTAGGATGTTCACCGCTCTCTCTCTCTCTCTCTCTCTCTCTCTTCTTCTGAGCAGAGCTGGACTCAGGATATAAAGGTCGCCGTTCCATTACCACTGCTGATTGAGTGTAGGGGCGTTTTGAGAGGTTTTCAGATGAAATAGTTTAAAGGTTGTGTGTGTGTGTGTGTGTGAGAGAGAGAGAGAGAGAGAGAGAGAGAGGGATTTGAGTGAACCTTTCAGACATCAGATAAAGGTGACTGTTGGAGACTTCATAGAAATGTGTGTGTGTGTGTATGTGTTTGTTTCAGCACCTGAAGCGTCATTTTGTAAGTGTGTGTGTGTGTGTGTGTGTGTGTGTGTGTGTGTGTGTACTCGTATATATGGTTTAGGACAACACAAATGTGTATAATGACATTGGTACTACAAAGTAAACATTGTTTATGAGGACACTTACCATGTCCCCCCCCCAAAAAAGCCTTAAATAAAACGGTATTTTACGAAATTCTAAAATTACCAGTATTTTTCTGTAAGGGGTAGGTTTAGTTATAGGGTTGAAAATACAGTTTGTACAGTATAAAAACCATTACGCATATGGAGAGTGTGTGTGTGTGTGTGTGTGTGTGTGTGTGTGTGTGTGTGTGTGTGTGTGTGTGTGTGTGTGTGTGTGTGTGTGTGTGAGAGAGAGAGAGAGAGAGAGAGGGAGAGAGAGAGAAAGAGCTCTCCTTGATCTAAAACCTCTTTAATCCTCCAAATCAAAGTAAAAGAGTCATGGATCATTAACTCAGCTTCCTTGCGTGAAAATGAAAGCGGAGAGTCAAATAGACTACAGATCCGACAAATCAATCTTTTTCTACTTCTAATTAAAATTGTTTTTCAAATGTTAAAATATTTGATCAATGTCCAGTTTAATGTACAGGGACAACTTTATAAGCCATTAATATAAACACTGATTCTGTGGCACTTTCTGAACATTTCTGTTGATACAGATATTGGTCAGAAAAGTGAGGAATAGTTCGCTCAAAATGATCATTCTGTCATCAATTCAATGTTGTTCCAAACCTCCATGAGTGTCTTCCTTCTGTGGAACATAAACTAATATATTTTGAAGAATGTAGATAACCAAGAAGGTTTTATTTTTTTATTATTATTATTATTTTGGTTTATTGACTAATCAACTGTTTGGTGACAAACAGTCAATTGATTTTAACACTGCAAAAATTTAATAAAAGTAAATAATAATAAATGTTTTTTTTGCAATTCCAATTAGTGCTTCTAGTTAGTTAGTAGCAAAAAAAATAAAAAAGTACACACTTCACTTCCAAAATACCATTCAGCTCTAATTATATTGAGTTTATGCTGTGATAAAACCTCCTGACATCCTGGTTCAGATCTGTGTACGGATGACATCCCAACGCCAGTCGTGTCCATGATATTGGGCATTGCAGACCGGGTCATGTGTCAGTTTGATGGGCATGAGTCACGGTGGCAGCTCTATTAGAGATGTTAATAGAACAGGACAAAGGCACAGCACCCACTCAGGAAGCAGGAGATTGGGATAATGATGGCTAATTAACTCACTGGTCGTTCTTCTCTTTCTCTTTTACAGGAAAGAAAATATGACTCTCAAAACAGTTGACCACCTGCTCACACAGTGATCCCAAGTAAAGCTCGACAATTCCTCCTTGCATATTTAAACTCGGCTTAATCTGAGTTTTGAGCGAATGACTCACCAGATGACAACATTTGCACACAGCTAATAGGCTGGATTTTTAGAGGTGGGTGTATATGAATTATAATTATTTTGTTTGTGGAGGTTGCTCTTTCCTTGATACGGTGTTTGACATCTGAAACCACATGCTCATATATAAATATATAAAAAACAGACATTTGCTTATCGTTGGTGCTCTTTTTTTTTGTATTGATGTTAAGGACCTTTCAGGTCTAAACATATCTTTTGTTTAGAATCAGACGTAGTGTTGCAGATTCTCACATGAATAACTTTTTTGAGTCTGAATCAGTTTGTGAATCAATTGGATGGCTCACCCTCAAATCTATTTATGGATTAAGAAACCACTTTAAATGTTACATTGTGCGAAGATGAAAAACCACGATTCACCAGTAGGTTATTTATTAATTCATTCCAAATGTAGGAACAACAACTAATTCCGTAGCTTTGTTTCTTTTGTTTAGAATCAGAATTAGCTATCTCGAATGTTTTTTAAATGGTGAATCAATCAGAAAGATAGTGGCACAATTTTAAATTTAAGAACCACAGTGAAGAGCCTAAATCTGATTCAAACCATTGAACATCCATTTACCTAATGCTTCATAAAGGATTCATTCATTTGGGAATCAAACTAAATTGGTCGCGCTGTATGTCCGTGTGTATTTGTGTTTGTTTTGGGATGCAGCAGAAGAGATTAGAGATTTCAATCTCTATAACAGGTAGAGATTTCAGTGCAAGCTCAATTTCACAGAAGATTCACCAGCGGCATGTATAGAAAACACTGGAAGAGTACCATGATATCCTCATCTGTTAGCTGTACAGTGGGCTACTTTCTGAAAGGTCATTTTAAGAAGCTTCTGTGACATGCAAATACTACTTTAGATGGTTCTCCCATCGTTGCATGCTAGAAACTTATAGACCTGTTTACAATTTCCATCAATTTCCATCCAAAGTGGATCTGCTTTCACACCCAAGAGCTCTGTTTGGGGTGTGATTTATGGGATTGAAATGGATTACGTACTGTTTTTGTAACAGGGTCATGCTGTAGTCACACAATTATTCCACCCTTCTGCCATATTGTGTACCTTTCGTCATTTTTGTTTGTGGTTGGAGGAACTAATCTGAGTGTCTCCTGCAGATAGTACATGAATAAGTTGTGTTTGTATGTTTGAGTAAGGCTTATTCTAAAATTGCAATGGCCTGCTACACAAATACGGCTATCTTCATGTTGTCATTTTACTGTAGCACTAAATACATAGTGCAGATTAGTGTAAATAAGCACTGAACTGCTATTGAGAAATGGAAATTTGTTCTGATAGACAGAATGTAATTTCAGTATTTTCTGGCCTAAGGGAACAAATGGTATGCAAATCCTAACCCTTCCTTAAATATATTCCAAGAAAACTAACTCCCTGCACTCCGAAAAAAAAACTCCATCCAGTATTCCTATGCTCTCTCTATCTCTTTTTCTCTCTGACTGCAGAGACTGGTCTGTTGACTGCTTGAATGGTCTGATGGATTGATGAATTCTGGGACCTTCTGATCTCTCCCTCTTTTTATGGAAATCGTCCAATTTTGTCCTTATGATTGCAAGATTTTATGCTTGAAAGATTCATTCTCAATAGACATTTTCCCTGCAAACCTTAGATATTAACTAAATGTCAATAATTCAGCGGAGTATCCTTATGTGCCTATTTCGGCAAACCTTCAGTGCTATTGAGATTCATTCATTCTGTATCATCTTAAGCCCAATTTAATTTGAATTAGCACACACTTATTGAATAAGGTTTTTTAAAATAATGCAAAATTTGAAAAATCATGATTTGTCCTTATTTTTATTTAGACCCAACTAAATGCATTTACTTAATCATATGAACATATTTTAATACGCAAACACATACACACACTCAGAGATCTTAAGTGCTATAAAGCCAACCTTTAGACAGCATCACCTGACCAATTAATACTAGAACTTACCTATTATATTCTATTCTGTTCTATACGGTCTAATATATTTATATAAAAAAACACCTTGCTATGTGCAATGTGCAAGACTTGTATACTGTTGCTCTCTCGTTTGTCTGATTGCTTCTACTTTGTATGTTGCTTTGGATAAAAGCATCTGCTAAATGTAAATGTAAATGCATAGGGATATGACTGCAGAGAGTGATGACTGACTGCACTGGAGAGATTGTGTAGAAAGCTTTATGGTAAAAAAAAAAAGATTTTGCATGCATAATAATTCTTAAATACGCCATTACTAGTGAATATGTAATGTATTATATCTTTTGTTACAGTGTCTTGAGCCAGATACCCAGAATGCCCTTAAATGCTTGATTTTTATTCCAGTATAGGGTAAGAATGAATGTAATTTAGGGCAGAGGAAGGTACAGTGACAGAGAATTGCTCTCAAGCTTGATATGACTCATACACACTTACTTTCTCTTATACTTACAGTCTTCAATCCCAGGAGTCGTGAGAACCAAGCAGGCTAAACCAATTCATGACTCATTCGTAAGCAAGGTTTGGGAACGCTTTTGAGTTGTAACTCCATGTTTGTGCATTTAGGTTTATTGATGGGCTGACATTAGAAAAATAAATAAATACATAATTGATAAATAATCTCATGTTCTGAGGCGTATTAAAACAGCAAAACTATATATTTTAAACTTAGCTTTTCTTATATAAAAGATGTTTATTTTAGAACAAACTAAGTTTTTAAGAGATGTTTATTTGTATAATCAATCCAGTACAAATGTTTACAAGAAAAATACTGCATACCTGCTCTCCTTCTTGTGAGATATTTCTAAAAATGTCCCAGGAAAGGTTACTTTCATGGACAAACTGTTAAATTTATTGTCTCTAAAAGCCCAGGATGTCCTCTTTATGACACAGCACTTAAAACAAGGACGTGTGTGGTCTCACAGAAATGTATGAAATACAAATGTCCTCTACAGAGAAAAAAAAAATTCAACTGTGCCCAGGCATTCAAAAAATAAATAAATAAAAAGGCAAAGCTTTAACCCCTTCATGTTTGGAGAGTTCCATTATATTTGAATGGAGCTAAATTCAGAAAAGCAGCAAAAACTGGTTTGGTGTCGAATGCAAGCTTCAACAAGCGTAGGAAAAATAAATCTGGATTGCATGAAATGTTTCAAAAATCATCATGAAAACTAAGACAAATAGCATAAGGAATCGTCTATTTAAAATAGTTTGCACTTTGAATACTTCATCAAAGTGTTCACCCCTTTTCCCCAAAGGACTCCTGTAAACCTTTGCTGCATGAGAATTCATGTTCTTGCCACTGCCAAAGTTCTGGACACATTTCTTCTTTATTTCCCCTGTGCTGTATGATTGTAAAGACACAAGAGTAAACACTGTTTTATTATGCAGCCACAAACATATCTTCAAGCTCAGCAGACATCTCAATTAATTATTAAAATGTCTACAGAGAGAGAACATAATTACTGGAAGGAAACTTAGCTCTGCCACATGATCCCAAATTCTAAGGTTGGAGATTAACGTGATCTACAAAAAGCGGATAATATCTATAAAGCAACAAACTATAAAAGGCTTAAAACTATTGGGATTAAATAAATAAAGGTATATCAGGCGCATGCAGTCCCTTCACAATATACTGAACTGTGAAGCAAAGGCAGCAGACAGAAACATTTTTTATTTCATACAATGAGAAAAGTGTGTAGAATTTACTTTAAAACAACTTTCACTCAGAAATTGCTAGTACATTTACAAAATAATAATAGTAAACGCAAATAACACATTGAATTAAACTTGTATTTTCTTGTAAACCCACATCGAAAAATGATAATTTTTTCAAACTCTCTTTTTTGAAATGTTCAGTCCATTTATTTTTTAATGAAGAACAAACTACTTCAGAGATTTCGTTTTCTAAATTAAATGTCATATTTTAATTAAGACGCATTGCTTGATGCAGGTTCAACTTAGATCTGTGTCATGTCTTGATCTCATTCTCTTCTTGAAAAAAATATATAATTATTATCTTTATCACAGAAATGTTATTAAATTATAGAGCTACATATATGAGATTTGTACGTAAACAAACATGTTTCCCTGACTCATAACTGAATTGTAGCCTTTCAATATAAACGAGGTAATTTTAGCAGTGGCTCTCATCAGAAGCAAATCACTGCAATAAATATTAATTTAAGCTGACACTCATCAGCAGCACTCTGCACGTCAGGCTACTCTGAATATTGAACAATCAGTCTTGAGGGAAGCAGTGAGCATGCTGGGTAAAAGCTGCTTGGCTTTCTAGCAACACTTGACCTTGAACATCGAAAGAAAAGCCAACATATTTTGGGTCTTAGGATACAGCTACTTTACTGGCATGGTGACTTCTGGTAACTGGAACACTGGCCTTTCTACCAAGCGTGAAATTAGTTTAAAAGGACAGTCCTCCCAAAAATGAAAGTGCTTCGGTTCCCTTTGACTTCCATCGTTATTGTTTTGTCCACACTGGAAATATGTTTTGGAAGACCATGAGGGCGAGTACATGATGACAGAATGAAAATATCACCTTGAGACAATCCATGATGATGAGTTTGTTGCTTCATCAGAACAGATTTGGAGAACTAAAGTTATCACTTGCTCACTAGTGAATGGGTGCCATCAGAATGAGAGTCCAAACAGCTGATGAAAACACAATTTTCCACACCCCCTAGTTCATAATTTAACATCTTGTGAAGTGAAAAGTTGGGTATTTGTAATAATACCATAACATTGCTTCCTCCAGTGAAAAAGTTGACTCATCTGAACAAATTTATCTGTGAAAATTTGATGTGTGAAGACAACAGTATTATGGATTGTGGACTGTTATTTTGGTCAGAATCTTGGATTAGAGTTGTGTGGGTAATTGTGATGTTTTTATTAGCTGTTTGGACTCTTATTCTGACGGCACCCATTCACTGCAAAGGAATCATTGGTGAGCAAGTGATGGAATGCTACATTCTCCTCTACATATCAAATGGCCCGAGAGTGAGTAAATTGAATTCCTAACTTCAGTCCAAAAATCGAATCATGTAGCTTAATTCATAACTTCATAAAATTAAAAAAAGAAATGATGCATTCAGATACTAACATAAGGCCCTGGGGGTGACATGCCCCATCTGTTGGACAATGACAATGAAGATGATGGTGATGATAGCCGCTTTGACCACATTGGCCCGGGAACATGCTGTCCTGCTCTGTACAGTTCTCCGCTTCATTACAGATTCATTTTTCATGCCACTTAACTCCACGAGGCTGAGTGCTCACCATTCACTTTCAGTACAGGATGTCTTTTATTTTTTTGTTCAAGCACTGTTTCCGTAGCTGTCAGCTGATTGGTTTCGATTGTTCAAATTTTCATGGCTTTTGTTCTCTTAGAGCTCTGCGTGGTGTTCTGAAAAAGTCTAAAATTAGAAGCATTTTCAGCTGGCGGTTTATCCAAAGTGACTTACAGTACAGTTATATCATGGACAACTTCCCCTGAAGCAGCCTGGCTTTACGGGCTTTTCTGTCATAAATCGGCCCTTTCAGGGTCTGAACCTAAAACCTTTTTGTTCATCAACCCAGATCTTTAACAAAAAGGTTAAAATAAAAGTGTTCTGTAAGCAATTCAGCCTTTGAATTAATACACCAACCACTCAATCTCCAAAACCCCGCCCCTAGTCCCACGTCAGCCAGCCCTACTCTAATATGCAAAACAAGTTTCCTGATGAATTTAAAAACGGGTGTAGTGGCGGACCACTCTTAGCTGGGACGTATTGCTTAGCTTCTTTAACAAGCTATCCAACACAGTTAAAATTAAATGGTACCTTTTTTGAGGTGGATGAGATGGTATTCCAGCAGATAGGTAAACAGGGCAGGTATGCAGAGCAAGGCAGGTAAGCAAAGCAAAGCAGGCAGCAGGCAGGTAAGTAGGTTGGTAGTAGCAGACAAAGCATGGACTCCAGTAATCCAACAAACAATTGGTAAGTGGTTGAAAAATGGTGGTTAAAAAAGGCACAACTTAAATCAAAAATAATGTCCAAATACTGTTCAATAAAGATTCAATAGCGATTCAGTAGCGATGTAAAGAACTGTATGCTTAATACGTTCCAACAGCCTCCTTGTTCTTTTTTGTTTTTAGAAAGGTGAGAGGCGGCCATCTTTATCTTCAAACATTCTCACCCACCGTCAAACTAAAAGTCCCTACAAAATAAAGGACCCTAAATCAAACAAAATATACCAGTGCTCCAATAGCACAACAACTTAGATTAAACTCAAAACGGCTCCTACATAGCCGGCCCCTTATAGCTATTGCAGGAAGCAAGCTATAACTAACTAAATGTAATTTTCCAAGGAGCTATATATTATTCCCTTAAACTCATTATGCATTATTTACAAGAATAAATGAGTGCAGCGATTCAGTGTATGTATCTGTATGACAGTGTGTGCACGTGCGCAAGTTCATTCAGGTCTCACTCAGCTTTAGATTACTGGCCTTCTACTAGCAAGCAGATCTTACTGATAGGTCTTTCAAGCTGGCTTGTTTTGGTTTGAAGCCGTACACTGCGGACCAAGCCTTTGGAGTCAGGGAGGGCTTCAGTGACTCTAGCTAGCATCCACGATCCTCTTGGCGCTGTGCTGTCGGCTACTAGTACGACGTCTCCTGGACAGAAGTTGCGTCTGACACGAGACCATTTTTGCCGTGTTTGCAGAAGAGGGAGGTACTCTCGGACCCAGCGTTTCCAAAATAAGTCGGCAATGTACTGGATCTGTCTCCAACGATGTCTGGTGTAAAGATCTTCTTTCACGAACAAACCCGGTGGTAGAACAGGCTGCACCTTAAGCTGCAGTAAATGATTAGGCGTTAACGGCTCCAAGTCATTTGGGTTGTCAGAAACAGTCGTGAGTGGACGGCTATTGAGAATGGCCTCAACCTCACACATTACTGTCTGAAGGCCTTCATCATCCAGATACTGCTGGTTGGTGACTGACTGTAACGTCGTTTTGATCGTGCGAATCAACCTCTCCCATATCCCTCCATAATGGGCACCATGGGGAGGGTTAAATGTCCATTTCACTCCCTTTTGGAGCAGACTTTTTTCAATTTGTTGCATGTTCCAAGATTTCAAGGACTCTTTTAGTTCCTTTTCAGTTGCAACAAAGTTTGTTCCATTATCTGATCGCAACTCAGACACTGGTCCTCTTCTGGCAATGAAACGTCTGAATGCATGAATGCAAGAGTCAGTATCAAGTGAATGTGCAACCTCCAAGTGTATAGCACGGCTGGTAAGACATGTGAAAATCACGCCGTACCGTTTTACAATGCTGCGGCCTCGTTTTACCTCTAATGGCCCAAAATAATCAACCCCTACATGCGTGAAGGGCGGAAGGCCAGGGGTCAACCTGTCAACTGGCAAGTCTGCCATTTTCTGTTCACCTGCACTCAATTTGACTCTTCTGCATCTGGTGCATTCATAAACTACCTTTCTGGCCAGAGTGTTGGCGCAAGGAATCCAATATCTTTGTCTGAGTTTGGAGAGCATGAAATTTCTTCCACTGTGTCCAACTTCTTGATGGATGTGCTGAAGTAAGAGTTTGGAAACGTGATGGTCCTTAGGGAGGATTGCAGGATGTTTCTGCTCGGTGGGCATTGCCATTTTACTCAGACGTCCACCAACCCTTAAAATGCCATTGGCCAGAAGAGGATCCAACCTGTAGATGGAGCTGTTTCTGTTTACATTTTGCATGCCTTTCTGCAAACAGGCTATTTCTTGTGGGAATCCCTGCCTTTGGCAAAACTGCAAGATTGCGACCTCAGCATCCTCTAGATCACTGATTGACAGAACATTTGGACCTGTCTTTTCATGTTTTCCTTTTCTTGTGGTCATGATATGTCTGTTTAGATCTTTCTTGTCATTTTTACATAATTTCAACAGAACAGACTTGAACCTCAGGAACCATGCCACAGCTTTCTTGAGCCTCATCCAAGTTGAGAAATAATTCATGAGGTAAGTAGTGGCGTCACAGTTTTCCTTCACAGCAACGTTGACAGTGACAACTCCTTTTCTTAATTCAGGGTCATCTTGAGAGAGAATGGGTTCAGAAGGAAGCTCTGGCCAGCAATGAGATGGTTCCTTCAGAAAGTCTGGGCCACTGATCCATGTTGTTCTTTTCAAGAATGTGTTGACATGTAGTCCCCGGGAGGCGTAATCAGCGGGATTGAGTTTTGTGCCTATATACTTCCATTGGGAGACATCGGACTCACTTCTGATGACATTAACACGATTTGCCACAAAGGTTAGGAATCTTCTGCTTTCATTCCGGATGTACCTTAGAACAGTCATGCTATCTGTCCAAAACAGAGACTTTTCCAATTCCATATGCAACTCCTCAGATAGCATCTTGTCCATTCGTACGGCCAAAACTGCAGCAGTGAGCTCCATTCGTGGTGTGGTCATCAGTTTTAAAGGAGCAACTCGGGCCTTTCCCATTATAAAGGTGACATGAACCTTGTTGCTGCTAGACAGCCTGAGATAGGTAACTGTTCCATACCCAAGGTCACTCGCATCACAGAAGTGATGCATCTGTGCTGTTTTGACATCTCCAAAGTTGTTTGGTACAAGGCATCGGTTGACCTTGAACTCCCTCACTCTTGGAAGATCTTGCCACCATTGGTTCCAAGCTTGAGCGTGGACCTCTGGCAATTCTTCATCCCATCCAATGTTCTGCTTGCATAACTCTTGCAAGATGTGTTTTGCCGGAAAGGTGAGAGGTGCAAGGAATCCAAGTGGGTCATATATAGAACTGACCATGGACAGAATCCCACGTCTGGTGCATGGACGCTCCTTTATGGTCACCTGGAATGTGAAAGTGTCTTCCTTAACACACCATTGCACACCGAGAGCTCTTTCAACTGGCAAATCTTCTATGTCAAGGTCAAGATTCTTTATGTCCTTGGCCCTCTCAGGCTCTGGAATGGAGGCCAATACAGCTCTGTTGTTACTAATCCATTTGGTCAACTTAAAGCCTCCAGTTGCACAGAGCAATTTCAGCTCTTTACAAAGTCCAATGGCATGGCCCTCTGTGTCCACTGCCTTCAACAAATCATCCACATAGAAGTTGTTCTTGACTGTGCTAGTTGCATCAGCTGAGAAGCACCCCTTGCTATCCTCAGCTGTCCTCCTTAAAGCATAACTTGCACAGCTAGCTGATGATGTTGCGCCAAAAAGATGTACAATCATCCTGTACTCTTTTAGTGGCTGACTGACGTCCCCATTTGGCCACCAAAGGAAGCGCAAGAAGTTCGCATGATGAGATGGGACCTTTACTTGATAGTACATTTTCTCCACATCAGCCATGATAGCAATGTTGTCAAGACGAAAGCGGACTAAGACCCCAATTAAGCTGTTTGTAAGATTGGGACCTTGAATGAGTTCAGTGTTCAGTGAGGCACCCTGATAAGCTGCAGAGCAGTCAAATACCACACGCAAGCTCCCCTTCTTTGGGTGAAAACCACCATGGTGTGGAATATACCACACTTTTCCATTTTCCTGTGGCTGGTCTTGGGGTACAAGTTCAGCATGTCTGCATGATAGGACCTTTTCCATAAATGCCTTATACTCATTATGAAAGTCACTATTCCTTTGAAACTTTCTCTTTAAAGACAATGCTCGTTGCTCTGCCATGTGACGGTTGTTTGGCATCATAGGATTATCCTTCTTGAATGGCAAAGGCAATTGATAATGTCCATCCACTATTTCAACAGAGCTGTCCATTATCTGCATGAATTTGTGGTCTTCTACCGACATTTGTTTCTTTTCCTCAAAACTCTTTTCTGGGAAATCATGATTGTATTGCTGAATCAAAAGTTCACTCAGGTTATCAACAGAAATCCGATGTGCATGAACATATTTCTGACCTTGCTTGTTGATGCATGCATCCTCAGTATGGAGAAGTCCATTCACCACCCAACCTAGAAGTGTTTTAACAGCAAAGGGTCCATTACCCTGGCTATTGATAATTCTCCAAGGTTCCATCAATTTGGGTGTATTAATCCCAATCAGAAGGTCAATCCCAGCATTAATGTTGGGAATATCTACATCTTGAAGATAAGGCCATTTTCGAATATCTTCTCGTCTGGGGATATGTTCCCTATTGACTGGAATTTCCTGCTGAGTGTAAACTTCAGGTAATTTTATGAATTCCTTTCCTTCCAAGCTACACACTTCCAGGCCCTTGACTACCAGGCTGTTAACAGATTTCTTTTGCCCCATAGTGCGCAGAAGTATTTGTTGATGTTTCCCATTAGCATTCAAGTTCTTCCTAAGTTGTTCTGTGCAAAAGGTTCCGGAACTCCCTGGGTCAAGGAAAGCGTATGTCTGAACTACATTATTTGAATTACTCATTTTGACTTGAACTGGTATTATTGCAAGTGTACAATGCTTATCACTACATTCAAATGCCTCCGTTTTCATTGAAACCAACCCACTGCTCACTGCCTTTTTGTCTGAAGGACATGCATTACTCTGCTCTTTCGTTACATTTTGAGGTATATGCAAGATAGTGGGATGTAATTTTGAACAAATTGAACAGGTTTGTCTATTTTTGCAAGTCAAACTCATGTGTCCTTTAGCAAGACAACCAAAGCAGACACCTTTAGTCTTTAGCAGCTCAACTCGTGCGTTGTGAGACTTCTTCATCAGCTCTTGACATGACACAATCTCATGCTCACCATTACAGGCAGGACATAATTTTGATGAACTGTTTTTGGGTATATTGGATACTTGCATTGTGCTCTCTGTGTTGTTCTTTGGCGCAACTGCTACTGTTGTGGCGAAACTGCTCCCTCTGTTCTTCTGCATAGAACTCAGTGGCTTGCTACTGCTAGCGGCTATTTTTGGTGACCTTCTGTTTGAGGAGCTGTCTTGGAGGTTACCAAAGACTGGGTCTTGTAGAATCCTGGCCTGCCTTTCCAGGAAGAGGACAAGATCCGAAAACGTGGCTCTTGCTCCTGTTCGTTCCCTGATGTCAAAAGCATGTGATCTCCATTTTTCTTTCACTTTGTAAGGCACCTTGGAGATCAGAAGCCTCAGGTTTAATGGAAGGTTCAGCTCATCCATGTACCTTAAGGTACGCATTACATTACAGCATCCACGGAGGAAAAGAGCATAACTGTACAGAGCTTCTCCATTGTCTGATGGGATATTATTCCAATTTAAGGCTTTATCCATATAAGCATTAGTAATTTTAAATTCATCTCCAAAATGAAGTTCCAATAGCCGTTTTGCCTCTGCATACCCTCTATCTGCATCCATATGAAGGCAACTTCTGACCAGCTCCTTAGGTTGGCCAGAGGTGTATTGTTCAAGGTAATACAATCTGTCTTGGCTATTGCTGGTGTTGTTCTCAATACAGTGTCCAAATGCCTGCATAAATGGTCTGAAGTTCAGAGGTTCACCGTTAAACATGGGTAGATGCCTAGTTGGAAGTAAAGTCATTTTCTGTTGCTGTGCAATAAGATCAGCAACAGTACCTAGGTTGCTGGTATCTGAGCTTAAAGGGGCATGTGGAAAGGAAGTACCTGCAGATGCTTGACTGGTCGGATTCAACTGTAAGGTCTGAACAGGCCTTTGTGACCTCCGGGGTCTTGTATCCTGTGTTAAAACCTTTTGCAATGGTGTTTTGGGAACAGTAGAGATTCTGGCATATTCCACTGGTGAGGGTTCAGGGTGAACATGTTCCTTGATTCTGTCATACTTGCTCTCCAGATACACATTCATGCCATCTCCTGGCGATTCTGAAACTTCTGTCGATATGAGTTTAGAGTTCATAGATTCAGCATCAATGCTCCGTAACACTCGCACCTTTGCATTAGCTGCAGCCAACTCTGTTTCAAGTTCAACTCTTTCCATTGCATTTTGCACTTTAATTCTTTCCATTTCCAAGGCGTGTTTTTTCTTCAGTCCTTCAGTCCGTTGCAATAGAGCTGCCTTTTCCGCTTCAGCTTTTAAACGTGCGGAAGACACTGACGAAGATTTTGAGTCAACACTGGCACCAGAACGTGAATGTTCTACTTTACTGTCACGTGCTGCCACAATGGATATACTGTCCAGAGGAGACACCACAGTTTGGGGTTCATAGCTTTGAGCACTCTTCCACATTTCTACCTCATTCAAAAATGTTTCAAAGGTTTGCATCTTTGGTTGGTACCAATCATCATTGTCACTTTTCTTTTCCTCTTCCTCATACAGCACTTGCACAGACTGATGCACATCTTTAAATTCATCCAATGCCACATGGAGATGTTCAATGCCTGTGTCAACGGCTTCAATATCTCCACCTTTTAATAATTCCTTTAATTCATTCATTTTACGTGTACACACGCCAAGTTTTCCTCTGCGCGTTGCGCAAAGCTCTTTAAGTTTGTCATCAGCCATATTTTAGCTTTTGAGAACAACAAAACAAAACAATTATTCCAGAAAATTATTTTCCTTTTCAAAAAATTAAGCACAGCACATTTATCTTCAATTCATTTCATTCTCATCTGGCTTCATTTAAGCTTATATGTGCATGAACAAAAATCTTGGTCCGCTCCAGTAGCAAATCCAGTAACAAACGATAATGCACTCCAATAGTGAACTTGAAAGGGTCAATTCTCAAAAGATCCAAAACTTTGTCAACTCCAAAGTATCAAAAAAAAAAAAAACTTTTCTGCTTCAATAACAGTCAAACAAATGCTTCCATGGGTTCCAAACAATTCAATTGTGAAGCAGTGTAAACGGTTGCAAAGTTCTTTACCTATGTAGTGGCGGACCACTCTTAGCTGGGACGTATTGCTTAGCTTCTTTAACAAGCTATCCAACACAGTTAAAATTAAATGGTACCTTTTTTGAGGTGGATGAGATGGTATTCCAGCAGATAGGTAAACAGGGCAGGTATGCAGAGCAAGGCAGGTAAGCAAAGCAAAGCAGGCAGCAGGCAGGTAAGTAGGTTGGTAGTAGCAGACAAAGCATGGACTCCAGTAATCCAACAAACAATTGGTAAGTGGTTGAAAAATGGTGGTTAAAAAAGGCACAACTTAAATCAAAAATAATGTCCAAATACTGTTCAATAAAGATTCAATAGCGATTCAGTAGCGATGTAAAGAACTGTATGCTTAATACGTTCCAACAGCCTCCTTGTTCTTTTTTGTTTTTAGAAAGGTGAGAGGCGGCCATCTTTATCTTCAAACATTCTCACCCACCGTCAAACTAAAAGTCCCTACAAAATAAAGGACCCTAAATCAAACAAAATATACCAGTGCTCCAATAGCACAACAACTTAGATTAAACTCAAAACGGCTCCTACAACGGGGTTCATATAATTGTTAATATTATTACTAATATTAACATAATTATCACGAAGATGGTGATGAAGTATTATAATTATTGTTTGTTTACAAGCATGCGATAATATATGCATAACATTTATTGGACACGCCCACACAAGGTTTTATTAAAAAAGTTGTCTCTGATTGCTGTAAATGGTGCTTGTGGGCCATGCGTGTTTTCTCAAAACAGTGATGACATCCGTGAGATTGCGAGATTTCCACTGTCCAAAGTCTAACATGTCCAAAAATAAACTTGTGCGATGCTATATAAAATGCTATTTGTGTTGTTACGCAACCAGGCATAAAACTACAGAAACAGTAAAGGAAACAGTGCCTGAGACACAAAGTGAGAGAGATACGAAACAGTCTTGCGCTTCCTCCAAAATAGAAGACAGAAAACATCTTAATGTAGGTGGAGCTGAGACCACTTCCCTTTGATGAGAAAGTTACGCGTTTATCCTACTAGAGAGCGCAATTCTCACACGCTTCCGAGCTGTCATCATTCCATCAAGTCAGGGACCGTACAGCTTCTCCAAACGCGCGCGTTATACTCCCAAACCCTGGCGATTGTCCTCCTTCTTCACGGTTGTTTAAGTTTCAATCTGCTGTTTCCGCACAACTTGCCTTTTTTGTTTCGGAGAGCCCGAAGACACCGCGGATCTGCGCTCGCTTCAGCATGCGTTTGGCGCGCGGAGCGCACTCTTGGCGAGCTCTTCATCATCATCAGGCGCAGGGATGATGTTCAACTCATCGCGCTCGCTGGATTTCTTCTCGTTCTCTCGCCCTGAGGTCGCGTCGGAAGTTCTCAATGGTTCCTCACACTCATTCTACAACATCTCAGTGGCCATGTGGAACAAATCCTGCGGGGAGCAGCTGCTCGATTTCACCGCGTCGGAGAAGATCGTCATCGGAATGATGCTGGCCATCATCACCACCGTGACGGTGATTGGGAATATGCTGGTGGTGATCGCGGTGTGCGTCGTGAAGAAACTCAGACAGCCGTCCAACTATCTGCTGGTGTCTCTGGCCGTGGCGGATCTCTCCGTGGCTATCGTGGTGATGCCGTTCGTGATCGTGACGGACCTCACGGGAGGAAAGTGGCTTTTTGGAGAGGTCTTTTGTAACATCTTCATCGGCATGGATGTGATGTGCTGCACTGCATCCATCATGACTCTGTGCGTGATCAGTGTGGACAGGTGAGTAGCTTCTTCTTATCAAGTCGTTAAGGTGACGCTTTAAAACAAAGTGACTTTGGTCGAAGAACAATCCTCGTGGAGGAACCCGAGGGTCTTGAACACAATGGTGATGGATGCAACACATGATACCTGGGATTGGAACCTACAACCCATTTAGTATCAGTTTATCAACATATTGCATCTGCAAGCATAATAAAGTATAAAACATTTATTTATTTATCAAGCTGCATGGACTACACAAATCACAGGTTTTTTGACCCCACTGTGCATGTGTACAGGAAAGTGTAGGCTAATAAAGAATTACATTTTAGAG
Organism: Carassius carassius; assembly: GCF_963082965.1. NCBI lineage: Eukaryota > Metazoa > Chordata > Actinopteri > Cypriniformes > Cyprinidae > Carassius > Carassius carassius. The sequence continues at coordinate 40,187,657 of NC_081759.1, forward strand.
GAAATTGAGATTTATGCATCATCTGAAAGCTGAATAAATCATCTCTCCATTGATGTGTGGTTTGTTAGGAGGACAGTATTTGGCCGAGATACAACTATTTGAAAATCTGGAATCTGAGAGTGCAAAAATTTTGGGCATAAAAGAATAATCAATAATTTTGACCCAAACAATGTTTTTTGTTGTTGTTGTTGTTGTTTTTTTTTTGCTGGTTTTGTGCTCCATAGTAAATCTGCTGTTTGGCTGTTCGCTGCACATCAGATATCTATCCAATCATAAATGCTCCATGTTGTTGCTCATTTAATACGACTCCTCTGTTAAATAAGCATCAGACAGTACTAAACTGCTCTGGCATCTTCCTTCACTCGAATGTCAAGACGACTCTCTGGACGTATCCACCGCACAACAGAAATTAAGACTGACATCTGTGTGTCCACGCTCCAGACTGAGAACAGGGTCAACACACCTGCAGTCAGTCTCTCGAGTGACATCACGAGGGGGACGCTGACAGACCCTGATTTAGTTTGACACGTCTGAGGAGCTAGTGTCCTTCCTGTGGTTCTGCTGCTGGAGCGAGGTCCACTGGGTGAAATAAAGTGCTGTATTGATTGTGCAGTTTTCACTTTCACATATGGCTATAATAAAGTGTTATGTGATTGAACCGTTAATTCAGTCAGCCATCGATTTATATGTCAGAGTGGCATTGAACAAACGTGTTACAGCGCTCCTCTGTCTCTTCATTCTGACCTTCTTTTTAGTTCTCGAGAATGAAGCGGTGTGATCCGTCAGGTCGCTCTGCTCTGGATTTATTAAATGATGATTGTGCAGCTGCCATTTCATGATGAGATTACCCAGTCTTCACACTGATTGGCTATTAATTTAAAACGGATCTAGTATTTAATTAGGACATGTACCTGGATACACATGCCCTCTGAATGATATTGTATACGAATATATTTATTAGCATACGTTAAGGTACTTTCAGGCCTCTTTTTTCTCATAGTGTGAACCACGGATATCTATTAGTCCGAACCATGGAAGACAGGTGTAGTGTTTCAAAAACATTTTTTAATTTAGTGACATTAGTAGCACAACAATTTCAACTCAATTTTGCTTTTATGCTGATTTTAAGAGCATATGTTGCATAATTTTATAAAAACACCACCATGGCTCTTTAGGAATCTTTTAAGGCTCTTTTTTTATGCTCTTAAATTAATTTTACAGAAGCCAGCAGTGAAGGATATCTCCTTAACAGGAACTCAGTGTACAAGTATCCTACTTTTCACAAATGCATGACCTTTGATTCAGTGCACATAGATAATTTCAATAATGCATGTGCAAATACCTTGCTACTGCCTTATCCTCATTTGTCTTCAAAGTGAGGTCATCTTTAAGGACCATTTACTATGTTGTCAAAATCTTGAGGGGTTTTTCCAACAAGAAGGATGTTAACAGAAGAAGCATCTGGACTGTGTGCACTGGACAATCACAGTCCAAAGCGAGGAAAGACCTTTAACAGTAAGAGAAATTAGCTGGAGTTGAGGGAAAAGAGGCAGATGATTGACAAATTGAGTAATTTCAGACTGATAAGATCACAAGTGTTTATGCCTGATTTTAAAATCAACATTAAATCAAATAAATCAACACAAATCTGTTCCTACTGGACATGATTCATCATTGCACTCAAAATGTCATGTATAAATATATCTATAAACATTCTCTAAAATCTACTTTAATCTAGCAATAGATAAACATACAGTATTTGTCTGTTGAGGAGATGGAGAGCGAGCTCTGGGAGTGTGAGAAAAAGAAATCCACAATCATAAACAGAGAATGAAGGTTTCTCTAATGGGCTTGGTATTATCTCGTTAAATACATCACTATTATTTCTCCAATGGAAAAGACAAATCACTCTCGCACACAACCCACAAATACTCTATTAAGTAGTCCATGAGTGAGCTCAAGCTCGTCATCCATCTTAATGAGACGTAGACCTGACTCTTATTTATGTGCATGTTGTAGTTTCATCTCAGGGTGAAGTGACAGTGATGAAACATCTCGTTCTAGTTTAAGTGAATGCAATGCAATTTTTCATGGTAAACTCTAAAAATAGTTTAATCCAAAAGTATTGTTTAGTGTAAAACATGTTGAAGATTAGCAGATAGGCTGTCGGTTCACTAAATGAAAAGCCGTTTTGTCTAAAAAGCTGTTTATTCAGCGTAGTGAAGCCTTTCCTCCATTGACGTCCATTCAAAAAACAAAACAAAACAAAAACGTACTGCCAGACCGGAACAGTTATGCCTTTTGGCTAATGGTTGGAGGCTTGCCTACTAGTGGTTTTGTCTTTTTTCATGACGTGTGACTGGGTGATGTTCATGTAATATGCTAATGTGAATGCATGGCACTTCAAAAATCAAGTGTCAGATTTGTTGCATTATTAAAGAGGATACATCAAAAATAGAAGTAGCATGCATTTGCTTCAATACACTGAATGCATTCACAATACTATCTGCTGGATCATATTTTAGGGGTGTCTTGAATGCCCTATCATTCAAACGTTTGGGATTTTTTGAAAGAAATAACTTTTTTTTTCTTTTCAACTTTTTATTCAGTTTTTAAATAACATTTGACAGCATTGCTGGTTTTATTATATTTTTGTGCAACATACATGCAGTGCTGGGTAGTAATTGATTACATGTAGTCTGGATCATTTAATCTGATTATATAATTGTTATACAGATATTTGCAATGAGTCATCAACACTGAGTTCTCAGATGAAGTTCTCACGTGAAGATAAATAATATATTAAATGTTTTACTCTTCAAGTGTTTTTTTGTTTTACTTTTTATTTTAAAACTAGTTAATCATCAACATTTCTAGAGAAGGCTGATGCAAATTGTGTTTTTATGTTTCACTTTGTTTATTTTTATGGTAATGTGTCTGCACATTTATTCTTTGGAACTGTAAAGTGTTTTATGAAAAGTATAAAACTCTAAACACTTTTCAGCCCTTCTGTAAATGTAGTAAGTTTAGGACTTCAGTCTCCTTGTACTATCCTTGTTACATTGTCAAAGCCACATACAGTACATGCCCACATTATCTCTATTTTACTTGGTCACTTCAGGTCTGGTGCTCCTGTTGAGATTAATAAATTGTGATATCAATTATTCAAGTGAGTGACATTAATGATTAAACTCCAGCGTGAGTAGTAACTCTGTCCTTTGTGCAAGAACTAAAAAAAAGGCCTCGTATATGTTGGACAGGGGAGATGGGAAACGACAGATTCACATTAAAATTGCAAATGAGATGCATATGGTCTGGATGTCTGCTAGAATTAAAAATTAAAACGGACACAGATGTAGTTCAGGTTAAAAAAGCAGGTTTTCCCTGTGGTCCAGGAACTAGTCTCAGGTCTCTAGAGTTCTGGTGATTTCTCTTCTCGAGTGTTAGTGGCATGTGATGCTGTTTCTGCTCTTATGACCAGCTCGGTGGAGGCAAAACCCACCTGAGATCCACCTGTCAGTGTCAACCCAAGGGTCACTGATTTCCCCTTGTGCACGCAAAAGCAGAAAGAACAGGAGAAACAGTTACTGTGATTTTTTTCATAATAATATTTTATATATCCACTTAAGAGTATTGCATGCTCTTGAGTCAAGCTAGACATGCGCTCAAGCAAACATGCTCGAATCCCCAAAATGATTGGGTATCATCTTGCATAAAGATAAAATGTATTAAGTACCAAAATACTGCTGCTGTTGCTCTTTCAGTGTGTGAATTTAAAAGGTATACAATTAATGAAATGCCACAGGAACATACAATAATAAGCCTTTGTTTTTATCAAATCATGACGTCACATAAAATATAAAAAGGTGTAATAACTGACCCAGTTTAATAAAATAAATTAACTATTTTTTAATATAACTCTGATTGCATTCGTCTGAAAGAAGAAAGTCATATACACCTTGGATGGCTCGAGGATGAGTGATGTTGCATTCCAGGCAGGTTTTTGAGCTCGTAATCACTATTTCATACCACGACTAACGACTTTGTTCCGTTCCAGGCAAGTTACGCCAAACTTTCTCAGTGCAAGGAATTGTAACTAGATTATGTTTTTTTTATTGCAACGGTACAGTGACCTAAAATCGTTTTTTCAACGTGTGCCACTTGCATAAACTGCATCCGTAAGCAGTATTATCCGTAGGGGCTGCCATCGTTGTTTCGCGTGCTGTGTGACCTCGGAACTCGGAGTACATCGATCTAGAACGAGACACGATTTCAAGGGTGGGAGGTCACAAGTTTAATTGCCGTTCCTGTGCACTTTCATGGGTTTAAGACTCATAACCACAAGTTCATTCACCTAGAAAATAACAAATCCATCTTTAAAGGGACTATTTGAACAACAGTTTCATATACAGTACAGACCAAACGTTTGGAAACATTACTATTTTTAATGTTTTTGAAAGAAGTTTCTTCTGCTCATCAAGCCTGCATTTATTTAATCAAAAATACAGAAAAAACAGTAATATTGTGAAATATTATTACAACTTAAAATAATAGTTTTCTATTAGAATATACTTTAAAAAAAATATGTATTCCTGTGATGCATAGCTGAATTTTCAGCATCATTGCTCCAGCCTTCAGTGTCACATGTAACATCAGTCTATCACATGATCATTTAGAAATCATTCTAATATTCTGATTTATTATGAGTGTTGGAAACAGTTCTGCTGTCTAATATATATTTGATCAATAAAAGGTTAAAAAGAACTATTTATTCAAAATAAAAATAAAAATTCTAATAATATATTTTCTTTACTATCACTTTTTATCAATTTAACACATCCTTGCTGAATAAAAGTATTGATTTTATTAAAAAAAAAAAAAAACTGACCCCAAATTACTGACCAGTAGTGTATATTGTTATTACAAAATATTAATATTTTAAAAAATAGCTTCTTTTTTTTTTTTTTATTCATCAAAGTATCCTAAAAAAGTATCACATGTTCTGAAAAATATTAAGCAGCAGAACTGTTTCCAACTTTGATAATGAATCATCATATTAGAATGATTTCTAAAGGATCATGTGATAATGATCCTAAAAATTCAGCTTTGCATCACAGAAATAAATGATAATTTAAAGTATAATACATTTAAAAACAATTATTTTAAATTGTAATAATATATCACAATATTACTGTTTTTCTGTATTTTTGATCAAATAAATGCAGGCTTGATGAGCAGAAGAAACTTCTTTCAAAAACATTAAAAACAGTAATGTTTCCAAACTTTTGGTCTGTACTGTATATCACAAACACACAAGCACAGGTTTCTGTTTTTGAATCCTCTGATGCGTTCCTCAGTGCTTTTCCATTGTAAAGTTCATTACTCTATGTTACCAAATGAGGAATGAAACAAAGTAATTTTCTGTAATAAATGTCTTTCTAATTATACTGTAAGCTAGTTCACCATCTTGTTCACCATAGAAGTGACTACATCTAGTAATATAATAAGCTATAATAATCTCTCACATGTTATATGAAGAATAATAAACCATCACAAAAGCCATTATTTGTGCTTGTCTGGGATTTTTAATTCACTCGGAGAGAAGTAAACAGTTCTATCCGTCTTGCAGATGTCCTGAATTTCATTTGAATTAATTTTGCAACAAGATGCATGTGCAGTTGCAATAGATGTTAAAACGGCAAACTATTGCTTCAGTCTGAAATTAAGAGGTTATTTTGAGCTGGTTATAAGCTTGTTCATCACCAGATATTTTGCTCCATATGAGGTGAATATATAATGGGCTTATACTCGGTGGCAATGACTTTCATATAATTTCCATACTTGGGAATCATGCTAACAACCTCTGTGTAAAGATCTGTTTTGGATAGTCAAATCTTTTATTGCAGTTCTCTGCAAGCAGAGGCACATTTGCACAACCAATAATAACGAAGCAAGAATACTTTGATAAATGTGTCACATATCCATTTTTTTTATTTTTATAAAGATTATAAATAATTTGGTGGTTTTGTTTAAAAACTATTATTTTATTTTATTATTCATTATATTTGCACATTAATTTAATTTACTGAATAAATGCTTTATATTTAAAATTTTAAATGTAAGTCGACGTGAATTCAAAACCAACTCTATTTATCTTCTATTTATGTTTCTGGTCTAATTATGAACAGTGCTAAAGGAAAAATGCTTATATTTACAGAAGTTAGATTTATCGCAAGTATACTGCATTTCTCTAACAATGAGTTTTAAGTGAAGAGATCACCTAAAGAAACGTCTTCATATTGTTCTTGGAGACATGTCTAAACTCAATTAAAAGTTCAGTTAGTGCATTTTTATTACATTCATTTTTTGCAGCTGAAAATCGTTGTGAAGCCTTAGTTTTCACACACTGGCCCACCGTCTTATCTCGATTAAAATGATTGGAGACGGATCAATAAACTGTGATCTCTCACAAGTTATACGAGGCATTAACCATCACAAAAGCCATTATTTGTGCTTGTCTGAGACGAGACTTTCAGTCACATTGCAGATGTGCTGAATTACATATGAATTGATTTAGCAATATTATTGCACATCACAGTGGAAACTTCAGTTTCATTAATTGTTAGAACAAGCAAAAATAAAGAGTTTCTTCTTTTTAAGTCAGTTTTCATCACATGCTGATAGCATCTGAAATTAGAAAATAACAGAAACATTCAGCCAAAAACGTCATTTATTAAAACAGTTCTTTTTTTATATATATAGGGCCTTAATGAGATGAGAGAGCTATATATATATATATATATATATATATATATATATATATATATATATATATATATATATATATTCGACCTAATCGATTTGTACTTGAAAAAGTCAACTCGAACGATTTCGTGATTTCCATTTTTTATTTAACATATCAATTTAATAATTTTCCCTTTCCCCTTTAACACATACCTGAAATGACATAGTTATTTTAATAAGGAAATGTACTTCTTTGGAGAAAGATATAATTGCCCTCATATAAAGATTGTATTTTTATTTTTTTATGCCATTACATTATTGATTCAGCTGGGCTATGCAAATATTTGGTCATCCATTGGTCCATTAGAAACCCTATCTAGCATATAAAGACAGCTATATATTTTCATGAGAAAATAGAGTTAAATACAGATAATATTTTCCTTAGAAACCCTGTGTGCAATAAAGGCAATAATGGTCATTAAAACCATTATAGTCCACTTTAATAATAACAATTTTAATCATTTAATTACTGTATAATTCAATACATTTGCATACTAATTCATGGAATAATTTTTTAAATTACAATTGAAAATCCTAAACGATATATTTTGTAAATAAGATATATTTTTATGCATCTTATTTTAGGATTTAAATGGCAAGCAAATGCGATACATTGGAAACTGATTTGTTTTATATTTAATCTGCTTCAGTTATGGACTGGTTTGTAACTGTTCACAAAATAAAAAAGAAATAAAAATGTATTCATGCCACTTGTGCTGCACTAATCTCCACAACAATAGGTTTATTCTTCTCATAACAGATTTCATGTTTTCCATCTGTGCTGGTTTTTCTTCAGCTGGGAAGGTCATAAAAATGTATGTGGACTGGTTCTTGACATTAATGTCTTCAATCTGATGTGCAAAAGCTCAGAATAAATGACTAAAATATGAGGAAATGAGAACAAATAATCATGAAATAGAATTGGAATAGATGTCCACTGAATAAAAAGTGGCAAAAATAAAAAGGATAAACACTATGTGTGCTGTTCTGGTTAAGGGGAGAGGTTTAGTGTCATGTGTTATTCAGCATCAGGTGTGAAAAAAATAGTTTTTTCCGCCCACGTGGTCTGTTGTGAGGTCAATAGCAAATAAGTGGTCAGTAAGTGGTTAATAACTAAATGAATCAGGGTGTTTTGGACAGTAGCCACAATACCTTTTTTCATCTTTCATGGTAATCCTTTATAATTTTTAAAAAATAGCATGGCATCTTGGAGTGCAGTGTAATTTCTGTGGTCATTCTGTGGTCAAAACTTTGTATTTTTTATGGCTCTTAGAAGATTTGATGCTTACCGAGGCTGCATTAATTTGTAAAAAAAAAAAATAAAAAAATAAAAAAAAATATTAATAATATTGTGAAAAATACTTAGATTTTTAAATACATTTTTTATCATAATATATTTTAAAATGTAATTTAGTTCTGTGATGCAAAGCTGTATTTTCAGCATCATTCCTCCAGTCTCCAGTGACATATGACACTTTTGAAATAATTCTAATATGCTGATTCAGTGCTTAATAAAAAAATCTTATTATTATTAATGCTGAAAATAATGTGCTGCTTAATATTTAATTTTATAATATATTTTTGTAATAATTTTATGATTTTTTAAATATATTTTTACTGTAACTTTTGATAAATTGAATGCCGACTTGTCTAAATTATTTAACTTAAAAAATATATTAATACTGATCCCAAACTGTGAAACAGTAGTCTATATATACTGTATATACAGAAGACACCACAGTTCAAGAAAAAAAAAATGCTGCAATTATATTTGAGACATGTAAAGGGCACATTATGGGATGCATGAGTGAAACATGTTAAATCTGTATTTACATACAGTGGCATGATCAGATGTGTTAGCACAGAGGGTAAATGTGCATGCTTGTGTATGCATATAGGAATGCTGTACTCAACATTATATAATCTTTGATTATATAAACTAGCTAATTTTGTTTTTATACTTTTATTTACATTCTTGACACTTTCCTGCCAAATGACTCACTCATAAGGACCACATAATGTTTAAATAGCAATTAAACAGATTGGGTTGCTAAGGATGCAAGTCAAGTGCTTAGGCTAGAGATCTGGTGCAAATACAGGAACGCATAAACATAGAGCGTTGCATAATGTTGCTACAGTCCCCCCCTTCCCCACATAATCTCTGTAATATAATGACATCATTGTTTTTATTGTAATTGTACTTAACAATTAGTTTAAACCCGTGGATCCTACAGTGTGCAACATGTTTGTAATATGGTGAAATCTAAAAATGAATGTCATTGCATTTCTTTTCTTTACTGAAATCCTTCAATTTGCTAATGATTTGATAACAAAATGAGAGAAGTGGCTTTTTTACATGCTGTGCGACAAGTCAGAATTTGGTACCAACAAACACTGCACAGATGCCGGTCAAAGACATAACATCAAACAGTAATAATCCTTTCCGGTCGCACTGACACCATGAACAGTTGCCATTATGAATCACAAAGGTCATGTTTGCTCACATGCATTAGCAACAGATGTTCATGCTTCACATAAAAACAAACCATGGTGGTTGTCTGTGATACTGTACTTGCAGATTTGGTAGAAGAAGACTGTTTCATGTCTTGTGCTATTTTGGAAATTTGATTGTTCATCATCTTACACGATAAGTTTTGGAGAAAGTGCAGTGATAGCTAAATAAATCAACGGAGGAAATAGTAGGAGGAATATGTGGCCCTCCCAACATTGGCTTTATAAAGAAACTTATTACACATGCAAATCGGACACTGCATCATAATTTTACCTGTATGCAATTCTGGATTACTTGTGGATTATTGTGATGTTTTTATCAGATCTTATATTCTGACGGCACCCATTCACTACAGAGCATCCGTTGGTGAGCAAATCTTCATTTTTGGGGTAAACTATTCCCAAAAATGTCTTATCCATATGATACCACATGAAAAGACACGTAAGTCATATACCAATGAATTATGGTGTGGGAAAGCAAATTATTTTTCTGAAATATCAAAACGCGAGCAAACAAACAAAACAAAAGAGTTTAGTAGAACAAGGGAAACAACTAGATATTGACTTGGCCTTCCAAAGTGAATAGAACATGCTGCTAATGCACCTGAGGCTAAAAAAGAAAACGTGGCTTCACTCAGGAAATGAAATGGAGAAGTTAGTGGATAAAAACAGATATTTGGTAAATACAGAATCGAAAAGGGGAATTTATAAATAGCTTTAAAATCCCTAATGTTTATTAGACTGCTAAGTCAAGCAGTGTTGTGCATTTACAATGATCACGTGACACTGAAGACTGGAGGAATGATGCTGAAAATACAGCTGTGCATCACATGTTAGAATATATTCAATTGGAAAACAATATATACAGTATTACAGTTTTTGACATTATTTTTGATCAAATAAATGTCTTATTGGTGAGCATAAGAATCTTCTTTTTTTATCTTACTGACCACAAAATATTTTTACATTTATTTTAAAACTTATAATTTATTGCATTTTTGTTTCAAGAAATTGTCTTTTGGGACTCTTGTTTTGCGCACATGCAGTACAATTTAGACAAAAACAAAAGCAGTATCTTCTATCCCTCTATGGTATATATAGGCCTCTTTTTCTCAGTTTTAACACTTTTTTAACACTTTTTTTCTGGTTAGTATTTGTGTCAGAAATCCAGCTACTCAGGTTTGGAGGGCCCTAAACATGGCCAAAGCTGAACAACAATCATGTGTGTCAAGAGCTCTATAAAACCAGCAACAATGTTCATACAGTCTGCATTCAGATCAAATTCACACTCATCTCATGAAGCATTGTCCCTCCCTGACACATTTTTGAATCATGTGTATATGTGGGTGAATTCTTTACTGACACAATTTAATTATAACTTGCTGCCTTAACAGCAGTGTTGTGCATTTAAAGTCTATGAATGCGAAACAACAAGAGAAGAGAATAAATGAATATGTCATAATCCTTCCAGCAGACATGCACACAGATGTTAGTAGTAATGAATGAAGTATCGGCTCCCTCTGGAAATGAATGATCAATTGCAGTAATCCGTCATGTAAACCACATTTAATCATTTATTTAATGATAATGGATGTCATTAAAAGGCACTTATTTAAGTTTATATAGTGTATCGATTTTACCACAATGGCTGGTAAGTGCAGATAAAAACAGTATTAGATACTTGCACTATGATCATTTAACTAGTATTTTTTGGATTCAGCAACACAATGGAAACAAATAAAGATACTTTCTGATGGGAAGCACATCTTTCAGACATGCATGAGATTGTGAGTCTCTTATGTGATGTGTAGTTGACAAGCCACCATCAAGTGCTTTCATCAAAGCAGTTACAATAATAAAGTGTTTAGTTTTAAGGTTTTAATACGACAGATTCATTCGTTCCTTTTCATTAGAAGCCTGCTTATAATGCTAGTTAAGTCTATTTTTCCCCACTCTCTATATGACCTTCAGAAATAAATGGGCTGGTTATAATGCTTTACTTTACTATGTCTGTAAATAACATCCTCTTTGCCTTTGCTCACAAAGAGGCAGTGGGTTTCCTGTTGGGTCTAAAATAGTTTGCATTGTGAGTCTTGAACACTTGTTATGAGTTGTTGATGTTAATACTACGGTTCAAATTTTGTATCTATTTATTTTTTTAAAGAAATTAAGACTTTATGCATTAATGCATAAAATACCGCATTAAGAGTCAGTAAAGATTAAAGATTTATATTTTAAACAAATGCTGTTCTCTTGAACTTTATATATACAGTATGTTAAAATAAACATTAGAAAAATATTAAGCCACACAGCTGTTTTCAAAATTGATAATAATCAGAAATGTTTCTTGAGCAGCAAATCATCATATCAGAATCATGAATTCTGAAGATCACGTGACACTGAAGACTGGAGGAATGATGCTGAAAATACAGCTGTGCATCACACGTTAGAATATATTCAATTAGAAAACAATATATACAGTATTACAGTTTTTTACATTATTTTTGATCAAATAAATGCATTATTGGTGAGCATAAGAATCTTCTTTAAAAAAAAAATCTTACTGACCTGAAAATATTTTAAAATGTAACATTTGTTGCATTTTTGTTTTGCGCACATGCAGTACAATTTAGACAAAAATAAAAGCAGTATCTTCTATCCCTCTATGGTATCTATAGGCCTCTTTTTCTCAGTTTTAACACATTTTTTAACACTTTTTTAACACTTTTTTTCTGGTTAGTATTTGTGTCAGAAATCCAGCTACTCAGGTTTTGAGGGCCCTAAACATGGCCAAAGCTGAACAACAATCATGTGTGTCAAGAGCTCTATAAAACCAGCAACAATGTTCATACAGTCTGCATTCAGATCAAATTCACACTCATTTCTATTTTTCAGGGAGGGAAATATCTATGAAGCATTGTCCCTCCTTGATGCATTTTTTATCATGTGTATATGTGGGTGAATCCTTTACTGACACAATTTACTTATAACTTGCTGCCTTAACAAAGACCTCAGTGTTGTTGAATGGAATTGTTCTTCTAATAAACTGAAACTCCTTGAAAAACTATATTTATGTCAGTTTAGTTTAGTTGCTCAGGAAAGCAGTACGTACAAAATCTTTCACTATCAGTTTAAGTGTTTGTTTAGTCATACTCTGCATGCTTCAGGGACATCTGATTGTCCAAATGTTTGTTCAACCATTTCTATTCCAAATTAGGATAATTCAGTGTATTTAAACAGCCTGCTGTGTTTGGGATTTATCATTGAAATAAGTATATCACACTTCCCTGAAACATGCACGAATCGCATTATAGAGTTAAAAACAAACCAAATTGCATTTAAGCACACTTTTCGAGCAAACAAATAATTGTTTGCTGATGCCACTTGGTTTTATGTTTCATTATATAATGCAATTTATCACTTAAAATTAATTTGTTATTTTAAGCATGATCAAATGTATTTTGTTTCCAGACATATGTATGGCACATCCATAATAGCATTAATATATCATGTCTTGACTTGATCTTTAATCAAATAATTCACAGCAATGCGGCATAAAACGTATTTGCTGTTGCCTCTTGGTTTTGTTATATAATGCAAATTTGTTATTTTAAAGACTAAATTAATTTGTTTTTGAGCATGGCTTAAGTGTTTAAATATATTCTGAGGCACAGTGCCTCCGTGATATCATCAGTGTTTAATGTCTTTATGTGTATTAAAGCGTGCAATTTTATAATACAGATGTATTATGCGTTCATTGTCTGTCTGGAACAGCACTCAATGTTTAGGATGACAGCTGCTGCTTGTGTGCATATTAGCAGCACTAAGGAAATTTGTTCAGTTAATTATCCTAATAAATGAGGAGCTACTGGTGTTTGTCGCTAATAAACTCAGTAGAGCATGTGTCATCTGACATATTTAGAGAGCAATTACCCCTGAATCCTCATTGCAGAATGAAATGGGGGTTGGGGCTGTTTGGGTTGGGCTTATGAAGACAATAATAAATCTAAATAGAGCTGTATAAATATAGCTGCAGACGGCAATGGAGTGCTGATTTATTTCATGCCATTTTTGTTTTCATGACTTTCCCCCAAGGACCGCCAAGATGCGAGTGTTTTTTTTTTAGATACTGTCACAAAAGAACAAATTTGGCAATGCAGATGTGACATATTCTTCCTTCTAAGTTTTAATGTAATATTCTGGGTTCAATACATCTTGAGCTGTGTTTGCAGCATCTGTAGCTGTCAATACATTTGCATTTGTTCATTAAGCAGACACTTTTATCCAAAGCTACTGATTTTGATTCATCTATCAGTTTTTAAAAACCGCCCAAACTCAACGTTTGCAAAAATGCTCATACATTGCCAGTCTTTAGGGCAAGTAATATTTTTCCCGTATATGCTTATATGTACACTGTAAAAAATTACTGTGATTTTAACGGTAAAAAATGGTTCAAGGTCAAGAAGTGAAAAAAGTTTTTGTTGAAGTCGGTGGTAGAGTGTCTTTTGGTCCGACCAGCATAAATCCTCCTGTCAGCAGCATTATATGGAAACCAAGAAACGGTGAAACTGTTGTAAAAGCGAATGAATGGGATACTGAAGATGGCTTTTTCATCCCGAATAAGAAAGTCAAAGACATCACATCTCTTAATAAGGAGACTGGACAAATCACTATAACTGATTTAACTGTTGACTTTATACCATCGATACCAACCATAAAGAGGAGGAACAAAGGTTCAAATTTGACGTTTTGCCACCGGTCCGCAAACCTGTGATAAAAATAGAGAAGATTAAAGCTAACCCTGATGCTGTGTATTTAATATGTGAGTACAGTGAAACGATCATCTGGAAGAATTCTACTGGAGGCACACTGAAGGGTTCACCCCACTATCCGAATGGAGAACTTATCTAAGTTGAAAAACAAGGAAATCCAGATTTCTTCTACGCATGCACACTCGAGAATGCCTTGAGAAATAGCACCAGTGATCCGGTCTATAAAAGAGAAATTTTTTTAAAGAGAGTGGACTTTGGTGGATAGCTCTCATCATCATCCCGGACGAGCCCCCAGCTGTAAGAATAAATTGAATATTCTTGCCTTCGAGATCGCAAATATAATTTTGGTTCAGGTTGGGTTATCTGAGCAGAGAAGAGCAGGTACCCGGGATCAAAGAATGAGTCACACAAATGGTGCAGTTCATTCTAAGCTCAACTTTATTGTACAAGGGGTGTCACTTTTATAGGGAAATGAGGCAATGGAATGTCTGGCAAATAACAGATGAACAAGCATAAAACACTGTATTGAGTAATCAGATATCATGAAAATAGAATAAAGTTCAAATGAGCACATCATACTTTTCATCACACAATGTCCTTTATCACAAGATGTTCACGTGTACGAGTAGAATCTCACAAACGGTAAACTGGCGTTCCCAGAATTCTCTCCGTTGCATTTCAAATTTTGTTTGAGTTTGATGTTTTTTCTTTGAAATAACTATGTTTCTTCTTTTTTTCATATCTGTTATGTTTATTAGGGTTGTATGTTACATATAATGTTGTAAATTAAAATTTTTTTTGCTTGTGATGGGCTTGGTCCATCACGTGACTTTCTATGAAATTACGGTATTTAACTGTAAATTTAAGGTAAAGCCGTAACACCCACATTTTTACAGTAGAATTCTGTCAACCCCAGATTCCTTTTTTTTACCGTACATTTTACGGATATTTTTTTACAGTATATGTGTGTGTGTGTGTGTGTGTTCATGTTGTTTATGAGGACACAAATTTGTATAACGACATGGGTATGACATAGGTATTACAAGGAGAAGGTGATTTATGAAGACATTTTCAGTGTCCCCATAATTCAAAAGATTTACAAATCATCCAGATTTGGACATCCGTGTGTGTGTGTGTGTGTGTGTGTGTGTGTGTGTGTGTGTGTGTGTGTGTGTGTGTGTGTGAACATCTATAATGCAATTAGGTAACAGTCTAATTAAAAAGAAAAGTTTTCTTGACTTTTTCTTGCCAACAATGTGACAAAAAAATAAATAAATAAAAACCACCCTCATGAATTCCATCAGTAATGCATAACTGATTAAATGTATACAAATGAAGTTGACAATAATAAATGTAGATAATGAAAAAGTTAATCGGCCTTGAACTGAAGCTTAACCCAGTGAGGTGTTCAGGCAATTTTGTATGAAAGAACTAAATTCCTTTCACAGCAACAACAAAATCATGCTGACAAACAGCATAGACTGAGAGAAGAATTGAAACTCTTTTCTCTGTAATCGACAGCAGAAATCGACGCTAGAATTGTGGTCCTTCCAATGGACGTCTGAGTTCACTAAACACGTGAAGCCTCTGATATATCCTATCGCTTAAATGCGGCTTCACTCTACTCCGATAATACTCACTCTTTAAAATATCAGGCTTTGTGAAAAGGGTCAATCTGTTGACGAGTTCAAACCCCGGTCGACGTCACTAAATGGTTTCAAATTCACTTTACGCAGCTGTCATACGACAGCGTTTCTTTTATTCATTTGATGAATGTTCGGCAAGAAACAAAGTCCATCACAAGTGCTTAGATTCTTCTAAAATTGTAGCTCTATTGCTTTTAAGCCTAAGGTTATGTACATGTTCAGCGAGAGACAATATGAAGGCAGTTAACGGTGTGTACAAGCAGTAATTGAATCTGGCAGTGTTTGCCAACTGTGTCCATTACAAAAAACAGCAACAGCTTCCCTTAAGGATGCTTTTAAAAATAGAGATCTTTTTATATTCAGTTTCTCTCAGACAGCATGGGATTAAACTGAAGTAAATCTTCTTTTAATCCAGTTAAATCACTGACACGATGTCTCAAATTTGTCAAGTCTGCAATCAGAAGTTTTTAAAAAATACAGTAAGTACATAACAATATTCTGATATGTTATCACAATATAAAATACATCTATTTATGGTGAAAAAAATGAAAAACTTAAAACATTAAAAAATTAAAACAACAACATTTATTTGAAAAATAAATGTTTTGAATTTACTATAAATGCACTTTGTTTTAAATAATTTTAGGTGTCTTTACTGTCACTATTGATCAGTTTAATTCACCCATGCTGAATAAAAGTATCTATTTCTAAAAAAAAAATTAAAAAAAATGATGCGTCTATAAATAGATTTCTATGTGAAATGAATCTGCTGCTTTAATACAAAAATATAAACTCAAGTGGAGAAGTTGAACCTACTTGTTTTCAGATAAATATTGTCCTCCTTATTTATAATCTGAAAATAGCCACAGGTTTTGTCCCTGACCTAAAAAAAAATACTAGCTGTAGCCTGGACAGAAACCAAACATGGCACTAAAGCTCCTTGGATTTGTATATAAATTACTGAAAAATACACAGTGAGAGAATGAGGAAGAAAGACTGGGATAAAGAGAAAGAATACAAATGTCATGAAATACTTTAGCAATGTTCATAGAGAGGGAGTGTGTGAGAGAGAGTATCTTAAGAAAAACATTGCTGTAGATTTATTTTATTTATTTTTATCCTTTGAAACACCAGAACAAGCGGTGGTGCCGTCTTCCATCAAGCCTCTGCAATCCTCAGCTTTTAGGCTCGTTTGAGATGCCAGAAGACTGGTGTTGAATGTAGACGGGAGTCAAAAACGAGCTGTCAGACCGGACAATTCTCACTTCCTATAGTGGAATATATATATATATATATAAGTAAGCAAAAGCAGAGATCCTCTATCTTTATATATAGTGCAGTCACTGTGTATTTGGCACGAAATGCATCATGCATGTGCACAGTGCAACATCACTGTAATGCATCACATTAATTTGTTAAAAAAAAAGCACAATAACATGCATTAAAAGTGGCATTTAAAGTGAGTTTGTGTGAAGAAGAGAGGAAGAGGAAGATGAAGGAGCAGTGGCCGCTCTTAAAGACTTTGCTTGATTGCTATCCGTCCTCTGTATGTCACTCTTCATCAGTTCATTCAGAGACAGACCTGTGTGCATTTCTCTGTCATGTCTCGTCCTCCATTAACCCAGTTTCTCAACCACTCTAGCCTGGACTTTACTCTTTCTATCTCAAAGGGAGACTTTACAACAAACTATACTGTAAGTGCTGGCTTAATATTATAAGAGAATCAAGAGAAACGGCAAATAGCTTGATAAATCTATCTATCAAAACTTTAAATATTTTTATCAATATTTCTCAGTATGTTATGTATGACAGCACATTTTCGAGTGCTTTTAAAGAGCTGCGAAGGAGATGTTCTTTTTTTCCCCTTTCTTTTTTTGGGCATTGTGTTTGGTTCGTCTAAAAAGCAGTATTGACTTTCATATTTTGAATATTTCGCCGTCTGCTGTGCCAGACACAAAAAGATGAATGGTGCTTTTAAAAACGAGCCCCAAAAAGATTCAGAAAACATAGAGATCACTTAATTATGGTGGAACTGAAAAATCCTCTTCATTAACCCTGCCTTACCGTCTATCCAAGACCACACAATAGGCCCCAAGACAAACAAAATCAGAGTACTAGAGTTGAAGAGAGAAAAAAGAAGAGTCAGGAGTTTTCTAGAAGCGCTCTCACTCTTCACTAGACATGCATTAATATCTAAAAATATATAATGATGACACAACATAATATAACACATCTATCATGGCTATTTTTAGTGTACTTTCTCCAGCGGCTCCCATGATTACTATATCACACTGACATGTACAGTAGATGCTTTTGAAAAGTCAAAAGCATAGATGTAATTTAAATGGATGTGATTTAAATTTAAATACATCCTTTTTAAATGGATGTAATTTAAAATAATGCAAGCTGAAAAAAGTTTGATGCAAAGTTGAAGAGTTCAGATTCTTTGTATGAAAAAAATCTGGCATGTCAGTTGAATGTTATGTTATAGGAAATAACCGCACTGCCAAAAACTGGCAACGGTGCACTAAATGTTTACCACATTAAAGGAATAGTTAAGCCAAAAATAAAAAAGTAGATAATGCGTAAATATCCACAGACTAAATCCAAGATGTAGGTTAAATCGATAACTTATGTATAATAAATATAAGTATGGATAGCGGGTATTTCACATGTTTTATTGCACAGTAGGGGGACCATTTAACTGTTTGTGAGGTAGATGGCCTGAGGATAGAAGCTTTTTCTATGATCTGCCTGTTTTGGTGCTCAGAGCTCTGTAGCGCTGACCAGTTGGCAACAGTTTGAAGAGAAAGAGTACATAGTGTGAGGGGTCCTGAAAGATTTTGCCAGACTTTTGCTCACTCTGGATGAGTACGGTTCTTGCAGACTAGGTAGGGTTGTACCAATGATTCACACTGAACCAGACAGCTGTTGAAGAGGATGCATTCAATGATGGTTGAGTAGAACTGTTTCAGCAGCTCCTTTGGTAGGTTGAACTTCTATGTGATTGTCCCACTTCAGTTCCTGAGAGATGGTAGTGCCCAGGAACCTGAATGCCAAGGGTTCCTCGTAAAGTCCACGATCATCTCTACTGTTTTGAGCATGTTCAGTTCCAGGTTGTTAAGACAGCCGCTCAACCTCTTGTCTGTAAGCAGACTCATCACAGTCCTGAATGAGGCCGATAAGTGTGGTGTCATCTGTGAACTTAGGGAGTTTGACAGAGGGGTCAGTAGGGGTACAGTCATTGGTATACAGGGAGAAGAGCAGCGGGGAGAGAACATATCCCTGGGGGGCGCCAGTGCTGATGGAACATAGTTTCCAGGGCCAGAATTAAAATATATGTGACTCAGATTTGGACAAGTTCTTCTTTATTTATTAATAGTTTTTTTTTTGTCATTGCTGACATGCGGCCTTCGTCTGGCTTGCTTGTGGCCACCCAAATGCCAGTATGTGGGCTGGGTCAATGTGTTAGATCTGGACCAGATCTGGGCCAGAATTCAAATCAATGTGGCCCAGATTTGGACCAGTTCTGCTTTATTTGGTTTATTCATGGCCAACATTAGGCATTAATTTGGCTTGCTTGTGGCCCAAACATGAAGGGACTACCCAAGTGGCATCATTCATGCGGTATGTGGGCCACATGAAGGTGTCAGGTGTGGGCTTGATCTGGTCTTCAGAGATATTGCAATCTGGGCTGGATGCGAGTTCTTTTTCAGCACATTTTCATGTAAGGTGAATTATTTGCACCTAAAGAAATCAATGAACCAGTTAACAAACATGTTTTTTTATGTATATTCACATGAGATCCATATAGCCTGATCTTCTTCTAGCCTTATTTGCTCCTTCAGTGGACCTCATACGTCTCTCAAAAGCCTTTTTTTATTTTCATTTTGACGTGGAAAATTGAACATGTTGTTCAAAGGATTACATGGAAAGGTCAAACTGCATTTTCCATATGACCTAGAAACATGATTAAAATTATTCTAGCCTTGGTATCCCCTTTGCCCTCAGCATTATTACATAAATAATGGCTATGTTATTTACATGACCCACGGACCTCTACCTCTGGGAATCATAAACCAATGGGTGTTTGACAGCTAAGCTGCTTAAAGGGAAGTTGGAATCATTTACTTTATGCAGCTGATGGGGCCGGAGCTGGTGCCATGGAGAATCAGATCTGTATGCTGGAGCTGTCACTGCATATGAAGCATATAGTGCTCCAGGAATTTTATTTCAATGTTGTACATGTCTTTACTCTATCATATCACTGGTTTAATTTACACTACTTGTGTAGTGAGGAGTAATGTCAAACACATCATATAAAACCACAGGGCAAAATGTCAAAGATAGTAACTGGACTTTAGCCAACAAACTCGTAGTGTCAATTACAATCTGTGTTTAGGTTTGCAAAGTGTTCATATATTTTGTTGCATAGGAAATGAACGTAAAATGGTAAAAAGGAGACTACATGGGAAATTAAGAGATTCATTTATTTAGTGAAATGTATTAGATTATTTAGATTTTCTGTTCATTACGATACATAGCTTTGTCATGGACAATGGTGAATATAAGGAAATATCTGCCAGCTGAATGCCACAATTGACCAACAAGAATATTCCATAGAGCTGTGTAATAAATGAAAATATTCCATTCCTGGATGTGATGAATCCTTCATTTAGTGACTGATTCAGTTTGGCTTTTTTAAATGATTCATTAAAAGGATTTTCTCGAAAGAGTAATTTATCTACAGTAACTTATCGAAAAGACTTGATTTATTTTCAATTGATTGACTCAAAGGAACTGTTCATGAATTGGACTCCACAGGAACAAATGAGTCTAATGAATTGGTTATTTTAGTGAATCAAAACACACAAAACACATACCTGCATTTGGCATTATTGAACTTTTTTATTTAACTGATTAATGTTTGGTTATAAATCACTGTTGTTTACCATTTCTAAGTCACTTTAAATAAAAGCGTCTTCTAAATGATATGCACATGGTCATCTTGTGCCATATCCAGTATCATATCTGGACTTATACTGTGTACAGCTCTGTTGTGCTTCATTGGTTTCAGTACGACCCCAGCAATACTGCACAGAGATTACATTTAGATCTTTACGGTAAGCACGTTCTTGCATAAGTGGCTCCTGGGGGCAGGGGTCATGGGAATGAGAATCATTCATCAATCCTTCAAGAGTTGTAATCGTCTTTTTAAATGTGGTTCTTTAACCACAACAGATGCAATGGCGGCATCAAGGTCAATTTCCTCAGCAGCAGAAGTGGCAAGAGTATAATTGATCTCTTTTTGCTTCATGCATTTTTCTCAAGTCCACCGTTTCTGCTCATCAACTCGGCTCAAGTGGGTGCTGATTGGTTTAGACAAGAACTGCTCAGACAAACACTATTTGTGCCTCCCTCTCATCGTGCTTGTAATATGCCCCTGATGTGAACTTAATTTCTTTAAAATGCTCAATGTCTTGCTTCAATCTGATTTGCCTCTCAATTATCTTGTAGAGTACCACCTATTGTTTTATTGAGCAGAATTGTTGAATAACAAGCTTGAGGTGAATTCATGCATCTGCAGTACATAATGATGTTCTTCATTGGGATCTGTGATTCTGTTTGATATCCATGAAACCGTTTGCACACAAGCTTCTATATAATGGAAGAAGGTTATTTAGACTTGTTCTTCATACTAAGAAAAAAAAAGGTTCTTATAATAACTGTTTCACGAAAGGTTCTTTAATTGTTAAAGTTAAAAATGTTGTCATTATTTACTCACCGTCATGTTATTCCAAACCAGCTTCTGTTGAACACAAAAAGAGATGTTGAAATGAAAGTATAAGTTGTTAGTCAATGACAATTTTTTCCACTGACTTTCAAATTTCTAATTTAATTGGTATGTACATTTTCTGCATCACAGTCACATATACATGCAAACAGATTGAGGTTTGAAAGCTGTGTTGAAGAAAAAGATTAACGTTGAATTGATTTAAATTTAAATGGAATATAACAGTTATACTATTGTAAACTATTATAATCGTTTATAATAGTTATTTTTTTGTTTTGTTTTGGTTAGTAATTGTAGAACTTATTTCATTTAGTTTCCAAGGCAAATTTGAATTTAAGAGTATAGTTCACCCAACGAAATGAAAAAGTGATGTTTATCTGCTTACCCCCAGGACATCCAAGATGTAGGTGACTTTATTTCTTCGGTAAAACACAAACCAAGATTTTTAAGTCAAACCCGCTGCAGTCTATCAATCTTATAATGGAAGTGGATGGGAATCAAGGCTAAAACATACAATAAAACAAACAAAAAAAAACATAGACAAGCAAAACCAAATCAAACCCTGCGGCTTGTGATGATACATTGATGTGTAAAGACACAAAACGATCAGTCTGTGCAAGAAACTGAACAGTATTTAGATAATTTTTTACCTCTGATTCACGCAATGTCCTAACTGTTCGAACTCTCCTGAGCACGTCGTTTTGTGCGTGTTCTCAGCAGCAGGTGTGTGAGGCATCTTCTTCTTCTTGCTTTATGGCAGATCACAGACTTATATGTGCATTACCGCCACCTATCTCTCAAGTGGACAATTGCCACTTCTAATTGAGATTGTAGATTCAATGCTCCATTTAGTCCATCAGAGGTCAAAAATTATATACTGTAAATACTTTTAAGTTTCTTGCACAGACCAATCGTTTTGTGTTTTTACACATTAGTGTATCGTCACGAGCCGCAGGGTTTAATTTGGCTTTGTTTGTGTATGTTTAAATCTATGTGTTAGCCATGATTCCCATCCACTTACATTTTAAGAGTGATAGATTGCAATGGTTTGACTTAAAAATCTTGCTTTGTGTTCTACTGAAGAACTAAAGTCATCTTGGATGCCCTGGGGGTAGGCAGATAAACATCAACATTTTCATTTCGTTGGATGAACTATCCCTTTAATATTTGTTTGATTTTCAGCTTTATTTCAGTTAATATAATTGTTTTAGTTAAAGACAACCACAGTGGGAAAGACGTGAGAAATGATGACAATGATTTAGCAAATTCATTTGGCAATGCTAGTATTCAGGAATCTTAAACCTCAGCTTTATTCTAATTCACAATCTTATCAAAATGTCTTATAGCTATTTGTTTGATTGCAGGTATCTTGGCATCACCCGCCCTTTGACTTACCCTGCTCGACAAAACGGCCAGCTGATGGCAAAGATGATCTTTGGTGTGTGGCTCGTGTCGGCCTCGATCACCCTGCCGCCATTCTGTGGCTGGGCCAAGAACATTAACACAGCTGGCGTTTGTCTAATCAGTCAGGACTTCGGCTACACCATCTACTCCACTGCCGTGGCCTTCTACATCCCAATGATTGTCATGCTCTGCATGTACTACAAGATCTTCAAGGCCGCCAGGAAAAGCTGTGCCAAGCATCGTTTCACCAACTTCTCCCGTCGGGATCGTCTGGAGACCGTCGCCAGTGAGGCTCTCAGGATGCAAGGCCTAAAACCCCAACACACGCCTGGCGTGGCAGAGGAGTGCGCTGCTCTTTCACGCTTTCTCAGCCGCGAGCGACACAATATCTCCATCTTTAAGCGAGAGCAGAAAGCAGCTACGACATTGGGTGTGATAGTTGGAGTTTTTGGCACTTGTTGGCTGCCGTTTTTTATTCTCTCTACAGCGAGACCATTTATATGCGGGGTCAAGTGTAGTTGCATACCTATTTGGCTGGAGAGGACGCTGCTGTGGTTTGGATATGCCAACTCGCTTATGAACCCCTTCATTTATGCTTTCTTCAACCGGGACCTGCGCTCCACATATAGAGACCTGCTCCGCTGCAGGTACAGGAACATAAACCGCAGACTGTCGGCTGTAGGTGTGCATGAAGCACTGAAGGTATAAAAGAATGTGGTTGTCCTGGATTTGGTTTACACACAGTTCAGACAGCACTGAATCACGGTCAATCGAGTAAGAAGCCGAACAATGCATCCACTTATGGGATTTTTGTAGGGATGGTGTGAACAAAAGACAGAACCACAGCCTCATACTTAATCAGAACACTCATATTTGGTCAAATTCAGCACTGAGTGTTGAGACATGTGAGAAAAACTTCCATGAATTCATTTAAAACAATCATCTAAACCTATGAAAATACTAAATAATATATTGATATATTTGATGTTTTTCTTTAAATGTTATATACATAACATTACTGTTAAAAAGTTTATATATATTCTTTTGAAAATTCAAATAATCAAAATACTGGGAAATAAAAGCCAAATATATAAGAAGCACAACTAAATAATGGGAATAATGGCCGCTGAAAATTCAAATAGAAAAATTAGACTATAATGTTTTTAAATATATTATTTATTTTTATTTTTTTACAGTATTACCGTTTTTACTGTGTTCTGTATTATTCTGTATTATACCAAATAAATATAGCCTTGGTGAACATAGGAGATGTTCTTTTTTACCACATTAGAAAAATTATCCAAACCCAAACTTCTGAACAGTTGTGTATACATTTTAATCTACATCAAGTATTGATTTATGGTTTTAAGACAGTGAGTTATAATTGAATCTGAAAGCTGAATAAATAATATTTCCATTGATGTGTGGTTTGTTAGGATGACAATATTTGACCAAGACACAACTATTTAATAATCTGGAATTTGAGGAAGCCAAAAAAAAATCTAAATATTGAGAAAACCGCCTTTAAAGTTGTCCAAATGAAGTTCTTTGCAATGCATATTACTAATCAAAAATTGAGTTTCGATATATTTATGGTAGGAAATTTACAAAAGATCTTCATGGAACATGATCTTTACTTATTATCCTAATATATCCGATAATCTTGACCCATACAATGCATTTTTGGCTATTGCTACAAATATACCCCAGAGACTTAAGACTGCTTTTGTGCTCCAGGGTCACATATAGTAAATTCTGTTAGGGGCACTTTAAATAGTAAAATGTGTCCTTTATCAACCCAATGTTCATTAAAATAGTGATGTCCTAAAATATCGTTCTATATATTAGCAACATGCAAGCGTGCATTTTCCGTCTATAAATTCACAGCAATTAGCTAATCTTTGCTGTCATAAAGTGATTATAGGGATGCTCCAGTTGAGGCTGTCATTGTCTCAAAGCTGTTAATTTTCTCATCATAACAATAATGTGGAATAAAAGTGTAAATCTTCACACTTTGTTTTTAGCCAGTCACTGGTTCATTCGTCTGCATTAAGCAGAGATCATGTTGATTTCCCTCCACCTGTGAGTGTTCTGAGAAAGTATGTCTGTACATATCTGGCAACCGAGTCTCCAGAGGAGGACACATAAGAGCTTGTGGGCAGTTGTCACTACGAGGCTTGACTGATATTGGAAATCCATCAGAACGTGTGTGTGTGTGTGTGTGTGTGAGCAAGAATCCCTGCTTTGAGACAACAAGAGACAGGAGACTCACCTTGCTTTTCCGATGACTCAGTCCATCTATTTTAATAACTTTAAGAACATGGAAAAGCTGGCTGTCTTTGATGGAGCATCTGACTCTATCGAGCCATTGTGCATATGCTGTGATCTGGCATTGTCAATTTTGTACCCTTTTTTGACCAGATGTGGCAATTGAAAAAAGCTTGAAGTGTCTCTTCATCCGTGAATGATGAAACTCATGGTAAGAAACATTGACTGGGGACTGAATTCTTGTGTTAATGACTCTTACCAGATAAATTATTGACTGAGCGACTCAACGTGTTTGTTTACACACAGGAGGAGAAGTGTTCTTGATGTACAGTTCTATATGTATGTTGCCAAATCTTTGTGAGAAGCTTACAAAGTGTTTTCTGTCACAGATTTTAACCCTGCACCAGGAGGGTTTACCCTGCACCTTTTGCCAAGATTGTTGATGGAAAAAGCAAAAATGAAGAGAGCTAAGAAATGAAATCAATTAGAAAACGAGGCATTTTATGTAGAAATTCTCATTCCAATCAACCTTTTTATACCTGGCATACATAAAGATGCATTTGTGCGTAGTTTCCAGAAACCAAAGGCTGTCAGTTGCTAATGTGATTAAAAAAATCTAAATTGATTACATATTGTAAACGATTCAAAGGAAAAATTCACCTAAAAAATGAAAATTGAAAAAATTTGTAAATTAGTTGTAAATTAGAAACAATTTTCCAATGTTTAGCATTCCATCTCTTGCTCACCAATAAAAAGAAACTCATCTGGGATGGCTTTGAAGGAGAGTGAATTTTCAGCAAATGTTTATTTTTGGTTGCACTATTCCTTTAAGGATGCTTTCACACTACAGCTTTTGATGCAGAGCCAAATTTATTTGACTTCAGAGTAGGGATGGGACGATAACCGGTTTTATTGATAACCGTGATAAAATGTGCTGAAGGTTAGTAATATCGTTTAAAAATGAATTATCATTAAAACCGTGTTTGATTATCGCGGTTTTAATAACTCACTATTAAATCATGTCCAGCCAGCAACAGTCTGACGCAAGCGAAGCGCACAATGTTTTTTTTGTTTTTTTTCGAGAAGGAATGGCGAAAGTCAGTGACTTTTCTATGCTTTTCTATGCTTCTACACTTTTCATTGTAAGGAAGGAAATGCCACAGAATTTAATCTTTCTTTAAATTAAGTGCATAGAGTTGCTTGTTTTATTAGTTGTTTGTTGATTATTAAATATAAAACTTGCTGAAATGTTTTCAGTGTGAGCATCAACTATTTTTGAACACTTTCATCTCGTTTCAACAAAACCGTGATAATATTGATAATCGTGATAATTTTAGTCACTATAATCGTGATATTAAATTTTCATACCGTCCCATCCCTACTTCAGAGTTATGTTTGCAAATTCGAAGAAACAAACAATTGGCTTGCTTTCAGTTCATTAGCTGGAATATTAATTAGCCACAACACACAGGAAGTTAAATGACGTGAAGAGAAATTTACTGAATTCAACATAATGCATTCCAAGAATTGAAGTGCTCTTCCATGTTCAGTCACACGTACTACAGAATAATGCATATCTAATTGCCTCATGTTTCTGAATAAATTACAGTCGGAAAGCAGCTTGCATTTGGAATATCACTTGCTAAACATCTGGGCAGATTCAAGCGCTTTTAATCTAAAACTTTGGTGTTAAAACTACAGTTCATCAGTCTCCGGAGTCATTACCTAGCTATAGTTACCTCCCTGTTATTTACACTCACACTAATGATGTAAACACACTGTAATTAGGAACAAAAACAACAATGGAAAAGAGATGTGCGGGCTCATGTTCAAGTCAATCATAAATGTGAAAAAACCTAATAATAGAGGATCATAGTGTTCATGCAGCAGATCATAAAACACAGCATACAGTGACAGTGTTATACTGTATACTATACAGCGACAAGGACGTACAATTCAATAGCTCTGAATAGAACAACACTGAGCAGAAGATGGAGGAGGACAAAACATGATTGATGTGCAGCAGCCTAAGACACGCCATTATCAGGTAAAGTGCTGTACTTAGGGTTATATTAGCCATGTGCAGTCGCCTGGAAATAAATGGGTTTTAACCTGATGACCGGCGTTTAGATGCTGCACCGTACAGCCACAGCGGATCAAGAGAATAGTTTGTGAGGAGGAACAAGTGACTGTGGCTGAAATGCAACAACACTGTCGTCTGTGTAGTGCATAACTTGGATGGCGAATGCAATGATGGATCAGTTTTGTGCCTGCCAAAAGTTAATCTCAAGAAATCTGTGAAATGTATTAGTTAGTGCTGGTGCCTCATTGATATCAAACAGTCTGTGATTTAGAAAAAAAAAACTATCATGGGTTTCATGTGGGGTCCTAAACTCTGTGAATTTTTCCTAGTTTAATAAATTAGAGCATATACACATAACATGTATGCATGCACGCTACTGTTCAAAATTATGGAATCAGTATGTTTTGTTTTTTTTATTAATCAAAGAAACCTAAACAGCAAAAAAATACAAAATGTATAGATTTCCATGTTAGAATGATTTCTGAAGGATCATATGACAATGAAGACTGTAATAACGGGAATACATTACAGTTTCAAATATAACTCAACTGAAAAAGGAAAAATGCACAATATTACAGTCTTTATTGTGTTTTTGGATTAAATAAATAGCATAGTTTTAACCATTTTAAAAAGTATAATATATAATATAAAGGTATAATTTATTTCATTAGAAATTATATTATCAGCATAAACACTTTTGCACCATTTACTCGATTTTTTTTTTACAATATATAAAAAAAAACATCATAGTCATAGTATAACCATCAGATAGTATCGCTAAATGCTAATATTGTTATTGCCCCAGCTTTTTATATCAGACACATTATTTGTGAATTTTCGAATCGATTTATCATTCCAGTCGTTAAAGCGGTTGTTTCTGTGCAGAAAGACGTGAAAAGTGAGTATAGTATTGTAGACTTTCGTGTTTTTCTCCATTTTCAGGTTTCAAAAACCTGTGGTCATTGTGAGAAGCTTTTGCGCAATGAAATAGAGCTTCTTCGTGGAACCATCAATGCCAATAAAGAACCTTTATTATTAAGTGTGTTTAGATCTTTAGAATTTTCTCAAAAGCTTTATGTTTATTCTTTTCTAGAAAGGAATATGTGGCCATCAAATCCATTCCAGTTTAAGAGAGCTCAATTCTTGGTCCATTTGGGTGAAATAACTTAAGCCCACGTGTTTACCATGAATTGATGCATGTCCCTCAATACAAGACAGTTTTCCAAACAGTGCATAAGTGAGTTATCTTAGGGAGTATGTAAGGATGTAACGATTCGCTCAGTATACGGTCATTTACCAAAGAATCCTCCACATGAAATATGCTCTCTCAATCTCAAGTGAAAACAAAGAAAAGGTTCTCTTAATCACTTGCCTGTGTTTGACATGACACGTAATCGTGGCCGTCTGGTAACTGTGTTCAGATCTGGAAGAGCTGTGTTTGAAGGCAGCTTAAGCGTGTCATGCACATCTCAGAAATATGGAAACCCAGCCCAATGCGGCCAAACCTTGAGATCTGAAGGCAGAAAGTGTTTAGGAATTCATAAATGTGATGCTAAATGTTTCTCGAACTGTTGTGACAGAATGAGGCAACGTCTATGAAAACAGGTGTCAGCTTTTGTAAGCGTTCTGCATCATCAGTGCTTTTCCTGTGAACTAAGTCACATATTCAGATCCACATATTGTTTGCTAAGAGCTTTGGTTTTCCCCCACGTAACATTACATCTGTTAGCTATATCTGCTTGCAATAAATCTATCTTGCTAGTGTTTACAGTCCTGGGGAAACACACTTGCTGCATGAAGTACTTCCTGTTATTAACTTATTTTAACAGGATGTGGGCAAAGTAGAGAATTGTTTGTAGTCCTGTCCTGTTATGTTATATAATGTGTCACATTTGATCACCTGAAATGTGCTTGCTCTACCTCGTTGAAACATTTCTACATGGAATTATAAAATTGTGAACAAGTTTACGAGCCGTGAGCATTTTTTTTCTGTTTTGTCTGCATGTCACCAGCTTGGTAAACATAACGCCGTGCATTTTTTTATTGCCTTTTAGTCGTAACACACACTGTGTACACACTCATTCACTCACACCCTCGGGAAACTAGATCGCCATCATAAAGCTGTCAAGAAACAGACATCTCAATTGTTCCAGACGGCATGAAGTCTAAAAAAAAATAATAATAAAAAAAAAAAAGGGAGACGCTTTTTCTCTCTCTGCTGAATGACCTCCCGGAAGAGATTCAAAAAAAACATCGCATTCGGTTAATAATTCATGAGTTGAAATGTTTTAAGTCTAATAACAAAGCTGGGAGGAATAGAGAGCTTTTGGGAGCCTGGAAAAAATCTCAGGCTCTTAGAAACGCAAAATGAGGACTGTGACCCAAAAAAGGCCTTTTATTCTTCTCCCAGCTTGCAGGGAAATGTTTTATTCAGAGGTTGTGGGCTGCGAAGCAGCAGTTCTGATGGGCACTTAGACAAGAAGATGATGCATATAGGGAGAAAAGTAATCAGAAAGACGACGCATGTTTTTGAGTTGAGCTCGGCACACTTCAGCTGTTAGCTGTTATGAAGGATTTGAACAAACTCCTAACCCCAAGTATTTAACTTTTGGATTGTGATACAGAGATGAATGATAGCTCTTGTGAGGAAGTCTGATTTGGTTTTATGAGATGGTAAAAAAAAGAGTGATCTGAAGGAAGAACCTCAGCTGTGTTGGTGATACAAAAGAGACTTGGGGGGGAGCTCTTTGGACCTAGAAACCACAAAGCAACCGACTAGAAACCATTTAGAAAACCAGAGCATCACGGTCAGTGGTGAGCACAAACAGAATGAAATGGTACGAACACATCCAAAAAAATAAAATACAAATAAAATCATTTAGAGCAGGTACATGACTCATCCAAAATCCAAAATCCAAATACATCCAAAAAGGCCTTTATAAAGAACAGATGGACACTGTCTCAAACTAAAAGTAGACAAACAGCATCGTTATTCATCAGGTATCTTAAAATACAAGCATCTGAGAAGGTGTGGACAACGGATGAAAAATTGCCTTTTAGCTAATTCTGGTGCATTTACAGTAATGTTCATTAATGTACACTGTGTCTGTCAAATAAATAAACAAACAAACAAGAAAACAATTAACCAACAAAGACACATAGGACTAAAAAAAATACAAATGAAGGGGACCCCACACATACAGTACAAAACAATACAAAATTATAAAAATCAAAATTCTAATCTAAATCCGAACGAAGTCATTTGTGTGCTAAAACTTTGTAGTGTACATGTAATTATAAAAGCATACCTACGTGATGTAATTTGAGCCCATATAGAGGACAAATACAACAATATTTAAAAACACGAACAGCTGAAGACAGAAGCAGTAGATGTTTGGATGATCAAATTTCATCTGGTCAAAGATCTAGTTCTGAATTGTGTATTAAATTCTATATGGGTAAATGTTCACATGCACTTTAAAAGTGTTCTGTCTGACTGAAACAATAATTCAAATTTTTAAAATGCAACCAATTTAGTCCCAAAGAAATCGTGCCAATCCATTTCATCATGCCAACACGACTTCATCCAGCTAATCAAGCTACAATTGGCTCGTCGTTGTTTGCTCCAAAACACAGAAGAACATAAGTGAAGCACAACATGCATTCAATACTTGAAGTAGTGAATATTTGATTTTGCATTGTATACTTGGCCAAACAGATTAAGATTGTACTGCATGTAAACATACTTATTGATTCCTAACCAGCAGGTTCCAAGGGATACCTGGAAATAATTTACTTTAGCAAATTATGATTTGCATTGATTTGATACTGAACTAAAACGATTTTAAAGAGCTTTTGCAGGTGAAACCGTTAAACTCCTGAAGCATGCTTTTGCATGATGCAGAGCTTTAGGTTTAAGAAATCCAGCCTTTAATGTATGCACTCAAATATACAGAGCAATGGGCAAGAGATAAAATGTGTAAAAGAGCAGTTTTCTGTGACTTACTTAAGTACTGTCACCTTTAAATGACAGGGCAGTCTTGAGTGTGTGATGGGTGCTTATATTGAGAAATGGAGAGAGGCAGAGGACACACACACACACACACACACACACACACACGGCCTGGAGGAGAGCTGAAGAGGGTCACAGCAGGACAAGAATTCAGTGTATATACTTACTTATACTATATACTTATATAAAAAGTGCACAAGAGGGTGACTTCTATTTTTACCATATCTAGACTCCCACAGTCAGCATGCAGTTTCACACACATACATTATGCATTTTGCAGACATTTATTAAAGCACAATACAAATTAATACAAATTATTCCTTATTCGCAATGTTAAAATATCCTTCATAAAATAAGAATATAACAAAACAAGGAGTGTTTTAAATATCTGATGTGTGTTACTGAAACAGAGTGCAAAGAGCTATAATTTCATAATAAAAGTAAATAATTTAAGAACATTTATAATTATGAAAACATATAAAATGCTATATAATTATATATCAAAAATAAACTAAAATGACCATGCTCTTTACATGTTATGTAAATTCTATAAGGACTCGCAGCATAAATGCATTGGTTAATTTTAATATGCAATTCATTTGATTAATTGATTGACTTATTTAATTACATTAAAAATATGAATGCATTCGCAGCCCTTATGATGAAATTAAAATTTCACATAATATAAGCAAATCTAAGCAATGTCAATTAAATATGAAACATGATTAAATACTAAATATAATTTTTTTACTACTAATTCTCACTACTGTAGAATTACCGGTAGTCATTTTTTAATTTCGAAATCTCGCACTCTTTACTTCATTACAGTAAAACTTCTTTCAAAATATTATTAATAATAATTTAATATTAGAAATTAAAGCAATTAAATCAATATTAAATTAGAAGCACATCAATTACAACCATGATTTATAATTACTATATATTTATCTTTTTCTTGTTACAGTAATGAGAATGAAACTCTGTATTACAATATTTAGAAACATTATTAATAAAAAAGATAATTAATGAGGGGAAAAAGAGAAAGACAGTACATTTTGGGGTGAGTTTTAAAGAGCTTAAATGTCCTGTAAAAAATAATATTAAATGACAAAATATTTAGTCATCTTGTCAGATTCACCAAACTATTTGTGGAGTAATTGTTAATTCATCTGAATTACATTTAGCAGAAGCTTTTATCCAAAGCGACTTACAAGATAAAATGAGCAAACTCCACCCAGAAAAGTCATCTGTGAGAAATCCGTGCTGGCTTTTCTTTCTCAGGATTGATCTCATTCCTCTGTGTGTGTGTGTGTGTGTGTGCGAGTGAACTATTCCAGATGGTGAGGTTTTTTACTGGAACAGGAAACACATCCATGTGACTTTAAAGCATAAATGCACCTACAGGCATAAATGACATCAACCGCCTGTGACATTAAGATAAGTGTGAGAAATATTTATGGTGGAAGAAAACAACAACTACAAAGCGCTGCGTGGCAGAACATATCATTTAGACGTCCACATGATCAATGTGTTTTTAAAGGCCTTTACATTCTGACATATCTGTTAGCATTATACGTCATCGCTCGCATTTTCTGCTCATCAAACAATGGTAATGACACGAACCAAATAACAGCAGCACATTTAAGGGTGTCAATTCAAGTTCCCCATGAGAACACATTGTTAAATCAGGTTTCAAATTAAACCCAAAGACACAATTCTGTGGGTGGAAAGAAAAATGCATGTTAATCTTAAAAAAAAAGCAATGCTTCACTCTTACGTTGCGATATATACATTCCCAGAATGCAGTGCATGAAACCACGACTCACCATCGCAACTTTTATTTTATTAAATGAATGAATGATGTTCTCTCTGGTCTCTATAAATCCCTAACATTTTTTAAAGGGGTCATATGATGCTCTTTTTTAAGATCATTATTATCTCCCTGACATGACTGCTTCAACACTAACTGTGTTACTGAAACTACGCTTTCTTTCGTTGCGTGAACATTTGGGCGGCATTATGCAAATATTTCCATATTTATAGTGACGTAGAGATGTGGGGGCGTGTTTAAACAAGACTGTAAAAACGTTCGTAGCCACAGGAAGTGTCTTAAGAGTCTTGACTTTGATAAAGAATATCTCTTTGGATTTGAGACTTTAGTCTTTGCAACTTTACAGATCTTCATTATGCACCAAGAGCTTGTGACACTCCAAAGAGAAAGGAAAAATTCAAATCGCATCATATGACCTCTTTAAATATAGAGAAAAATAACTGTGACAAAAGGGACACTGGCTGCTACTTCAGACACATAAATCAAGACATTTCTATTCCATCTGTCTGGAGAAACACCCAATCACTCTCAAGGACTGAGATAAAGGTCTTCCAGAAGAAGATAATGTACAGTATCGCACGCTCTTCACACAGAGCTGAAGTAGGAGTGTGACAGAGAATGTGAATTGCTTCTGTTGATGAAGTGCGCTGACACAGACGCTGTGAGCAGGACGTTCAGTGTCAGAAGCCTTCAGGGACGCTGCTTCACATCTCTAAACCGGACACAGGTGTGACTAACCTGACGCCGGACCAGCGTGGATCAGATCAGAGGTCACACACTGGGTAAATGCATGTGTAAACATCTCATGCACTATTTATTGTGTATATACTGCAGGGCTAAAAAAAGTATGTGGAAACTGAAGCCACGCTTAAAAATGCATGAACTGCATTAGTAGAATCTGCAAAAACTATGAACCCGAATATGGATTTATTGGAAAATGATGCACATGTGAATAGTGTATGTCCAGATATGAATTTTGATACAGTTTTAATTATTTAAAAATGGATAAAATTAATTAATTTCATTTTTTTAATGAAGTTTTGCTTAAACTATATAATATAATATAATATAATATAATATAATATAATATAATATAATATAATATAATATAATATAATATAATATAATATAATATAATATAATAGTTACATTCATTTACTTTCCGTTTCCTTATTTGGTCATTTTCCTGTTCTTGCTTGGTTTATTGATTAATCCCCACCTGTCTCCATTCCCCTGATCACCTCCCTCGTGCTTAAATACCCTGTCTTTTGAGCTCCTCCTGGTTTGTGATTGTTGTATGTTAATGTGATGTTGTATCTTATTGTAGAGTTATGTTGGATGTGCGGATTATTAAAAGTACCCTTTAGTATATCTTCTCCTTCGTGCGCTTTCATTCACACACCAGCAGCCCGTAACAATAATATAATATAAAACAAATGTAACTTGGTTAAATTTTTTTACTAAATGCAATGATATTCAGAGATTTGTAAATGCTGTAGTGTGCATTGTTTTATTATTAAAACATTTACAATTACATAAAGGAATATATTTTTTAATTGTTTTACTTGAGTGTGATGTGATATGTATCAATGTATGTATATGTACAATTTACGTATCTTAGAATATTGTAATGTAAAATGATATTTTATTAATGCAATGTTTTGTCCGATGTTTTATTATGAAATACATTTACTTTCTTTTTAGCTTTTTAAGTGGGGTTTCATTCTCACTGATCCTCATTAAAAAATAACTCATTAACATACTTTACTACCTGTTGTCATGCTGTAAAGCTTTAAAGCTGCTACTAATGCATCGCATGGGATCATCTAATTGCTCTTCAATCTGAGCTAATCATAATTACAATTGAAATGATGTGCTATACTTGTCAAATCAATGCGATTCACTGAAGCAGTGAGTAAAGCTGTCAAGATCTGCAATTGAAGGGAATGTTCACAGCACATGTTCACATCCGTGCGTATACGGGTGTTTTTTTAGCGTGTGATTGACACTGGCGAGAGAAGAGTGAGCTTGAGAGGAAGTGGCAGGGCACCACTATTTCATCTTTTGAGAGCTTTCAGAGGCGATATTCGCTGTGGCATTTCTGCGTGGCTGGCTTTAACATCCTTGTGGTTTCGAGAGCTGAGTGTCAGACGCTGTAGGTAGGTCATTCTGAACATTGCATGCACATCAGAGGAAGTGACAACTTCTGAAGTTAAAAGAATGATAAAAAATCCCAACTGGCCCCTTGCTGTTGGCATGTGCTGTTTTTTTATGAACTGATGTTGCCTCGGAAATGAACCGTGTATAAAACAAGGCGAGGAAGTGTCCAGTGAGACCATCACAGAGGACATTAGCATCAGTTATACTGCTTCTGCGATGAAGTGGAGTGTTTCTATATTTGTTAGTACATTATTGGAAATGCATGAAGGTGAAGGTGTTTTCAAATTTTAAGTAAAAAGTTAGTCTGTTCTGTCCAATCAAGTCTGCTTTATATTGCCACCATAAAACAGAGCTTTTAATGCTTTTTTTGTGTGTGTAAGGAGATTTAAATTCTGGCCATTAATAATAATAATAACATAGTTATTTGAATAGATAAATGCCTGGTATTAAAATTATACAATATTTTGTAAAACAATGATTCGTTTTATAATTAAAAACAAATCACACAAAAAAATGTATAATTTTAAATGCTTCAAATGAATAGCCATTACAACATTTTAATGTACACAATAAGAAATCATGTACACTTGTATACTTATTTAAATATGGAGTTATTAAATTGTTGTTTCAAGCTTTTAAAGACTAACTTAAAATTAATGATACTAACAGCAATGGTAATGAACGTTTACAAAGAGCATGCATGATACAAAAACTGAATTAAAAATATATATGTTTTACATTGCCCAATTTACTAAAACTGGACACTGAGGAAAAAAGGTACTTGTTGGTACCTTATATACCTGTTAAAGGTAAATATTAGTACCTTTTGAAAGAGTGCTCCAGTAACAGCTTTTATACTTTATAATAACTTTATATTTTCTGAGACCGTATCAATATATTGTGCATACATTGGCCAATGCACATTTGAGATCAAAATGATCCATTTTAGAATCTCCAATACTATATATTGAGCATCAACCTCTCAATCATAAAGGTAATTTCTGCTATCCAATTGCTTTAAAGTGCATGCAAATATCCAACCTTCAATCTTCAATGCACGTGTAGTCTCACCAGACCTGAAGAGACGGTGATTGGTTGGTTTGGCATGGAGTGCATCCAACCCCCATGTTGAGCTATAGAAGTATGCTGACAGGTGCTTATGCCAATTGTTTTAATAAACTGACTTAAAATGAACAAGCAGGCGTTCTACAAAGGTGACTGGTGAACTAAACCTTCTCTTTATGCAGACACTGACATCCAACTCTAGCTTTACAGCATGCATCAGTTTAATGTACCGGGTCAATGGATTAAAAACTATGGAGGTGAGAAGAAATGAAATGGTGAGGGATTCAGACTGGCCCAATCGAGACGGATGGATTCACTAGAAAAGGGCACGGATCTTGAATCAGCCGCTTTATATAATAAAAGCACTATCATTATACCAACCATCTGCAGAGGGAGGGAAATTGTCCTGAGGCATTAAACGAACATCTCTGCTGCTAATTGAAGTGTCGCTTTCATTTGCAGAAAACAGTGTGAATTCTCACGCCTCGTCGCTGGGGATCCAGGTTCAGAAATACGCCGGCCCCCACAGCGTCACTTGCCGAATTTGAAGTGTATTCTTTTAGGTAATGAATTGTGTCTTTTTATTCTGGCCTGTTACTTTTGCACCGTTCAGGTATTATATATGCCTTCATGCGAGTGTGGTGCTATGACACATCTGGGAACCCAGAAATGGGAAGAAATAGAGTTTTTCTCGACAGTTGCCGCAATTTCCGCCAAGGTTATTAGGAGTCTTAAAGTGAGAGACTGGATACTGAATATATTCCGGATGGAGTCGTTTCCATTTGTGGCCTTGTCTGTATGCAGCACAGGGAAATATAGGATAGATTTAGGGAGGCTTGATCTGTCCTGCTGATAGCGTAATCCCTCCCCAGACGGGTGAAGATGAAACTCAGACCTCTATTTAGTAAAGTCAAGCTGCTTTCAACATGATGCATACCTAAATCTGGAGCGCATTCTCAAAACAAGACCATGGCTGTATCTAAAGTTTAAGTTGTAGTATAAAAGAGATAAATATTTTATGTCAATCTTGCATTTTGCACTTATCTGACATTAACGATATTACCAGGCTGACGATTTATACACCTTATATAATGAGCTAGATCTGACCTGGTCTTAAATAAATACAACTCTAATCCCAAGGACAACAGAAGTTATACAGTTGGTTTAAAAGTGCATTATACGACTGACGAATGCTTGATTCTGATTGGTTGGTTTTCAGGGAAACATGGTTAAAGTAGTTCAATGCAGGTCTTGACCGCATTACATGACCACAGGGTGGGCGATATAACAGTAGACGAGATTAACCGGTAGAAATTTGTCAAGAAGTAGAGATTTTGAACTGTTACATCATGGTTATACGCTTGTGTGACATTGCTGTGCTACATGGTCACAAAAATGAAACGTTTGCATGCATTTTTAAACATTGCGGTTAAAAGAAAAGTGATTGTAAGCTGTGAAATGCAGCGAAAAGAGAACTCATTTGGCTATACGTGTGCAAAATGCACATCTTTGCAAGTATCCTCATAAACATAATAATTTAAGTCTTAAGTCAAAGCAAACAGCTGAGAAAGAAAGCGTGTAACAGAATACTGGATCTGGGCAGCTCTTAAAGTGACAGCAGTCTAATATCCCTGCTGAAAATCATTCATGTTAATCAAATCTCTTACTGCTCTTTACCAAATCACTTTTGTAACTTTGATAAGATAAAACATATAGATTTAAGTTGCACTGTGAAAAATATGTCAAACTAAAAAATTCCATGTTTTGCTACATTTTTTTTTGTTTTTGTTTTTGTTTTTTTGTTTTGCTACAGTTTTGCTAGTAGAGACACTGACACTCAGGAAACTCACACATTTAATCTCACTCTCTATTATAACTGCATTACTATCAACAGCTCTAGTCTGTGTTACTCGGTCTAAAATGACGTTTTGAAACTAGCAACGGACGCATGGGATGAAATGTGCAAGAAATGAATCCTACACATAAGTGCATTTAAAGGACAAAGAATTTGTCCATCGTATAAGCTGAATTATTGACAACATGCCTACGTTTTACATCAAAGTTGAATCACCAGCTCAGGTGTGCATAATGTTCTAATAATTCAATGGTCCGTCATCAATTATTTCCTTACTTTACGCATGCTTCTTTATCTGCAACCTCCTGCAATATTCAATATCGTAATGCACAGTGTCTTTGCTTGTTAGAGAATGTCACAAAATCACACATTTATACCCACACCCACAGATCCAGTGCATTATAGGCTCACTTATTCCCACATCCTCTGCAGCTGACGCATCTAAACAGATCTTTGAGAGGAAAGATGACTTTCAGCACAATGGTTGCTGCATAATTGAGTTCTCAACCAATCAGAGCAGAGCATGAGAGGGGCTTTTATTCATTGAGGCCATGAGGAAGAATATTAGTGAAAGGACTGTGCTAAAACGCATGAAAGCAGATGGAGGTTTTATTCCTCATCACAGTCACTACCCACCACTCATTACACTAAAATCCACACAACCCTACTCCCAACCCCCTAGTTTTATGACCCGTTTCCAAGAAATTAGATTTAACATTTTGTCCTGTAAATGTACAATAAATAAACATACAAATGCATAAATATATAAACTCCCCAGCAACTTCATAATATAATAGCACAAAAATGTTTTCTGCAGCCGCTAATTCAGTCTTCAGTGTCTTGTGCAACTTAATTTTTTTTTTTTTTTTTGAAAATTCTATTTTTTAGCTTTGATGAATCGAAAAGGTTAAAAAGCAGCGTTTATCTGAAATTGAAATCTTTTGTAACATTTTAAGTGACTTGCACTGTTGACTGAAATAATCAACTGATTAAAAGTATTAATATCTTAAGAAAATAAATGAATAAACCTAGAATCTCACTTCTACAGTCTTCTACAGCATTTCGAAAGAAATGTCAACAATGTCACAAGTGCAATGAATTTTACCAAAGACGTCAAGGTCTTAACTCAATATGAAACATTTGCAGATCAAATGATCTGTATGGCATAGTATTTGTAGGAAGGCAGCTTTTGGTTAGGATTTGAAAATAACACTAAATACTGCTGATTTACGAATTACAAAAAACTGACAGAGCTAAATATTAGTGCACTTGCCAGATCTGAATGCAGATATTTCTCAGTCGCTGCTGACGCACAGACCAACTGCTAACACACAAAGAATACCTCAATCAAATGCTACTTCTAAATGTTAAAAAAGTCAGCTCAGACCCTTATCTTATCGTTTATTCATTCAACTTACAGTATAAATATCAGCTGAAGTCAAATGTTAGTCATAACCTTATAGAGAAATGGAGAACTGGCCAAGGAATATTGTATTTCTGTGACCATTTTAAGGCTGGCTTGAGATCTGAGCAACTGTTACTTAAGTGTGAGCAACATGACGTGAATCCGCCTACTTTTTTCACACCTTTGAAACCGAGTTTTGGTCCAAAAATACATAGCTCTCAGTGGATCATTCATATTTCACAGTATCCTCAGATGTGTTGCATTTTTCAGCTCTGGCTTTGGGTTCTCTCCTCCTACCCTGTTTTGATGAATGATAATTATATTATATGGAAATGAGGGTACATGGATGAGTCAAGCAATGTTAATGGTTAAAGAGGAGGTTCTGCGCCAGCTGCTGCCTACCTAATGGATATTTAACACAGCTGTCAATCCAGCTGTCAGTCTACTGTACACACGCATTAAAGAGCTTTCTGAAGAGATATTGTATTAAGAGGATAATGAGAGAAATAATAAAGTCAAAAGATAAGAATTTTTGTTGTTGTAATGGATATAAGGGGAAGTTTGTTCCCTCCAATCCTATGGAACAAGGGGGTAACAACAGAAAGATGATATTTTCATGCTTGATTGTTACAAAAATGCATTATTTTACACTATTGCAGTGCCTCTCTTCCCAGTCTGTCTACTAATGTAAACATTAAAGTTGAAACTAAAGTATCTATATAAAAAAAAAAAAAAATAAATAATAAATAATAGGACCCCTTACTGAGAGAACAAATAAATGAATAATATTACAGTGCCACTTCAAATGTTTTGGGTCTTTTGTCTTTTTTTTTTTTTTTTAAGAAATTCATATTTTCAT
The DNA here is from genome assembly GCF_963082965.1 of Carassius carassius. Lineage (NCBI taxonomy): Eukaryota > Metazoa > Chordata > Actinopteri > Cypriniformes > Cyprinidae > Carassius > Carassius carassius. The sequence goes on from NC_081759.1 coordinate 40,228,126, forward strand.
TTTGCAAAGACACATTATATTGGGTAAAGGTAAAAATACAAATACATTAATAATGTTAGGAAAAACAAAAATGCAGTTATTTTTTACTTTAAATTCATGAGCAATATTTTCAAGAGAAAAAAATACATTACAGGAAAAATGATAATGAAAAACTTGAGCATCAAATCAGCATATTACAATGATTTCTGAATGTTTATGTTTACAGTTTTTTTTAAATACATATATAATATACGTATATAATATATATTTACAATATCACTGCTTTTACAGAATTTATATATATATATATATATATATATATATAAAACTAACACTGTCTACCTTTTAAACAGTAGTGAATATAATATATCAATGTAAAAAACAAACATTGCTTAAACTGTAGAATAATACATATACAATTTAAAAACACTAATGTTCATAAATTATATCAATACTTCTGACAAAACTTTATGGTCAGGTACTGAATAGAGTATAAGTACTTTTTTTAATGCAGTGGAATTGCTGTGATTGGTCTTAGGTGAACTCAGCTCAGTGGGTGGACTGAAGCAGTATAATTAACAACAAATGTTCAATTAATATATTTGATTAATCGCAAAGATCAACGATCAACGTTTTCTGATCTCGGACAGGAACCCCGCTTGAGAAATAACAAGAGATACATTATGAGGATTTCAAATACGGAAACCAGTTTATGCTAATATTGATCTGCATATTTATTTGTCCCACTTGAATAATGAGGCAACTGGAAATGATGGGATGTTCAGGGAGGGAGGCATTATTAATTTGTGTGCAAAAATGCTTTTCTTGCCTGTTGTAGAAAATAAACTTGAATAAATGTAGAGAATCACAATAAAGGTCATTGACTTTGACAGGCAGCCAAGAGCACCGAAGCATTGAAGAAAAATCATTTGAAGACTTGAACAAAAGGAGGAAGACAAAAAAAAGGGAATAAATTAAACATCCGGTGGAATATGGGTGATGATGTTTTGAATTCTCTCCAATCCAGTCGGAAATTGATTGCTAAAGTGACAATGAGCTCATGATATTGAATTTTCCTCTCTTGCATAAATCTTTGTTCAAGGATTACAAAGTATGACAAAGTCTTAACAGACGTGAGTGCATTTTCAAAGCTGATCCTATTGTTTACAGTTGCACCAAAAACATACAAGGATAATATAATGCATAGGGAAAGGAGCTGCTTTAATTGCAAAGGCTTTTAGCTTGTTTTTCCCAACATACACCTGCACTATGGATCAGTGGGAGAAAAGAATCATTACAGATACCGACGTCTTTTTAAAACTCTCATGTGTTGGTGCACAAAAAATCAGCCATGCAAGATTTCGCCAGACATGATACGATTACCGTGGGTCACGTCTGCATGTCGGTCTGGTTTTGTAAAGCACCTTCCTTTGATCGTATTCTGGCTTTTGTATAAAAGGTCAACCTCAAACGGCTGCTCATTCCTGTTTCCAGCTCTCTGCTTATTGTGAGCACAGAGGTACAACTGTAATTATGTCTGGTGCAAAGACAAAGCTGCGACGAATTGACTGGATTCCTGCTGACACCTGGCTTTCCTAACATCTCACCGGTGAGACGGAAACAGCAAGAGCGGAAAGAGGCAAAAACGAGTCTGTGGGACATGATGTGATCGCTCATGAATGCCATAGAGTGTGGTAGTCTAAAAATGCATGCAATATGAAATTACAGAGGGGTTGTGAGAAAATAATTTTACACCTACTGATTCTTAGAATTTTTTCAAAACAGCTCGGTCTTAAGAAAATGAGAGCAAACCGAGAGAAACAACTGCCCTTTTCATCCCATTTGACTTCCATAATGTTAAAAAACATAAGACAGGACTAGATTTGATCCATCAGGAAAGGACTGGATGGTGAAAAGTGGGTGCTACATATCTTAATGGTATCCAACAGATTGTGATATCAACTTATCGTATTATTTAGATAAAAAATGACAAGACCAACAAACAGTAAGTAACCTACAAATCATTCCTAATAAGATCAGGAACATGCAGCAAGAAAGATATTAAATAAATAAGTACATTTTGATGGTACTTATTGATCCTGACCACCAAAAAAACTAAACAAATAATAATAATAAAAATAATAATAATAATAATAATAAATATTGTGAAATATTATTACAAATCACATGATTCTTTAGAAATCATTCTAATATGATGATTTAGGGTTTAATGGACATTTGTTAATATCATCAATGCTAAAAATGGTTTAAAATTGATAATATGTCATATATAATAATGTCCACTGTCACTTTTTATCAATTTAATGCATTCTTGCTGAATAAATGCATGCATTTTTCAAAAATAAATTATTAATAAAACATAATATACCAGATTGTCATTCATTATATGACCACTGAAAAAACAACTCAATGTGTTTAGGTTTAGGATGTGCTTCGAAAGCTAAGAAAAACACATAGTAAAACAGAATGTAACAAGTAATAAATCCAATAACTTAAATCAATAATAAAAACAAAAATGTATAATAGCCAAAACACTGTTAAATCATAAAAACTGCAACCCCTAAGAGATGCATACAAAATAAAACCAGTAAGCCTGGGAAAAAAGGTAGGTTTTAATTGATTTAATCATTAGTGTTTAAAAGCCAAAAAGCTAAAAGCCTAAAAGATGCTTATTCAAGCTCACATTTTAGAGTCGAATCATGCAAGGAGCAAAACAAACATGTCATATAAAAAAAGTGAAAAAGCAGCATGAGGCATTTCAAAGATCACTTGAAAAGGACAGTGAATCCGGGTGCTTTGCATGTTGTTTATAAGTGGACATGCACCTCAAAATGGGCCAGACAATACCTCCCACCGTCACACTGAGATTTACATGCTCTGCCCTTCAGGAAAAGAAGGTGGGAGGTGGATATAGACAGAGCGAGTTTGTCAGGGAGCATGTGCTGCTACAAGCACTGCATGGGGCAGAATGACTCAGGGGGACCTAGTTTTTTATTAACCTTTACCAGATGACAACACTGTGAATATTAGATTATTAAATGGGTCATAAAAGGCATTCTAAAAACAGTTCTGAATGTAGCGTTCCATCCAAAAAATATCTATCCATCATTTGTTTACTCTCATGTCATGTCAGACCTGTATGCATTACATTCTCCAGTTGAACACAAAAGGAGATATTTTGAGGAATTTTGGAAACCAGACCGTTTCAGTTCCTTTAGGGAACTAAAAAGATTTAGCAACCAAGATTCTTCAGAATATCTTATTTTGGGCTGCACAGTATAGAAAGAAAGCCATATCAGGTTTAGAGCAATCTGAGGGTGAGTAAAAGATGACAGAATTTACATTTTGGGTCGACTATCCCTTTAAATGAACCAATGTCATTGCATTAAACAACAACAACAAATATATATATATATATATATATATATATATATATATATATATATATATATATATATATATATAGAAACATTATTTCTAAATATGCTTTACGCAATATATAAATGTTTCAAAAACTAAAAAGTTGCATTAAAGTAATTGCAAAATGGCTTCAAAAGAAATGTTTGAAAGGTTAGTCCTCAGAAAAGGTTTGCTAGATCTCTTTGAAGAGGCTGTTGGCGAATATTGTCACCTAATGCCATAAAAATCATATATATTTATGTGAACCCAAATACGTTTTTGAGGACCCACTTTATACAATGTTACAATTTAGATCAAATAAATAGCTTATATTTTCTATTGTTGCATGCTTTTCAAAGAATGCATCTAACTAAAGTGGAGTTATATTCATAAATCACAAAGTAACAATCTAGGATTGACTCTAGTTCCAAAAATCTCAACCAGTAACCAATCCTTTCTAACCCCTGCTCTTTAAAGCTATCGGCTCATTTGTTGTAGCTCCCGAGTCTCGGATTCCTGCTGGTCCACAGCAAGATTTGTAATTTGCCACAAATCTGCTCCCATTTCCTGCGCCGACCCCCGGAGAGCCTGGAGCCGAGCACACAGTAAAGCCCAATAACGGCAGAAGTGAGCTAAAACGTCTGTCTGACGAGGAAACGTAGCAAGCTTGTCCGCCGGCGCTCGATGGGCTCCTCCACAGAATGTCAAGCTTCTGAGCCGATGGGACAGAATCTGAGTCACGCAGGGTGAGAGTAATGTCACAGCACGAGGTGACTGCATGCACTTTATCATAGATTCAAGACAGGGAGCATGGCAGGAGTGTGCAGCCACATGTAACTTATGATGGCTTCCTCGTGTTTACTAGCTCCCCAGAATGTCACATCTCTTTTGAACGATTTTCATTTTTTTGTTGCCGAGATGATATCCGTTTATCTTTGTCAGCATCTTCAGTTATAGCCAGCATTGCTATACTCTGTCATCTGATCGATGGCCTGTCATCCTGTCCAGTGTCAAGGATAAACCACAATATTTGCATGAACAGAAAAAATATGGGTCCTTTTTTTTGAATAGGCAAGCATTGCTATTTATTATATTTAAAGGAACAGCTCGCCAACAAAGAAAATTCTGTCATCCCACCCTGATCTTGTTTATGAACAATAAACTTTATTTTCATGCAATATAAAAAGTGCACTCTTACTATACAATGACAATTCAGAGCGACCACATCTGCCAGCTCCAAAAAAGTTTCCTACAAGTTGCAAATACTGATTGTGTACTTTTTTTCTAGGCTAGATGTTCATGAAGGACTATTATCAATGCATTAATCCGAAAATAAAAATGTAAATAAATCATATTTCAAGTCGACAAATAAATAGACAGGTTTAAAACCATTTAATTAATTGTAGTTTACTCTAACAAATAATACACTGATCAACACACTGTAAATTTGAAAAGTTTTATTAATTTTTTTATATTAAACTAAAATTGAAATTTATTTTTCATATAGTTTACTAAAATTGGAAATTGTTATTAGCTATTATTATATTATTAACTGTCACTATAATTATAATTTACAAATATAGAGGAGTTTTGCACGAGAAAGCACCATTTACATTTCCTTTAGAAAATGTCAAAAAAAAAACACGAATCTACATTTTGGTTTCCACTGACAGCCTTATTTTCTTTAGCTTGCTCTGTATGTAATTTGACATACTTCTTATTGTACAGATGGTCTGTATCCACAAATCCTGTATAAGTGCATCAGTCTCACAAACTGCCTAAAAGACAAAAATGAGATTACCGTACATTTAATAGTCCCACAGGGGGTTTAACTGAGTCATTGAAAAGAATCACGAATCGGGCAACACTGAATCAGAATTTGTTCGATTCATTCCGTCACTCGGTTGTTGAAGAGCTCTTTCATCGCCACGGAAGTGTCGACTACGTTTGCAGGTACATTAAGCATAATTTATACCAGTTTTACGATTGTATGCATGCGTCAACCTCATTTGTTTCTAGAATAATCGAATAGAATTGTCTTTTGGTGCTGCGTGCGTCATTCTGTCGAATAATCCTAATGAATGGACTTCGCGCGCTGTCACGTTTCGACCTACAGTTTATGGTTTCGACATGCAAAGACCAAAAAACTACATCACGAAATACGCCTGGTTAATGTTTTATTCCCCTAGGCATCCAAAAATAAAATGTCATTTAATTTTAACTTGCAAATCAAATTTAAAAAGTGAAATTGGTTTTGTTTTAGACGCCTGTCAGACACACGCACGTGCTCACGTCGACCGAGGTAAAAGATTTTGAATGCGTGCAAAAATGACATTATCCTCGATTACAGCAGTTAACATGACATTTTGGGCATACTAAAGCGAGTTTTTATTTGTGCATCACTGTGCATATTTTCTAGAAATCGTGCACAGTGACCCATTAATTGATTGTTTGAAATCAAAACCTTCATTGATGTCTGTGCATTGTTATTGTCAGTTGCATTGAAGTGCAGCAGAGGAAGAAATGGATCCAAAGCGACCCCCCTTTCCAGGGCACCCAGGGGTCACCCGCATGCCATGGATGCAGTCAGCAGAAGATCAGGGTCAGTTGCCTGACCAGCCCCCATTGGGACGAGCCAGAGGTCTGGTCCTGCCTAAAGATGACCCTCTTCCTGGACGAGGTAGAGCCTTAGGCGTACCTGGAGAAACACCTGTACGGTTTGGGAGAGGCATAACTCAGTCTGTAAGCGAGCCTCTGGTGGGCTTTCCAAGAGGAGTGCGATTACCGACAGACGAGGGAGGATTTGGAAGAGCCCGAGGTTTTTTGCTGTCCACTCCAGAGCCCAGTGTTGGGATTGGGAGAGGGGCTGCTGTGGGACCAGTGCCTACACCGGACATTGAGAAATCTGATGTACAGGAAAAGATGCCTGAGCTGCAAACAGAGGTGGCTCCAGCGATTGCTCAGGTGAAACAATCGAAAGGGAGATTTTTCTAATAAAGATTGTGATTAAAGGGAAGCTAATGGGCATATTTGTGGTGTTTGAACACCAGAGATTGAAATGGTGTTTTTTTTTTTTTTTTTTTCAAATTCCGATGTTTTTTCAAAATTCTTTTTTTCCCCAAAATTCTTTTTTTTTTCTTTTTAAATGTTCAAGATTCCATTTTTGATTCTTGATACATTTTAATGGTTAAATGAGATGTTATCAATAAAAAAGCATGCCTTATTGATAAAACAAGAAACTATTTAACATAAGGCTATTAAAAGAAAATTACATTTATAGGGCCCATATTTTTTTGTTGTTACCAAATTCGGTGTTTAATTATGTTTTAATTATTTGAATACATAAAAACAACCTAATTTCTTAAAATGTATTTTTACAGTAGTCCTAGTTTTACATTCTTCTGCCATAAAACATTTATCTTTTAATCAAATGAAATTTAAACAAGTTATACTTTGTATTACAACTGTAAAATTACAATGCTAATTTGTATGGCTTTATTATTTTAATTTTAAGCCAACTAACTTTTAAAACAAACAAACTGCTGAATTTTTGTGCAGCATCATAAAGGGAATTCAGTCAGTCACTTCTGCTTTGCAAACACATTAATTCAGTAGATTTATGCGCTAGTCTCAGGCTTGGCTTTGTTTTAGGTTGAGGCTCCTGGGCCGGGGTCATCTCTGGTGTCCATGTTCAGGGGCCTGGGCATTGAGCCGGGAAAGACATGGGGCAGAGGAGCTACACCTGTGGGTATGTGAGAGAAAAACACGAAAAGCATTGCTTTTGCTTCATTGTGTATGTATGCATCTCTAGATTTTCAGGAACCCCAAACCATTAAAAGATGGTGACCATTTATACCATCATGTTTGTGCATTCATTCAGGTTTGGTATTAAAAAAGTTGCATATTAGCATCATAAGGAGCAGGGCCTATAGCATTATAAATACAGCACATCTTAGTCAACCCTGCTGCATACTGCATCTAATCAAACTCATACCTGTTTTATTATTCATGTCAGCGCTTGGTTGATTGGAGTGGGCATTAAATTGTGCGCCATCATTTTTGTATCCTTGGCAACACCAATAAAGTTGAATAGCCACCAATTAGACGTGCAGTGAACTGCTGAAGACAACAGGAAGGTCAAGTAGCTAATAATGAAAACAAATGTAATCTGCAATGTAAATACGAATGATGAACGTAAACCCATTAATCTTCCGTTTTTCTTTTAAGTCTCGAAGTGTCTGAAACAGTGAGCTTTCTGTGACCTTTCCGCACAATTCTCTGGAAACCCTCTTCTTTTTTTTCGTGCCGCAATTGACTTTGCTGTTTAAAAAAATATTTTCACAACACAAACATGACATTTTAAGATAAGTTTCTCAACCTTTTCCAGCACTATAATAACCTTGTTGTCACAGTGTTTCTTATGTCCCTAAATGCACCTCTTCTGGGATTAATCAACTGTGTGAACCAATATGTGCAAATCAGCAGCGGTTCCCATTTGATATATTTGACACACACTGTAAGATATTAATGTCAATATTTAAAAAACGACAACCTCTGAGCTTAATTAAAGTTTGGAGAAGTCACTTGGCATTCATGACATAAGTGATGTTTTAATCTTTAAAAATGTAGTGTCTGTTGACATTTCATCATAGTATGAAATTAGTTCTATTCCAAATTCCTTTTTTGTTTCATATATTTATCTCTACTTTTTGAATGACTTGATTCAATTTTAAAAACCAAAAAGTATGTCTATCTATTCGATTGAAATAATACAACTTTAACCATTTAAAAATGTATTACATTTGCAAAAATAATAATATCTCCCTATGAAATGTTATTTTATTTGTGTTTTAAGTTTTCCAGATTCTTTTTTATGATTTAATCAGTGATGTAATCTAATGAATGCATTAAATCTATTAAATAAATATCAAAACAGTTCATCTTTTTAAATGCAATTTTCATTTTATTTTTTTTTGTCAAATAAAGTGTTATCCAATAGAGATTTAGTTTTTAAAATATAGATGAAAAATTGAAACCAGCACTTCGCTGTGAGAGTATGACTCTGTTATTTGTCTGTTCTGTACCTTGTTTCTCAGGACGGGGGGCAGCAGGTGATTTGGGGGCAAATGTCCAGTCTAAGCCGACCATCATTGGGGCAGAAGAAGCCATCAGGTGTTGTTTCTAATTCTTTGCATTTTTTATTTGCTCATGGAAAACATTAAATAGTAGTTCACCCCAAAATAAAAAAATCTTGACCTTCATGTCATTCCAAACCTGCATGACTTACTTTCTTCTGGAAGATTGTGAATGCATAACAGCTCTAATCTGTGTGTGTTTGTCTCTAATATGGCTTCAGACAACTTAAGAAATTGCCTGTATGATGGGCCTGTCGTTGTGTATTTGGAGCTTATTTTGCTTCACCGTTGAAAAGATCTTTTTCGTTTTTGGTTGAGATTAGGGACTGCATCAGAATGAGTTCAGCTTTGTGTGTTTGCAGTGTCCTGGGCAGAGGATTTGTTGGTGTTGGCAGAGCTGCGTTGCCCCATATGAGTGTAGGCCGTGGACCGATTGGCCCTTCGGGCCCCGTTTCTCCCATTGATGCCCCGTTCTCCTTGCAGTCTGCTGCCTCCATCTCTGAAGATGCCCCAGTTCCTCCAGGAACACCCCCAAAAGTTGAAGTGAAAATAGAGACAGTGAAGTATGAGTTCTCTTTCAGTCATTTCTTGTCCTGTTTATTTGTTTTATATCATATCAAGAAATTAATACTCGGTGAGGACACATTAAATTGATCAAAAGTTACAGTACAAGTCATTTTCAATGTAACAAAATATTTCTGTTTCAAATAAATGCTGTTTTTTTTTTTAAATGCCAGCCACCCCTAGTGATTTTGATGATTTTCACAAAAATTTGATGGGCTCTTGTATGTTTTGCTGTTTGAGTATTTGAATATGCAATGCACCAAAGTTAAAGATAAGAGCCTCTTCTTTTAAACAACAATAACAAAAAACATTTTATTTTAGCTTAAAGCATTCTTTTTTTTTTATCAATACTTGAATGTAGTTCAATTGGTCGCATTAAATGAAAATCACATTTTTATCAAAAACTACATCTGGATAATATTTAGTACGATTATCAAAGCATAAATCCAGTTAATCGCTTCCATCAACACCTCCAAAGCTTGCACAGACACAAACCACTTCCTGGATCATCATTTTACTCTGTTTGCATAAGAGATCGCTCGTTTCTTCGTCCTGTTCACGTGTGTTTTTGTTCGGGAGGTTTTGTACTCGTTCAGAAGATGTGAAATAGCGCCCCCAAGTGTATAACAGTGAAAACACAAAAAGCCGTAAAAAACTCGTCTTTTGCCGGGAAGCGTTTTCTTTTAAAAGACGAGATTACTCGTTAATGGCAGGGAAAGAGTTAAAAAAAAAATCCTGAAAAAACATGTAACCCAGTTTCCACGAGCATATTAAGCAGCACAACTATTCAACATTGATAATAATCAGAAATGTTTCATGTGCATCAAATCAACATATTTTCATGATATCTGAAGGATCATGTGACACTGAACACTGGAGAAAATGATGCCAAAAGTTCATCAAATAAATTAAATTTTAAAGTATGTTAAACTAAAAAAGCGGTTATTATAATAATATTTCACAATATCTTTGATTAAATAAATGCATCCTTTATTAACACACAAGACTTACTAAGACATAATATACACTGCAGCAGAGTTATGACCCAATTCTGCCTAATTTGCAAATGATTTGTTCCATTGGTGCTGTTCTTATTAACAAATCAATCCAATAATTCATACAAGCTAATGTTTCTCTTCTTCAATGTGTTTTACAGGGAGCCTCTGCAGAAAATCGGAACAAAAGGCAGTCCCATATCCATCGGCTCAAACTACATCCCCATCTGTTGCAAAAACGAAGCTGTGTTTCAGTACCATGTTACTTTTACGTGAGTCAAAATACAGTTAAAGTCTTTGGTGGCTGCTGTATTGAATTTACTGTGTACTATATTGTGTCCAATTATTTTAAACAAGTAAACAGTAGGCCACTTATAATATATTTCATTGAAAACATTCACCTTTAGTGATTTAGCAGATGCTTTTATCCAAAGCGACTTACAAATGAGGCTGATAGAAGCAATAAAAACCTATAAAAGGGTAATAATGTGTAACTGTGGCAAGTCTATTAGCGACAGTGCGAGAGGTAAAGGGTCAAATAAAGATGGAAGAATGGAAACAAACATAAACTTCAGACATTACCTTAGGGCTGGGCGATAAAACGATAACGATATGTATTGCGATAGACACGTGATCGATATCAATAAAAAAATTGTTCGATAAAACGTTCGATATTTTTTTTTTCTTCGTCGGAAGCAAACAGAGGACGCGAAGCAAGTTTGGTTGCATTAACAAAGGCACTCACACTTTTGGTAACCCAGCAACATAGGGAGTGACACGCTAACAGCCAATCATGTAACAGTGTCAAGTTTGGTTGCGCCATATCGTTGTCTCGTGCTCTGTCTCTTCAGTAACCGGCGATTGATAAGCAGAAAGTGAGTGCCGCAGCGAGTGAGGAAATTGTAAATAAAAGAGGAAAAGTCAGATCGCCAGTATGGCAGTTTTTTGGATATTATAAGACTGACCGTAGTCAGACCAATGTCGTCTGCAGGTTATGCAAGACCATCGTACCTGCCAAGACTGGTAATACCACAAACTTGTTTTACCACCTTAGCCGCGCTCATCCTTTGGAGCACAGCCGTACACGTGCTTGACCCACGCTATGTTATTCCTGGCCGAAAGTACTTTTCTAAGACTGCCATTCCTAAGCTGTATGTAATGTGCAAAGAATCTGTGCAGCAAGAAATATTGTCAGCCAAGTACTTTGCAACAACCTCTGACCTGTGGTCAAGCCGTACTTCTGAGCCATACATTAGCTTGACCATTCACTTCATCGACAATGAATGGGGTTTGAAAACCAGATGTCTTGAGACTGCATATTTCCCCGAAGATCACACAGGAGAAGTGATAGCAGAAGGCTTGAAGGAGGCACTGTTGTCCTGGAGTCTGATTGAAGACAAAATGGTGTGCATCACCACAGACAGCGGGGCAAATGTAGTGAAGGCGACTTCACTGAACAACTGGACACGGCTGCAGTGTTTTGGCCATCGTTTGCACTCTGCTATTGGTGAGTAGCTTTGTCATTTTAATGCTCGTCATCAATGTTGGTTCCTTGGGTAATTTTACTAGCTAATAATTGAGATTATATATTATAATTATATTATTATGATTTATGGAAACAGCTTTACACACTGACATGACGTGTGTGTGTGTGTGTGTGTGTGTGTTTCTGTGTTTCTCTGTGTGTGCGTGTGTTTCTGTGTGTGTGTGTGTGTGTGTGTGTTTCTGTGTTTCTCTGTGTGTGTGTGTGTGTTTCTGTCTTTTTCTCTGTGTGTGTGTGTGTGTGTGTGTGTTTCTGTGTTTCTGTGTTTCTCTGTGTGTGTGTTTCTGTGTTTCTCTCTGTGTGTGTGTGTGTGTGTGTGTGTGTGTGATCTATTATCAGTTATTTACACTGGCATTGTTTTTCTGCAGGTGCTGCAGGAAAAGATAAAAGAGTGGAGAGGGCTGTAGGTGTGTGCAAGAAAGTGGTATCTGCTTTTTCTTACTCGTGGAAGAAAAAGAGTGCGCTCTTTAAAGCACAGGAACGTCTCCATCTTCCCACACACCAGCTGGTCACAGAGTCACTAACCAGGTGGGGCTCAAGACAAAAGATGGTGGCAAGGGTCCTAGAGCAACAAAAGGCCATCACTGAAGTTCTGTCTTCTGACAAAAACAACAGGCACCTGATCCCAACGTGGCAGGATATTGACATCCTTGAGTCAATGCATGCGGCCTTAACTCCTCTCCTGGAGTTCACAGACTCCCTTTCTGGGGAGTCATATGTGACGGTCTCGTACGTGAAGCCTGTGCTCCACCTTTTCCGCTCCAGTTTGCTGAAAGTTAATGAGGGGGACACTCAGCTCACAAAACAGCTGAAGATAAAGATAATGACTTATCTCGACGAGAAATATGCTGACCCTGACACAGATGATCTTCTTGACATGGCTACCTTCGTAGACCCTAGATTTAAAGGCCAATACATCAGACCAGAGAAGGTAGGGGCCATTCAAATGAGAGCCGTGTCTGAGATCATGGATGAAGACCAGGGCCAATCACAGGCAGGGCCTTCTGAAGGAGCAGCAGACCAAGGTGCAGAAGGAGGAGCTGCAAGTGGACCACCTCTGCCACTGGGCGTGAAGAAGCAACGCAAGTCATTGGGGAGCTTTTTCAAAAAACAGTGCCAAGATGATGCTTTGCCCCTCACTGAAAAACAAAAAGTGGAGAGCGAGCTGGAAAGGTACCTGATGTGCCCTGATGCAGACAGTGAGTCTAACCCTCTGGACTGGTGGAGGCTACATGAACACAACTTCCCCAGATTGTCTCAGCTGGCGAAAAAGTACTTGTGCATTCCAGCCACCAGCACCCCCTCAGAAAGTACTGGGGGTAATATTGTTACATGCACCAGGGCAGCTTTAGACCCAGAGAAGGTCAACCAGCTGGTGTTCCTAGCACAAAACCTGGACTGAAAATATACTTGAATAGTTCAACTTCAAGTATGATGATTAGAGTAAGAATAGCTTGAAGAGTTACTTTTTCATATTTTTGCAGGTTTTATATTTCAAACAATGTTACTGTATTGTAGGTTTGTTTTTTATGTTACAGATGTACCTCAGTCTACCTCAGTTTTATTTGTTTACCAAACACTGCACATATTTTAAAACACTTTATTCACCAGAAGGTGAACAGCTAGTGAACCTCCTAGCACTAAACTTGCACTAAATTCTCAGGTTTCTGTTTATATTTAACACTTTGCACTATTTTATTACACTTTAAGCATTTCTTACATTTTCTTTCATTTTGCACCTTAAATGTTAAGATAATTGTAAAGTGTTCATTGTGACTTTAGACTTATGTTTACATTTTAATTATTTGAGTTTTACATGGTTGTGTTGACATTTTATTGTCTTAAGAACTGAGGGGATTATGATCAGAGGAAGGTTAAGTTTAAAATAAAAATGTTTAAATGTAACATTTTTCTCCTGGTCCTTATTTTAAATGGGTAATAAAAAATATCAATAATTATCGATATCGACCGATATGAAACACTGATATCGTGATACAGTTTTCAGCCATATCGCCCAGCCCTACATTACCTCATACATTAGTTCTAGTGGGAAGATGCCTCTGCCTGTCAAGCTAAAGTAGATCATGCTTTATATACAGTTGTAACCAGTATTGATTGAATTATTACGATTAGCTGCATCTTTTTTTTTTTTTTTTAAGAGGAAAGCTGTTTTTCTCATTTCAGGCCGAACGTTGAGTCTGTCGCGATGCGCTTTGGTATGATGAAGGAGCATCGGCCCACTACAGGGGAGGTGGTGGCTTTTGACGGATCCATCCTCTATCTGCCAAAACGTCTTGAGGAGGTTTGTGTGCATGTTACATGTTTTTCACTTTAAACATATGAAAACCTGCGGTATGAGTCTTTCAGAATAGTTTTAACCACCACAAGAAAAAAAGTCTACTCTTTCAAATGATGTCAGTTTTCTCTTTTTCAGCAAATTCAAATAATAAACTATTCAATTCAAACATTATTCAATGCCTTTTACTTTTGCATTAACATTTAGATTTGTATATTACGTTGCAAAACATTTAAACCTGTTACATGATCACAAACATTCTAAATTAAAACTCCTAGTTTCTGTAGCATTTAAATCTGTATTACAAGCAATCCTGCAGTTCATACAGAACTTTGTTGTCCTACGTCCACGAGTGTCATCTATTATTGCCTTCTTGATCTGAAAGTGCTCTTTTTCTTTAAACCTAGCCAAAAAGCATGTGACTGTTGACTTTAGTTATATGCATTTTTTTTTTTTTGGAGTTATTACTACATTTTCTGTCAATCCATGCGTGTTAACAATGTGCTGTCGCTTTAATCCAGTGCATGCAGCACAGCGAACTCTGTTTCACACAACCATGTGCATTGTGAACGCTAAAATCTGTTAACATGAGCATGAAAAAAAAAACCTGTGCATGTTCCATGAAGACATTCTGTACATTTCCTACCGTGAATATATCAAAACTTAATTTTTGATTAGTAATATGCATTGCTAAGAATTCATTTGAACAACTTTAAAGATGATTTTCTCTATATTTCCATGTTTTTTGCTCCCTTAGATTCCAGATTTTCTAATACTTGTTTCTCAGCCAACTATTGCTCTCCTAACAAACCACACATCAATGGAAAGCTTATTTATTCCGCTTTCAGATGATGCATAAATCTCAATTTCAAAAAATGTAAACGTTTTAATATGATATTAAATGATAAAACGTGGGTCCCAGTGCCAAACCAGTTGAGATCCACTGGTTTAGAGCATAAGCTGAGGTAGATTTCTATCCCTAAGAAATTCTTTTTTAATTATAACTCAGTTATTTTAAAGAAATAGCGATTTGTTCAGTAAACCATTTCATGTTTAGTTTTTTCCCTTGCTGTACCAAACTCACACCAGACGTGACATCAAGACTAAAGTACGCTCGAACCATCACATCCCTATTAATAACTCCAGCTTACTTCAGTTCTTCTGTGTAACAGGTTGTTCATCTTAAAGCTGAGAGAAAAACTGACAATCAAGAGATTGACATCAAGATCCAGTTGACAAAGATCCTGCCGCCCAGCTCTGATCTGTGTATCCCGTTCTACAGCGTGGTGCTAAGGAGGTGTGTGTTCTCCATCTATAGCATAATACACACACCGCAGGTCAGGTTTGAGATCTTCATGAATGTATGAACCCACTAATGATTCGTGATTTATAACGTATGCATGATGTAATGCTCAGAATTAGGGATGCAACGATAAAAGATTTAGTTGGTATTAGATTACATTAGACATACTAAGTATAGTTGAAATCTAACATTTCTCATATTGCTCAAGACGTGCTAATGTAAAAATTATAATTATTTTATTTCGAGCAATACTTGTGCACAATGCACATTTCTTAATATTAAGATTAAAACGTGTTTTAATTAATGAGGATTATATAATCTTTTGAATAATATCGGTCTGTAAGTGCAAGATGTTTTACTTGGCAATAGTTCCACTTTTGCACGATCAGATATACTTCAGTATATCTTTAGTTGGACTTTTTCATTTAAGATTCATATTTTATTTTCGCTCTGTTTCCTTTAACAAACATTTTAAATCCAAAACTGGATTTTGCATATTACTTAAATGAATTCCAATATAAATGTCATCCCTGCTTTTCATGTAAATTAGATTTTGTCAGTCAAATTCTCAAAGATGACCAAGAACCATTAGATAATTTAAGGCCGTTATTAAAGCAAATATTAAGTAAGGTATTTGGAAACGCTTCCAGTGTGAAAACACCACGTGAGTCTGCTGCTGTAGTTAATGTTGTGATCGTGCAGTGCAAAAAAGGCCGTATTGTCGAGCCCTGTAGAGTATTGCTCCAATTTTTCTGTGCATAGGAGAGAAGTCTTGAGCAATAATGGCTTGTTGACAGTCAGCTCTGACTTTCTCTGCTGCTTTCCTCTCAATCTTTCTCTCCGTTCCAGAGTGATGAGATTACTGGGGCTGAAGCTGGTGGGCAGAAACCATTATGACCCCAACGCTGTAGTGATTCTCGGCAAACACCGGTATTTTGCACTAACCTGATTGTTGTCTGTGATTGCAATCCAACCAGAATTGCTGTGCTCCACCTTGTTTGATTTCACACCGAATAAATCTAGACTCAAGATTTGGTATTTTTCCACCTGACCTATGATTACTGGATGTGTTTGAACCGTTTCAGCAGCACTTGCATTAATGCTTTGCATATTATTGCACTGTCCAGGATCCTGGTGATAGTTTGTACCTAACTGTGTTTGTGAATGCAGGCTTCAGGTGTGGCCTGGATACTCCACCAGTATTAAACACACTGATGGCGGTCTCTACCTCGTTGTGGACGTCTCTCATAAGGTGCTGCGAAACGACTCTGTGCTGGATATAATGTGAGTTTCAGTTGTAATCAATCATGCACACATGAATGAAGTCAGTGCCACTTCGTCAGTCGAGTGTTTCGTTCCACTATAGTGTTGTCACGATACCAAAATTATCGTTTCGATACCGATACCTAGTCAAGAATTGCGATACTTTTTCGATACTTTTCCTGAAAGGGAAAATACACTCTCAAATATCATTGCTGTGCTTTATTTTACACACTAATAAATGAACATATGAACAGCAGATATATTAAACGTGAACAAAATATGAAATATCAAAATATAAAAAATAAATTAGAGCAATGACATTCAAGAATAAATTTAGCTGCATTATCTCAGTTATCATAAGAAACATAAGAGTAATAAATGTATCTTGATTCTGAACTTTGAATAAAAATATGAACAGCGATTATATTAAACAATGTTTCTGAAGATTAAATGTCAAAAGATAAATATCAATTTAAGCAATGCCATTCAAGTAAAAAAAAAAAAGCAAATATAATTTAGCAGCAATATCTCAGATATTGTAACTTATTCTGTCAGTTGTGCAACCTTTTCTTTCAGAGGAGAAAACTCAGCCAGTGAGCTTTAATGAGTCTCATCTTTTTCTACAGTTGTGGACCGGCGGCCACAGTATCACTCGTGCTCGCACATGCAGCTCAGTGATGCGCGGGTCCGGTTTTTTTTCCAACCCGCGGGTCCGGTTTTTTTTCCAACCCGCGGGTCCAGCTTTTAAGAAATTATCTGGCCCGCCCCAGCCCACAAATAAAGTCACACTTCTTTACCCGCCCCGACCCATGCATCGGGAACGTCACGGAAGATACGTAGCTACTTCGACCTTCGTATTGTAACCTTATCAAGGAACCTAATAAAATATGAAAATATATATTCCTAATATTTAATATAAGCTATATGAAATTGCACTAGTGATCGTTCGTCCGTGAACGAATCTTTTCTCGCGCGGCGCTATTAGCAGCGCATGCGCAGCTCGTGAACAGCTCTGTGAACTGTTTCATCCTGTCAAGTTACTCAAGATGTGACGGAGCATGTGATTTGTTGAATGTAGTGAACGAATCCGCCCTTCACTGAACGAGATCGAGAGATCTTCTCATTCGTGAATGAGTTGAATGAACTGATACATCTCGTTTATGAACGAAATGAATGAGTTTACGGGGTCAGTGAGCCAAGCATGTAAATCTCGATCAGCAATCAGCAGATACAGCGCAGTTATAGGTGCTGTGCAGATACGCTCGTTTTCATATTTGGCATATAGAACATAACTCCACATTTAATCCATGATTAATGTGAATATTATATATGAACTGTCTGACCAAACAATTAAAATGTTAATTATGCAAGAAAACCTTGTGCTTTGTTCATCTGAACAACTTATTTAAACGATTTAATGCGATTATGCACACATTTTAGTAAAGCCAAATCAGTTTAGTAAAGCCACTAATGCAGCCATCTCGCTCTAGTGCTTTTTTGCTGCTTGTGTGAGAAAACACACAGCCGTCCATAGGGAGGCACTGGAAGCGTGCGTTGCACACACCAACATGAAATACGTCTCTTACAAATCTGGAACGCAGTCATTCTTTGAAGTATCGATACTAATACATTTAGGAATCGTGACGTTTTTAATTTCCGAGAAGAGCGATTCTTTTGAAGTATCGGTGCACCGTGCAACACTATTTCCACTAAAAAGCTGTTTCGAAGTCTAACGAGTTGCAGATCTAGAAAAAATAAAACGATGGATTTTTGGTCTTATTTTTAGATTATTGACATAAACTTGTTTTAGTGCAACATTAGGCATTGCCTGTTTCACGTAAATTCTTAGTGCATCATTAAAGCTTAATTTGTATTTTTTTTGTTTTTACAATGTTTTTGC
The DNA here is from genome assembly GCF_963082965.1 of Carassius carassius. Lineage (NCBI taxonomy): Eukaryota > Metazoa > Chordata > Actinopteri > Cypriniformes > Cyprinidae > Carassius > Carassius carassius. The sequence continues at coordinate 40,246,524 of NC_081759.1, forward strand.
TAATCAAAATGATTTTACCAGTGTTATTGTTATAGTATTAATTAATACATAATATGTGAATACAATTTATTTTTAAAAATTGGCCAAATTCTATTGCAGCATTGAGCATTGCTTCTAAACATTCATAGAAAAGACAACAGCAATATTCTTCTAATATAAAAAAAATCATCTAATATAGTAGACATAGTGAGTTCAGAGTGGTATGGATGAAAAATAAATAAATAAATCTAATTATGGATTGACTAATTTACCCAAACTTTATATATACTATGCACTTCTTGAGGTAATGCATAATTTCTTTATAAACTAGGTTGAAATATTAGAATTAAAGATCTTACATGGTTTGTCATTACTCTGTTGTTGCCATCAGATTCAGCATCATGTGATATATGCACAAAAGCAGTCTTAAGTCGCTGAGGTGTATTTGTAGCAATAGGCAAAAATACGTTGCATGGGTCAAAATTATCGATTTTTCTTTTATGCCAAAAATCATTAGGATATTAAGTAAAGATGATGTTCCATAACATTTCCTATATTAAATATATCAAAACTTCATTTTTGATTAGTAATATGCATTGCTAAGAACTTAATTTGGACAACTTTAAAGATAATTTTCTCAAAATTTAGATTTTCTTGCATCGTCAGATTCCAGATTTTCAAATAGTTGCATCTCGGACAAATATTGTGCTGTCCTAACAAACCATACATCAATGGAAAGCTTGTTTATTCAGATTATTTTAGATGATGTATAAATATCAATTGACCCTTATGATCTCCTGTGAGTGTTAGAGAGCAATGCAGCTCATAGGTTTTGGATCAGAACTCCTTTGTATAAAACGTTTGAAATGCATGCAACATTTTAGGCTAAAATCAGTTTGCCAGTATTAATGCAGTGATGTCTCTGAACAACCGTTTGTCTGCTGTAGGAACCTGATTTACCAGGGAAGTCGTGAGAGCTTTCAGGACGAATGCACAAAGGAGTTTGTCGGCTCAATCGTCATCACACGCTATAATAACCGCACTTACCGTATCGATGACATCGAGTGGTCCAAGTCTCCCAAAGACACTTTCACCTTGGCTGATGGAACCGTGACCACGTTTGTCGAATACTACAGGTGCATGTGCTGTGTGGAGAACCCACTTCTCTGATTTAAGACCTGAATGCATGTAAAAGACGTAACAGCTGGACCGTACCTGGATTTATACGATGCACATGACATTGCTAATGTTCATACATTCATAAATAATAGCTCATTATAATAGCAGAGACTGATATATGCTAGTTTAGAGTGAAAGGTTGCTGTTTTATTGTTTTTGTCAGTTCTCTGATTAGCTTTTTATATGCACAGAAAGAACTACGGCATCACCATAAAGGAACTGGAGCAACCAATGCTCATCCATCGTCCAAAAGAGAGGTCCAAACCTGGAGGAAAGGTGAGCAGATGCTTATCAGGGTTTCTGGAACGGATTGTGGTGCTGTTTTGTGTGTTTATGTTTTGGGTTATTAAAAAGCTTTAGAAGGACAGTGACGGTTTGAATGGCATGAGCTTAATTGAATTTAAACTCCTGCCATCTAGTGGTGTATTTGGGTACTGTTCTGTAACAGTGGTTTATTTAATATGAATTAGTTCCAGAGATATTAGAATTTCAATATGGCTTCAGGAGTAAACTCTTAAAATGTACACACATTCAGTGGTCAAAAACCAAATGTGGGTCACTTTGCATACAGACTTTTCCTTTAAAGAAGAATATCTGAATAGCAAGTAATGTTGAAACTAGAAATTAATCTCGTTTCCTTTTGTCAAAACAGCTGCATTGAACATACCTGTCTGTACTTTTCCAAAGTACCAGGATGTGAATTTATTATGTGTGATACTATGTGAATTTGATCCATTTCCTAACAGGTTATAACGGGTGAAATCCTGCTGCTGCCGGAGCTTTCCTTCATGACCGGCATCCCTGAAAAGATGAGGAAAGACTTCAGAGCCATGAAGGTACAAATCAGTTAAAACGGTCTTCGAAGCAGTAAGGGGATTTCTAAATAATCTTTCCATTGATGTCTGGTTTGTAAGGATAGAATAATATTTGGCCGAGATGCAACTATTTGAAAATCTGGAATCTGAGGGTGCAAGAAATTCCAAATATTGATACAGTTGCCTTTGAAGTTGTCCAAATAAAGTTCTTAGCAATGTGTAATTCTAATAAAAATTTTAGTTTTGATATATTTACAATAGGAAACTTACTAAATAATATTCATGGAACATTACCCTTTACTTGATATCCTAATGATTTTTAGCTTAAAAAAAAAATCAATCATTTTGACCCGTACAATGTATTTTTGGCTATTGCTACAAATATACCCCAGAGACTTGAGACACATATAGTTATCTATCTATTCGTCTTGTGTTTTAGGATCTGACCATGCACATCAATGTGGGAGCCGAGCAGCACACCCAGAGTCTCAAACAACTGCTGCACAACATCAACAGCAATAACGAAGCGGTCTCAGAACTGGCTCGCTGGGGCCTGAGCATCAGCCAAGAGATTCTCGTGGTGAGAATGGAAACACGCACTTCAGTGTAGTTCAGAGCACTTCTTGTGTCTTCGGTGCATCCATCAGATCCTCCATAAATATTAAACCATAAATAAGTTCCTGTTCAACTCGTATTACACCTGGATGGCTTCTATTAAATTGTGTTATTCTATGTATCTACACGACCAAAAATTTGGGCAAGGTAGTTTTTTTATTATTTTGAAAGAAGTGCATTTAAGGCTGCATAAATTTGATCAATATATTAAAATACCAAATAACTTTCGTTATATTTTAAAATGCAATTTCTGTGATCAAAGCTGTTTAAAAGAACATTGAAAATAGTACATTTTACTGTCACTTCTGACAACTATTTAATTTATAAAAAATAAATAAATAAACATATTGCCGACACTAATCCTTTGCATTAAGTACTATACATCCACAGATCCATCAAGTCATTTTCAGTGTTCATTTCTACTCCTGTTATACTTTACCTACATATATCGCATTATTCTGTATAGTTTGTTATATAGTCTTGTACTGTATATCAGTTATCATTAATATTATTAAAGTCACTTAAAAATGTATATAGCATTGCAGCACTTTAATGTTTTATTTCTAGGATTTAATGGATTTTTTTTTATTGTTAGGCCCGTCACAATATCTCAAATAAATTTGAGTACTCCATTATAAAAAAAATATACCGACCGATGAACTAAATGAAGTAAAGCACGCAATATTAAAACCATTTAAAAATCTTAATAAAAGTGCTATTATTGAATTCACAAATGCTGCAATTCAGTTTAACAAAAATATGCATTGCAGGTTTAAAAAATACTTTTCAAGTCTATGTCAAATCTCTCACTTTCTCTAGTTATATAAGGTTCAAATATTTTACCTGTAATTAATTTATGTATATATTACAATATAATATTGATATCGCTTGGACAGTGTAAAATATCGTGATATGAATTTTAGCTCATATCGCCCACCCATAATTCACAGTAAATGCTGCTCCACACAAACAATTATCATTCACATGCAAACTCCATATTTGCATATGGTGTGTATTTTTAGTCAATATTAAATGGGTATAAGATCATGCTTTAAAGGCATTTGATATAATACATAATGTACATAAGTTATAATTATTGTTTTATTACTATATTATAAATTTCAACGCTTTTGTTCAGTAAAAGCATATGATTACTTGATTTTTATATTTTATTTGAAACTATTTTTATTGCGTCGTTGCTAGATTACTCAATTCCCAAAATAATCATTAGTGACAGGCCTAAATGTCGTATTTGTATTTGAGTGAAATCCAACAGTACCTGACAAATATCCCTATACGGTTTTGTTTTTTGTGCCCGTTTTAAATGTAAAGCAAAAGCAAAAAGATTATCATTAAAATGCAAATACACTTTCTTTATGGATCTGGTAGAATCTAAATATAAAGCAGGGGGAAAATAAATGAAGCCTAGTTAATTCAAGCGTTATTGTTATGTGCAGGTAAATTTATGTATTTTTAAAAATCGACTTAGGGAAATACCTCATTTTAACAAATGCAAGTAGTTTTGAAGAATCACTAATGTTGCCTTATTTATCACTGGATGTGTTAGTCACACTTTTAATGAATTGTATTAACTGCATTGGTTTGCATACTGATGCATTGGTGTGTTTGTAGCTCACATGAATTACTGAAACGTTTTGTTTCTGCACAGACTCAAGGAAGAACTCTGCCCAATGAGACTATCTGCTTGCATTCAGCTTCGTTTGTCACGTCTCCGGCAGTAGACTGGTCCAGAGAGGTGGTTCGAGACCCCTCCATCAGCACTGTGAGTCAGTGTAGGGTGTTTGAACCAAATCACTGTGACTCGTTGGTTTTTGGGGGAGTGCACATGTCACCACAGAAAGAGAACAGCCTTGTTTGGCTTGAGTGAAAGAAATGTGTGGATTGAATTCACACCTTTTGTTTGAGGCACATCACACGTGGGTATTAAAGGGGTCATGAAATGCATTATTTTATAATGTTTCCTGAGGTGCGCTTATCTTAATATGGTTCAACAGAATATTTATATTTACATATAAATGGTCATTTTGTACCATGAATTTAATCCTTTTGTGTGTGTGTGTGTGTGTGTGTGTATATATATATATATATATGAGAGAGAGAGAGATAGAACTGGACTGGTGGTGGTGCTTTTTTTGGTCATTCAGTGTTTCTGATAAAAAATAAAAAGAAAAATTGGGAAAAAACTACCAACCATACTGACAAGATATTAATGATATGAATTCTACTAATAAGAACTATAAAACACAGTAAGGATTACTAAGGTTTAATGAGCTGCTGCATTCATGAATATTAATCAGGTTGTGTGCGTTCCCTCGAACCGATTTGCTGAAATCAAAACAGAGACGATAATAGGTGAGCGCCAGCCAATGAGATTAGCGTTTGCAAATTAACTCCACCCACTACCAGAAAACCTGGCTGTTTTTAAAAGCTGAAGACGTCCATTGGAACGCCATTATTTTGATAGGAAAATTCAACAAACAACATTGTTTAAATGAAGTCCGTCGGTTCATTCTCTATCTCTGCCTCCACATTTGTGTTTGTAATATGTGGACATGGAAGCATGTAAAATCAGAGCGAGGGTTTAGACTTTTATTTTGAAGTCGTGATAGCATATTTATGCTTTAAATTATTCCAAATCCAGGCGTTTCATAAGTGCAGAAAATAATAAATTCACGTTTAAAACATTTTGAGTTTAGAAACATGGTGCGTTTTTTATTTTAGAGTAATATCTCTAATATGATAAACATTTGGATTTTCAATTTCATGACCCTATTAATGTATGAAGCTTTGAGAAAACAGAACAGAGAGTTTCTGAACTAAATGACTCTTTCATGATCTGGTTTGTTTGAGCGACTTAGTATAGTCTGATCACTGAACAAAATACCTTTTACACTAGAAATGGGTAACTTGAGTGAATTACAAACCCTTCGCTGGACCAAACAAGTCTGATTATTGAATAAGATGATTCTTAGGTTCATTTTAGTGAATCAAAACGTAGTGTTTTCTGAATCCTGAGCAAAATGGCTCTTATGAACTTGTATGAAAAAGATCTTTGGCTGTTTTAAACTTGCCCCAATCTCATTCTCTCACATTGCTCTTCCCGTCTACTGTATTTGTTTCCTGATTGCTCTCTGTCAGGTTCCTCTGAAATGCTGGGCTGTTTTCTATCCCCGGCGGGCAACCGATCAGGCAGAGGAGCTCGTGACTACTTTCACGAGGGTAGCCGGACCAATGGGCATTACAATTGATCGGCCCATCCGCGTAGAGCTACGGGATGATCGAACCGAGACCTTCATCAAGAGCATTCACTCTCAACTCACCAGTGAGGTGGGGAAGTGTAATGAAAGAGCCTCTCTAGGGATGTAATGATTCACTCAACTCACGATTCGATTCACGATTCACGAACAAAAGGAGATTCAAGACAAATTATAAATCAAACTTGTCCTTTTATTATTGTTTTTGACAAAATGTTGCACGTTTCTTTGTGAAATTTAAATGTAACACTAAAATAATATACTAATATTTAACTTGTTTGCATATTATTCCTCGTTTGTGGGTTTCGATTGTTTCTGTTGTTCGCATCTGTTAAGTCACTTTGGATAAAAGCATCTGGTAAATAACAGAATTTAAATATAATGTAAATAACAAAACTAAATTGAAATAAAAAAGCCCCAAATCAAATAAATAACACAAATAAAATGAAATTCTTCATATAAATAAAATAATTCTTTGTGCTCTTTCAATTTAAAAATAGAGGCAACGACTGCATTTTAATTATGATCAAAACCAAGATGCTGCATACATGCAACATGAACAGTTTTTAATCTGAATTAGTTTTTGCTTCAAAATTTTACAGAATGATTTGACTTAAGTTTTGTAAAACTATACACAAGAAATATCTGCATGAAACAGCAGACGAGCTGAATGAGATGCAGATTCACTCTCTGCCAGCAGGTGGAGCTTGAAGCGTTTCCTTGGTTACCGCTGTAAACAAAGCACTTATGAACACCTTGCAGCTGGTGGAGTTTGAAGTGTTTCCTTGGTTACCGCTGTAAACAAAGCACTTATGAACACTGCAGCAGGTGGAGTTTGAAGTGTTTCCTTGGTTACCGCTGTAAACAAAGCACTTATGAACACCGCAGCAGGTGGAGCTTGAAGTGTTTCCTTGGTTACCGCTGTAAACAAAGCACTTATGAACACCTTGCAGCTGGTGGAGTTTGAAGTGTTTCCTTGGTTACCGCTGTAAACAAAGCACTTATGAACACCTTGCAGCTGGTGGAGTTTGAAGTGTTTCCTTGGTTACCACTGTAAACAAAGCACTTATGAACACGCAGCAGGTGGAGCTTGAAGTGTTTCCTTGGTTACCGCTGTAAACAAAGCACTTATGAACACCTTGCAGCTGGTGGAGTTTGAAGTGTTTCCTTGGTTACCACTGTAAACAAAGCACTTATGAACACCTTGCAGCTGGTGGAGTTTGAAGTGTTTCCTTGGTTACCACTGTAAACAAAGCACTTATGAACACCTTGCAGCTGGTGGAGTTTGAAGTGTTTCCTTGGTTACCACTGTAAACAAAGCACTTATGAACACCTTGCAGCAGGTGGAGCTTGAAGTGTTTCCTTGGTTACCGCTGTAAACAAAACAGGGCTTCACTTATGAACTTTAATATGCATTGTACAGAGGCAAGATGAAAATAAAAAATACCATCTAAACTTTTCTAAAGCGAGTAAGTTCCCCTCAGACATACATGCATATAAACCTCTTCCCTAATTGAATCGCGTTTTATTTAGCATCTCAGCCGATTTGAATCATCACATATTTTAATAGATTTTCAACCAGTTTCATGGTTAATCGTTACATCCCTACTGTTCTCTCAAAGAGCAATGTTACTTTCTCTGGGCCATAGTTCTTTTGGCTTTGTAGTGCATTGGGGTATTATCTAAATACCGTAGTATATGGTATATTGTCTCTCCTGGTTTTCAGCCCAATGTGCAGCTGGTCGTGTGCATTATGACCGGAAACAGAGACGACTTGTACAGCGCCATCAAGAAGCTCTGCTGCATCCAGAGTCCCGTACCCTCACAGGTTTCATCAACACAGTTCCTTTGGATTTCATTGTTCAGTTGCTGTTTATGTAACACACACACTACTGTTCGAAGATTTTTGAAGATATATCTAATGCCCCCCAGGGCAACAACAATATTTTGATTTAGTAATATTTTGTTTTGTTATACGGGTTTATGTTTTAGTATATATTAAAATGTATTTTATCCCTGTAATGGTAAAGCTAAAATTTCAGCATCATTACTAGTGTCACATGATCTTCAGAAATCATTCTAATATACTGATTTGCTGCTCAAGAAACATTATTTTCTATGTTGCGAACAACTTTGCTGTTTAATACTTTTGAGGATGAATAGAGTTCAAAAGAACAGCGTTTATTTGAAATAGATGTTTTTTTTATTTTTGTACATTTTTTTAGTTAAATGCATTCTTGCATGACAAAAGTAAGTTTCCTCTGCCTTAAAAACAATGCTGTATCGAAAGTTATTTAAATGTGTTGCCTGAAAGATAAAACCTCTGACCACATCATTTGTACTGAAAATTTTTGCCATTATTTTTGTACTTTTTAATCCCATGTCAGTGGAATTATTCAGCTGTTAAAGGGCTAATTCAACCAAAAATGAAAACTGTCATTAATTACTCACCCTCATCTCATTCTAAACCCATAAAACCTTTGTTCATCTTCAGAACACAAATTTAAATATTTTTATGAAATTGAGGGACCAAAAAGGTTTTTCCATTTTTTTTAATGGAATATCCCTTTAATTAACTTTCTTTCTTTTTTTTTGCCTTGTGTATTTGTGGAAAACAGCATGTGTTAATGAATAAAAATTTCACATCTGTGACACTTATTCCCAGGCCATCAACGTGCGGACCATCTCTCAGCCACAGAAGCTGCGCAGCATCGCTCAAAAGATCCTTCTGCAGATCAACTGCAAACTGGGAGGAGAGCTGTGGACGGTGAATGTTCCTCTGGTGAGTGTGTGCTAAATCAGACCCCTTTTTTGTTTTTTGAAGATTCAGTATTTATTCCTAGGATCACATCTTGACTTTATTACCTAGACACCAGCCACAACAAACTCATCAATAGTCTTGAGCTGGTGGGAGAACTAATATTAGTGATATTATAAAAAGTATTTTCTTTGTTTTTCAAACTGTAGTTATTTAGTTAGTAGGTTTTAAATAACATATAATAGATTGAATATGATGTAATGCATGATGAAGCAAAAAGGCATCTTAAAGCATTGTTCCTTCTGAATGGTGCTGATGTTGGATTGTTGCAGCACATACATATAAGCAAATGGTGTTATATAAAAGGATAACTTCTAACCCCTGTAGTTTTGATTTGAACAGAAATACCTGATGGTGATTGGGGTGGATGTTCACCATGACGTGAGCAAGAAGAGCAGATCTGTCATGGGGTTTGTGGCAAGTCTTAACAGGTAAAACCATCCGAAAGAAAAGGATGCATTTATTTGATCAAAAATACAGTGAGAGATACAGTTTTAAATATATTTTGCATGATCCTTAAAAAAAATATATACCTTTTTTCAGGATTCTTTGAGTATGAAGTTCAAAAGAACAGCATATTTTTAAATTATACTTTTTTTGTTATATTGTAAACATAAAATCTTTTTATGCATCTACATAAATCTCAGTTCTGCATATACTGTATGTCACGAGAAGTCAGGAAAATCCAGTGAAATTTTGATTAAATATTGTTAGGTCAGAAAATAAATGCATATGCATCGATGAACTGTTCACCAAAGCATCTATGGCATGCATTTAGAAAATAGATTTTCATTTCATCCCAACTTTAATAGATTAAATGTAGCCGCATCTGCTTGTATGCATCAGATTCGACATCTGTGAATCAGGCCTAACCCTGTGTTTATTGTCCCGGCGTAGCACGCTGACCAAATGGTACTCCAGGGTTACCTTCCAGATGCCTCATGAGGAGATAATCAACGGCTTCAGGGTCTGTCTGCTGGCTGCCCTGCAGAAATACTACGAGGTAATGAGGCGTTTATATCAACTGGTCAAATATGACCCTGGACCACAAAACCAGTCATAACGGTACATTTCTCGAAATTGCGATTTATACATCATATGAAAGCTGAATAAATAAGCTTTCCATTGATGAATGGCCGAGATACAACTATTTGAAAATCTGAGGGTGCAAAAAAAACGAAAAATCGCTTTTAAAGTTGTGCAAATTAAGTCTTTGGCAATGCATATTACTAATAAAAAATGAAGTTTTGATATTTACGGTAGGAAATTTACTAAATATATTTATGAAACATTTACTTAATGTCCTGATGATTTTTGGCATAAAAGAAAAAATCTGTAATTTTGACCCATACAATGTATTTTTAGCTATTGCTACAAATACACCACAGAGACTTAAGACTGGTTTTGTGCTCCAGGGTCACAAATGATTTCGTAAATGCTACAGCTTCTCTATGTCTCCTGAATGTTGTGCATGGATGTATTTGACCCATTTTACCAATTTTTTACAAACAGGTGAACCACACCTTCCCTGAGAAGATCGTCATCTATCGCGACGGCGTGTCTGACGGACAGCTCAAGACTGTGGAGCTTTATGAGATTCCTCAGGTTCTGAAATGCTTTGAGACCATCCCGAACTACGAACCGAAGCTGGCTTTCATCGTGGTGCAGAAGAGGATCAGCACCACCCTGTACTCCTACGGAGCCAACCACTTCGGCACGCCCTCGCCAGGAACCATTCTGGACCACACCGTCACAAACAGAGACTGGTTGGTTGACGAGAGCTGAAGCGCAGTCTAGGATTCTGCCAATGGCTTTAGCAGCTAGATGTGCAGAGCTTTGCAGAAACGAGATGTAGTCAAGTGCATTAGCGGCAGTAAATAAAATGTGGTGTATGAATTGACATGTTTTCTCTTCTCTTCAGGGTGGACTTCTACCTAATGGCACATTCGATTCGACAGGGTTGCGGCCTGCCCACTCATTACATAGCAGTGTACAACACCGCAAACCTCACCCCTGACCACTTACAGAGGTTCACTTTAAACAATACTGATTACAAGAACCTGTTAAATTTGATATTTAATGTCATGGGTTTACACAAGGATTAAAGTAGGGTTTCCGCATTCTCACTGTTATACTCTTGGGGGCGCATCTCTTGAATGAGTCTAGAAAGCACATACATGCAAGGAAGAAGCAGAAACGAGTGATCTCAAATGTATGCGTATATGAAAAAAATAATTTAACACCAACCGCATATAGATAAAAACTGTGTAATGTAACATGCAATGTCAAGCTAGGAAAAAAAAGGCCTGTGCAAGCTTTGAGAGCACTGATGGAAGCCATCTGCTGCATCTTTGCTTTGATAATATTACTGAATATAATCTAGATGTAGTATATGATAAAAATGCGATTTTCTCAGATTCACAGCTGCTCAAAATGTTGCTTTTTTTATGAAACCTACCTACTTTTGTTTTCACGAAGTAGAGGGTCTGATCTTGACCTTTAAATATTCATATAACCCATTCTGGGGGCAAATACATTTTAGTGAAAATCAGCAACAATGCTGGCGGTGGCAGGCAAACTTTTTCAAAAACGCTGACGGGGAAAGAGTTAAAAGTAAAAAAAAAAATGATGACATATTTTGGAATGTTGAAATACCAATTTTATCCACAGAAATTTACAAAATATAAAATTTAACTCACTTTAGCCTATACATAAAACAGAACTTTTATTAACAAAACTTAAATACACCATGCTATAGGGCAGGCTATGCCGAATATAAAATAACAAATAACTTGAATAAAGTTTAAATGGGTATAAAAACTGGCAATAAGTAAACATGTATAGCTAATATTTAACCAAATAAACAAGAAACAGAATGTTTATTAGCAAAACTAATAAGAAAACTTGAAGGCAAGGCAAAAACCATGATGTTAAATAAAATAAATAAATTACACAAAGTTTAAATAAAGTACAAATCAGCAAAAAATGTTGAACCAATTAAATAAGAAACAAACGTTAAATTTTTTTTTTTTTGATAAACGGCAAAATTCAACAGGCTTTTCAGAATCCGAAATATTGCCAAACGGACGCTTTTGCATTTTGTTTCGAAACTAAATCGTCCGCTTCAGCACCGTCTATCACGGCAAGCCTATGCAGCACTGACCTATATATTACAAATAAAGTAAACAAACTATGTATTTATTATGTTATTTATTATTCAACACAGGTTGACCTTCAAGATGTGCCACCTGTACTGGAATTGGCCCGGAACGATCCGCGTTCCTGCACCGTGCAAGTATGCCCACAAACTGGCCTTCCTGTCTGGCCAGTACCTCCACTCAGAGCCTGCCATCCAGCTCTCAGAGAAACTGTTCTTCCTGTGAGCGAGAGCCGTTCAGCGTCTCAGACCTAAGAAGGATCCAATCTCCCTATTTTGTTCTTTTTTATTTGCTAATCTTAAAAGTACTGTTTTGAATGTTCTTTGCTGGTATCCAAAACAACCTTTTTTTTTTCCCCCAAATGTTTTTTGTAACTCTTAGTTGTTCGTTCTTGTAAAGCATTAGTGAATAAAGTGCATGTCTCATTTCGACTTCTCCCAGCGTCTCTTTCATCAGTGATGTCTGAAATAATGGTGATGTGTTGTGGTTCAGAGCAGTATTCATATTTTATTAGCAGATTCTTTTTTCTTTAGGAAATTTGGTAACACTTTGCATGGATAGATAGCTACACCAATTAACATAAACTAACAATGAACAATACTTTTTAGCATTTAATCAATGTTAATTTCACCATTTACTAAATTCAATAAAAAGAAAAACGTTAACATTAGTTAATGCATAGTTTATGAACAATTGTATATTAAAAGTTTAAATGCTTAACATATGTCATGCGCAGTTCATTTTAACTAATGCATTAACTAAGGTTAACTAAAGGCCAAAGGAACAGAAAAAATGCTGCTCTGGATCAACATAAGTATAAAAAAACGCATTAAAATTCCACAGATTTTAGGAACAAAGGATCTGTTGAGCAGATATACATTGAAAAACGACTAAAGTTGAAAATAACAACTTTATACAGAAATAACCTACTATATACTGTATGTCACCATAAATCTAAACTAAAATTCTGGCACTTTGCATAATAGCGATATATATTTGTTTCCACTAGATGTCAGTGTCTTAATGATCACTTTTTAAACTAGCAAAAATTATTTAATGCAAAGACTAGCAGCAAAATGTTTAACAGATTTTTTTTTAAATAAAATCAGCCATTAATAATAATTATATACATACTATATACAGTGTATATATGATATTAATGGCCGATTTGACACTTTCTGACTTGAGTTGGTGAGTCAGACAACATGTGTTCTTACACGGGAGCCACATTTACACCAATCACAGGACAGTTAAAAAACAATGTGCCGAGTTATTAGCATCTGAGACTTTCTTTGGTCGTCGAGACCCTGCTCAGCTGAGGTTTCACCCACATCTCAGTCTCGTAGGTTGTCAGTCTTACTCATTGTGACTGAATGATGGCCATGGTGTTGAGAAGTGTCAGGTGGCCCATGTAACCCATATGGAGCAGCCGCATCCCTCTGGGTTGCTCAAAGCTGTTTCTTGTCACTTGACACTTGTCTCAAGCAATCTAGCCCCATCTGAACAAGCTCCTAAAACAGCTGGAGCTCTACCCAGCACAACACATCAGCTGTGTACAGTACAGTAATTACAGTTCAAAATGCAACCATTATTCCATCTGCAAGATCATAACTGGATGCCACTAAACTAAATTTTCATGCAATGTAATGAGGTCATGTGGTTTAATAATCGTTTCATGAACTCATAGTTGTGTCTGAATTCTAATACTTCCTATACTGAATGACTACATCTTACATCTCAGTCATTGGGTGTTTGGTATTAATATTACACAGCCGCTATTACCACTGACCTTTGACCTGTTTGTTCTTTGAGCTATGATGTATTAAAAGCAACTGTATAATCCAGGCTGTTTAATAGCTGGGTGTAGGGGCAATAACATGCAAACAAAAAACAGCATTCAAATATCACATATTTCTCCAAATAAGAAAACATACACGTGCAAGTTTCATAAAAAAAAAAAAAAAAGGTCTGCATGCAATCTTCTATGTATTTAATTTGAAAGCAAACAAATAACCCTGTATATGATAGGGACACCATACTTTTCAGAAAATATAATTGCATATTAATTTTGCAATGAAAACGTATTTAACAGTAATATACTGTATATGTCCATGGCTTTGAATAATGGCCCACAATTATCTATATATATATATATATATATATATATATTTATATATACAACAAATTACATAAAATGAATTGGAAAATAAGACCAAAATGTGTGAATATTCTTGAGGGTTGAATACTGACCCATGGGTCAAATACGAAACATCCCATTTTGGTGTACGCATCAAATTCAAATTGTAGAAGCGATTTTATATATATAGAATAATGCATATTAAATATATATATATATATATATATATATATATATTTTTTTATGTTTCCAGGGAAAAAAATGTTTTACTATTGTTTTTTATTTTTAATGTGTGCAATAATAGGCTATTCCATCGTCATTGAGCATGATCATTTATGTATAAATGAATCAACATCTTTATTCTGACGTGCATATAATGATGTGCTTACACCACATTTAACTTCTTTCAGACAAATGAGTAAAACCCTTTTGGTTTTAGTAATAGTGGCAAAGATTTACAATTTCAATTATTAGTTTTTTGCACTGTGATAAATGTTTGATAGTCATTTCCCCTCCTTTTTTGCTCAGAAAAAGAACTATAATTAATCAGGAGGACACATTCTAATGTTTGGAAACATGTAAAGCTGTAATAAACTGCTTTATGGTTTAGATGTTTGAAAACCCTTTTGCAGATCTAACGTTACTGCTTTTGTTTACAAAAAAAAACAAACCATTGCATTCATTCATTGACCATTGTAAAGCTCTCAGTATAACAAAAAGAGAAGCACGTTTTGATGAGTTAATTATTTTTTTTAAACATCTTGAACTAAAAACAAGAGACTCGCCACGAGTGACCAATTTTCTCATGCATTAAAATCGTCTTCCATCTATTTTTTTAACTAACTTAGATCAAAAATGATAAGTGCGTCGAACAGCGCTCGTAGACCTCGAGTCAAAGTATTAAAATATAATAAAAAAAACTCTCTTGACCTGTGTAGTAAGGCTGGTACTTTACTCGTACAAAAAATAAATAAAACTTGTCGGATGGATAGGGCGTGTCTAATGAATATTCAATACGTTAACGTTCTCGCCGTCCATTGGCGAAGGCTTTGGCTGCTGAATAATTAAGTAGAATTCGTAACTGCGCTCGCTTGTGACGTCATCCCCCCGGCTCTGCGTGTCAGTTTCACGCTTCTGTCTCGTGAATGGGTCAAGACTAAACAAACCGAAAGCGGGCTCGGTTTTAAACGGGTTACCCCATGTCCCTCCGTTTATTCTGGACTGTCAGATAACGGACCCGTCTCGAGCAGACAGACCAACAGCTCTCAAATCTGGTGAGCGGCATCTTTTTGCATTATTGTTTATTCGGCTAATTTAGCCGGCTAAGTTAATCATAAACCGCGTCAGTGAGGTGAGCTGCTTTAGCTGAGGCTCTTCAGACCCCCTCGAGGACAAATCATGTTAAATGTGATGTGAGTTAGAACCAGACACAGGTTTATTCATGGCCTGTTTTTAGCAGAGATGATGGGATGTTCATCATGATCTGTGCAGACACACAAATCTAGCTAATTCGGGTCTGTTTACGTCCTGCGCTGCAGTTTGCTAAGCTACGTAAATTTAACGGCCAAAATCTGTTTTAGCCCTCATTATTGTTATTATATAATTATTATAAAGTCGCTTTGGATAAAAGCGTCTGCTAAATGCATAAATGTAAATAATACAGATATAAAGCAATTTAATGGTGGCAGATAAAACAGACAACATAAAAAATGTCAAATTAATGACCATTTAACATACTTAAATTCATAATAATATGAAACTGAAAATGTGCTCTTAAATTGGTAAGATTATTTAAAATGTGCAACTTTTTTTTACAAATAACTCGCCTGACTGATATCAATATTTAATTATCAGTTATTTTGAGGTATAACTAAAGTATTGCTGTGATGTATAGTGTTAATCATCATGATGAAGCTAATAATAAGCATAATAATAATAATAAAACACGTTTCCTGAGGTCACAGAATACAAAGTTGTAAAAAAAATGTATTTGTAATCTTTTGTATAGAATATATTGGTTTTTTTTTTGGTTTTTTTTAGTGGGTATACATTTATTTTCTCCTAAATTATTTTGTCACCCTGAATTTTGTAAAATTTGTGTGTTTTTTGAGTAACTGGAATAATTTTGGAAATTCATTGGTCAAAAATGTATTTAAACCTGTAACCCTGATAATAATAACAATATGATCACATACTAACTTTCTGTGACTAAAACTGTTGATTTATATTTCAAGATGTGAGAGAGAATGTGTACTGTCTGTTTTCTGATATATAAAAATATAAAGATAATGATTATAGTAATCACCTTGTTGAATACTCCTTTCTTTAGTGACCATAACATTCTCACAAAGTCCTTGGAGGCTTGTCAGGTTTGACATAGTGTGGAAAGCAGCAAAACCGCTTGTTATCTGTTTTTCCAGCTTAGTGGTTAGGCAAGGGTTTAATTAATGCTGTTTGCTGGTGGTAATTATTTCTGAGGATGCCCCCACGAGCTCTATGGCATCATGTTGTATCGTTTAATGACAGGTCTGATGATTTAATTACAGTGCCTCATTGTGTCTCCTGTATAAAGGGGCTTTGATCACTGAGTCCTTGGGCATTTGAAGCAAACCATTTCTGCTGAACCAGCTGTTTAGAACCAAAGAACAAATTCTGTAGAAAGTAGATGAGCAACAGGTAAAGCTGATTTTAACATTTGCTTATGCATTCAAAAAAGTTGATTAACTGTGTGAATATGTGAGTTAGTGGCTGCTCCAAAAAATGTTAATATTTGCTTCGAATGATGCCAGAAACGGTCTGCAGAAGGATTCTAGGTCTTCTAGGTCAACAGTATTCAAGTTGTCATCAGTCAGCAAATATACTTTACCAGTCACAGCTCTCAAATTCCTCATAACCTTCAAGAGGGTTTGTTCAGTGGTACGAGTAGTAACATGCGTTTCTGCATCGTAACAAAATTGGTTGCATTCTGTGCCTTAAGCATTTGACTTCTACTAGAGTTTGAAAACAGTGTCCCCAGAGAACTACACAATTTAAAGTATTATTTATGTCTAGAAAAATATATTTGTTAGCCTAATTGGGGTTTCTAACCTTTAATATGTAGGCCTTTTATGCCGTTCCAAACCTGTTTGACTTTCAGAAGAACACACAAGTAGATTTTTTTGTCAGTAGGGTCAAATATTATCAGGATCTTATTTTGGGATAAATGTTTAATTTGTTGTTGAATTATGAAGGTATATTTTACTACATATATTTTTATTACAGATTAGTGGTACTTGCACAGCCGAACAATTATGTTTAAATAAAAGCATGAATGTGTATTGTTGTTGACAGTGTTTATTGTAATTCGACCCAACACACTGTTGCTTAAATGGCTTTTCTCACATTTGGATAATTAGTTTTTTTTGGAGCAAAGAATATTACAGTTCAGCTTCCTTAAAGGCGCAGTATGCACTTCCTCTGCTGAATTTTGAAAGGCTTTCCAGCGCTTTCCTTAGAGACCATAACCTCTTTCCGTCGATTGTGTTAGTGTATTCTGCTCAAAAACAGGTGTCTAGTGGTTCATAAGGACCTCTCTTGTGTTTTCACCCGAGTCATGCTTTAAAGCTGCCACATCAGCAGCAGAGCAACGAAGTCTGCCAAGTGGAAAGAGTTGCTCTCTTGTTTTTTTCAGTAGTGTGGAAGTTAGTCTGCATTCCTAATCTAGAGACATTCAGTGGATATTTAATGGAATGTGTATTTTAAAAGCCTCTTGTTTATTTGGGTCATCGTACAATTGTGGATCTGAATTTAAAATAATAATAATTGCAAGACTTAAGCATTATTATAGAATTTAGTTTAGTAGCCAAAATAGCATGTTATGATTCCGCCACAGAATGTATAAATAAAACAAACAGCTAATTCTTACAATTTTAACCTTGTGTTTTGCAAATGCATGTTATTTCTAAAATAAACAAATGAATAAATAAATAAAAACAACAACCTTATGTCAGCGTATACACACAGAATTGTGAGATATGAAGCCACAATATTCTGACTTTTCCTCAAAATTCCAAATTTGATTCTCGCAATTTTTTTTCTTCTCACAATTCGGACTTTTCTCTCAAGTGCAAGGTAACACCACACAGTTTGGACTGTTTGTCACATAATTTAACTTTTATTTTACTGTATGTATCTCAGAATTGCAAGACTGTGCTATTAACAATGTCATGTTTGTTATTTATTTTTGTAAATGCATTTAGTGTTGACACACTTAATGTTTAGTGTGCTATATAATTGAACTGCGTGTTGTGACTAGTTCTGAATGGACTATTTGTCAGCGGTTGATCAGAGGTGTGTGCTGTTCTACTAAAGCTCACCTCGGCTTTTGGTGGCCCTCATATATTATCAATAAGGCAGTTAGGAGGATCATGTGTCCTCTCTTTATCTCTCTCTCTCTCTCTCGCTCTCCAAACCACACACACAAGCATAGTCAGCATAGCACAGCCGGCATCAGCATGGTGTGGTTAACTTCTCCTTTACACACCCTGCTGTTTTTGATCAACATTCTCATGCTCTTTTACACCCTCACTGTGATTGTGAGTTGGAACTGAGCGCACAATGCTGGGGAATAAATATTGAACTTCTCCCGGACATCGTGCATGAAATCAGATTATAAAAAGCTGTCATTTACTTCCTCCTGTTTACTTGATGGCAATCAGTATTGACATTACTCAGCAGGTTTTACATCTCTTTCACAAGCGCCCTTTTGTCTGATATTTCGAAGACGCTCTCTGTTTTTCTTGGCCTCACGTTCACCCAAAGATCTGGTCAGGTGAGGTTCAGCAAAATGAGTCTCGGCTGATTCTTGAGCTGGATGTTCTCAAGTTTAATTGCACTCTCTTTAACCCTGAGTCGTGGAGTAGACATGTGTTACAGTCAGTTAATTTCACAAATTTAAGCCAAGCAATTATGTTGACAGAAACATACAAAAAACCTCTGCAAAAGTTCAGTCACAATGAATATTCATCGGCCGTGGCAAAAAATATTGAATTCATAGGGCTGAAAATGATAGTGCTTGTATAGTCAATTTAGATTGGGATATTGATTAATTTTGATGGCTGTATGCTTCCAGACTTTTGTATGCTTTCCTTTTGCATTTCTTCATGGGAACACTTGATATGATGCAACATCAAAGAATGTGTTGGTTCATACTGTTGTAAGTAACATTTTCTTTTCTTTTTTAAACCTTTTGGTTGAAACATGGCTGAAATCTGAGAATTGCTTTTGTGGTGGTTTTCTGGAAACCTGCTGTTGTGTAAATCTCAAGGATAGCATTAGGGGATTCAGTGATGGTAATTTTCCATATTGTTCCTGGCTTCTTCACACTCTTGGTAATGACTGGTTTGGGTTTACTCTCTTCCCCTCTTCAACAGTGGCCTTTGAGACCTTTTCTGAAGGCCCCCCTGGGGCCAATTATCCAGTGTTTGTGCCTTTCATGCATCGGGAACTTTGTAGACCTCGAGTCCCAGTGTCTTTCAAAAAGCGCTTGAATAATGTGAGCCTGTGTTCTGTTTGCATCACATCAGGACCTTTGTTAAGTCTTGACCCAAGAAAAACTGTTTCCGTTTCCAGCAGTTACCCATTTCCATTGAGAAGACTCAGAGAAGAGAAGATCTCAGTAGCTGTTTATAAGAAGCATTTATTAATATCAGTCGGATTTTACAGTCTCGGGGCTTCTCAGACACCAATTTTACTGATTAATAAATGATAAATCAAATTTCTTGTTATGCTTTCTGATTTTGCTGTTTTAAAAAGAAATCGCGCACATTCAGATATTGTGGAACTATTCAGTCAGTGCTATTTTCATATACTATATAGTGATTATATACTTGATAAAACAAAATTCAGCTTTATTTCTAATTAGAGGTCGACCGATATTGGATTTTGCTAATACCGATAGCAAGGTTGGACCACACTGGCCGATACCGATTAATTAACCGATAGTTTTTAAAATAGATTCTGAAAAAAAAAAAAAAAAAAGTATTAATAGTAGTAGTAGTAGTAATAATAATATAAATAGTAATAGTAAATGTTGAAATTACCACACTCTAATAGGGATCTATGAAATCTGTTTAATTTTTTCCTAAATTCCATTTTATTTATTTCCAAATTCTGTTATTTAATTTTTCTGGATTTTGTTTTTTCCATTTTAATTTTACTCCACTCCTTTTTAATAGTTAAAGTTTATTAATCATAAAGTAAGTCTAATTAAATAAAATCATGAAACTTATACATTTTCAAATGAATTTAATAAAAGTTTAACAAAAATTACATGATTAGGGCCCTATGAAATGTTTTATTTTTTCTTAGCATGTATTTGTTTTAGCATGTCTAATTATTTAAACACATAAAACAACTTAATTAATTTTTTCTTAAAGAAGCCTAATGATTTTTTTCCCCTAAAAAATTATGTGTATTTAAATTTTTATTGTTATCAAATCAAGGCATGAAACATTAATTTTATTTGAAAGTTTAAATTAAGCAAACTTTTTTTTTGGCAAACAAAGGGGATTTACTATTAAAATTAAAACATGGAAGAAATGTTGTGTGATTATTCCTTAAAAAATAATTAGTTTTTAAGATTTTAGTAGTAGACTATGTACATTCTACTGAACAATATACTTCTGGACTTTTATTTTGAAGGGTTGCAAAATAAATCAATAGCTTTACATGTGATATGATGCTTTTAGTCAAATAAAACGGTCAGATGCTCGTGAAGTGACTCTCAGTGCAGTTCTGGATGTGTTTTCGTCTTCATTTAGTGAGACGGCAGATGCTGAAATCACCGCGAGCGTCACACGCTAAACTGTGAATTCCGTCTTTATGAATGGATTCCGCGATTCTGTTTTCTGCATTGCGGGAAAACATTGGTCCCTACAATTATACCAGCACAATGTATACTCTCAAACTTGAACTGCTTCTGTTATTGAACACTCAAGTGATTATCTAATCAAAATAAAACGGCAGCGCTGAATCTAGTATAACTCACCGGTATCTCACACACTCCGGACGCAACGCATTCAACTCAAGCAGCACTCTACAGTTTATTCATTCACCAAAAGGACACAAGTTTACTTCAAGAATGAACAATGAGATATATATAAGTTTGAGTTTCAGTGTTTAAAAACGGAGCAAACGGAAAGAGCGATCTATATTATAGCTCTATAAATGAAGCTTACAGACTTTATTAGAGCCACAGAAAGACAAACGATTCGATGGAAATGCTCAATATACAATTCATTATGTACATTAACAACGATTCGGGGCGAATATAATGTACCTTAATGGAAAACTATGTGAATGGCCCTCTGAGGCGCAGCAGGATTTTCTGTCTGATGTTTCTCGCTCTGTTCAGCGTGCAGCATCACGTGTCTAAACAAACAGCACGTGTTGTCAGTGATTTTAGCCACTAGAGGCCGCTCTCGCACTGTATAATGAAAACAGAGCCTTCTCAGCCGCTCCAGCAACGGATTCAACCCGGGAAACTATCGGCATGGATTTTTACCGATAACCGATTGTTCCAGCAATCAATTATCAGTGCCGATCAATCGGTAAAACCGATAAATCGGTTGACCTCTATTACTAATAATGAAAACCGCTTTTATTTTGGATTAATCGTTTTACAGCACTAATATTTTCATATTTCATTTTCATATTTCCATTTTATTTCTATAGCCATTTTTACCCTTTTTATTATTATTAACTATTTTAGTTTTTAAACACTTTGAAATCTTTTACTGTACTTTGTCTACTTAAAGTGCATAGAATGGAGTCTCTGCTAAAACGATACCTGATTACTGTTTGGCTATACCATTGTTTTTTAATAATGTGCACCTATGAACATTTATTCAGCAAGTAAATAGTGTTCATTGCAATTGGCTGTCTGAGGATTATATATTTTTCTGAAAAATAAACTACTTGATGGCCATTTAGTTTATGGATATAATTCTCATTCGTTTGCCTAATTTTCTCATTTCCCTCGTTACTGTATGTCTATGTAGAGCTCGACGTGTTGCTGGTAGCGTCATGACCCTGAGACCAGCCAATGGCTGCAGACAGCTGACCTTGACCTTTGGCCTGACCCTGACTCTAGGCCTGCTGCAGTGGCCAGTAGGAGATGTCAGTGGTCAGGATGGACCGTCTCCTGCGCAGATCCTTCAGGAGTTACTGACAAGCTACGGAGACAACACCAGCATCTCCGTCCCTCAGCTCCGAGCGCTCCTCGTGCGCTTAAACGGAGGCCAGAGCGGAGACCTCCATGATGCACAAACACAGCCCACCAAAACCAATGCATCTCAGGTGAGTCGAGAAAGTGACAGAAGATTTGACCGCATGGTGGTCTCTTTTTTTTTTTTTTTTTTTTTTTTTTTTAACGTTTAGTTGTTGTAGTAGCAACTAGCAGTTTATGCAAAAACTGTTTCATGGCCAGGAAAACATATTTGACTGGTCATTTTTCTCCTTTCAGTGGCAGGTTATTTTTAGACCCTCTTGCAAGTGTATAAATTAGGACAATATTATTGTAATTATTTCCTAGTGTAAAAAAAAATAATACACACACAAACACACACGTATATATATATATATATATATATATATATATAAATATATATATATATATATATACGTGTGTGTGTGTGTGTGTGTGTGTGTCTTTTAAAATTATTTCAGTTTAATGCAGCACAAACAAGGGTGCAAAAAAATATCTATTCATATGAAACCTGACCTATCAGAGCCCATCCTGTATTTCTGCTTCATGAAAGCAGGAAATCATCAGCGTGTTTTTAGGAGAAGGGACAGAGAGGTGTGGAATAAAGGTTAATTATGTGAAAAATAATGTTTTTTTTTTTGTTGTTGTTGTTGTTGTTTTTTTACGAAGCATTAACACGTGTTAAACTGCACCCATAAACACAATCAAGCCTAGAAAACCAGTCAACCACCCCTTTAATACAGCTGTGCTGAATAAAAGTTTGTATTTTTGAATATGTGTGTGACCATGTAGTGTATAAATCATTGGCATTACAATATTCACTGCCTGAGTGTTGAGTGCAAAGCCAGAAATATTTGTCTTTGGTTTAGCATTTGTGTATTCACGTCATTAAGTGTTTTATCAGAGGCATTATCTATGGTGTTATTAGCTTATTTTTGACAGCTGAATAGTTGTCCTAAGTTGACCTAAAATTCTATCTTTTTCATTAAATGCTGTTTAATGAATAATTGCCTTTTGTAAATATTTAGTTAAAAAAAACTTTGTTCAGAGAGTTATTATCGGTTATGTTTTCAACATTTTGATTCCTAATCCTCAGTATGACCTTGAGATATATCATTGTGAGACCTCAGAGTCAGATCTGTGGTTTCTATCCTCCATTACAAACTCTCTCAATGCTGTTATTGAAGCAATAATTGAAACCTGTGTTCTCAGTGCTTGGCTGCAGACACTCTGGCAGCGTATGGGATGAGCGAACAGTCCCGTATAGATGAACGAGGCCTGCAGGAAATCTGCCCTACCATGATACAGCAGCTGGACTCACAAGCGTGTAAGATCAAACAGGTCCAAGAGTCAGAGACCAGCCCCAGACCCACTGATGCTGAGGGTAAGATCCACTATCCATTGATAGTCAACGCATACAAATGGTCACGATGCTTGAATTATTTTTGTTAGTCAGGATGTTATTGTCATTATAAACTGCATGGCCAAAAGTATATGTACACCCCTATTTGTGACCCTGGAGCACAAAAGCAGTAAAAAAATAATTGCATGCGTCAAAATGATCGATTTTTCTTTTATGCCCAAAATCATTAGGATGTTAAGTAAAGATCATGTTCCATGAAGATATTTTGTACATTTCCTCCCGTAAATATATAAAAAACTAATTTTTGATTTGTAATATGCATTGCTTAGAACTTCATTTTAAAGATGATTTTCTCAATATTTAGGTTTTTTTTGCACCCTCAGATTCCAGATTTTCAAATAGTTGTATCTCAGACAAATATTGTCCTCCTAATAAACCATACATCAATGGAAAGATTATTTATTCAGCTTTCAGATGATGCATGAATCCCAATTTCGAAAAAATTGACACTTAAGACTGGTTTTGTGCTCCAGGGTTACACTATTTCAGCTATACTTCAAATCAAACTCATACATGTTTACAAACATTTAAAGAAGATTTATGTAAAAAGGCCATAAAGGCTTGGTTCGAGCCAGCAATCAAGCCATGGTTTTAAAATTAATTGCTCCGCAATCAAACATGGGTGTGATGTATTTTGGGCTTGTGTTGAGGTTAATTTGTAGCACTGTTTCTGCCGAGATGTGCTTACACTGTGAATGCAATGACACTTATTAACACTTCTTATTATGTTCTCTTCAAACTGTCATGTGTTGCACATCCACAAGTAATGCCATCCGTTAAACAATATCAATAAAGATAAAGTACGACATCTTGGCATATTTATAGCAGACTAGTTGGTTCATATCTGTTGTACACTATGGGCGATGTTATTTTTATGAGCGTTTCAAATGCGTGCATTTTTTTATTGTTTTTGTATTCACCATGACCTAAAACAAACCCTGTCTATAACATATTATTTTAGTTTTGATTTAAATTCTTATTTAGTAGCTCAGCATGTTAAACATCTGTGTGCACCAGTGATTTTTTTTCTGTCGCTTTGCGTCATGCTGTGCTTTATCTGCTAAACGAGGCACTTCTGGGTTTTGGCATTTCTTGTGCATCCTGGCAGCAGGAGAGGAATTGAAAGGAGAACGTCGCAGTGATGCTTCCCCTCCACAAATCAACAGATAAAGAGAGAAAAGAGGAATGTGTGCTTTTAGAGATTGAGTCTTACAGCGTCCTGTTCTCAATGCAGTCTTAACAAATCACACTGCACTGGCTCCACAGGACAGTGATGGTAATACAGGGTCATATAATTAGAGTATCATCAAAAAGTTGATTTATTTCACTAATTCCAGTCAAAAAGTGAAACTTGTATATTATGTTCATTCGTTACACACATACTGATATATTTCAAATGTTTATTTCTTTTAATTTTGATGATTATAACTGACAGCTAAGGAAAATCCCAAATTCAGTTTCTCAGAAAATTAGAATATAACTTCAGATCAATACAAAGAAAGGATTTTTAGAAATCTTGGCCAACTGAAAAGTATGACCATGAAAAGTATGAGCATGTACAGCACTCAGTATATAGTTGAGGCTCCTTTTGCCTGAATGACTGCAGCAATGTGGCATGGCATGGAGGTGATCAGTCTGTGGCACTGCTCAGGTGTTATGAGAGCCCAGGTTGCTCTGATAGTGGCCTTCAACTCTTCTGCATTTTGGGGTCTGGCATATCACATCTTCCTCTTCACAATACACCATAGATTTTCTATTGGGTTAAGGTCAGGTGAGTTTGCTGGCCAATTAAGAACAGGGATATCCTTAAACCAGGTACTGGTAGCTTTAGGACTGTGTGCAGGTGCCAAGACTTGTTGGAAAATGAAATCTGCATCTTCATAAAGTTGGTCAGCAGCAGGAAGCATGAAGTGCTCTAAAACTTCCTGGTATACGGTAGGGCTGCGCAAAAAATCGAATGTGATTTTCATGCGCATCTCATCAGTAAAGATGCTCCTGTGATTAGTAGTATAGCTCCAGCACGTGCGTTCGGATCAGGGTTGCCAGGTTTTCACAACAAATCCTGCCCAGTTGCTTCTTAAAACTAGTCCATAACTAGTCCAATCGCGCTTCCAGGAGGTTCCCCAATAAAAATTGCTTTCCGAGGTTAAAATATACATTTTTTGGAAGGGTTGCCTTGGTAAAATTCGCATTGGGGTTGCTTCAAACCGCGGACATGAAAAACAATCGCAGACTTGGCAACACTGGTTCAGGTGGAGCGGCAGTTACTACACAGAGCCGTAGTCCACCGACAACTAACACAAAATCGTTTTCAAAATTGACAAAGAGTCGCCTGCGATTTTAACATCGATTTTGTGTAGATTGTCAGTGAATTACGGCTTGGTGTAGTAAATGCCAACCAGTGTTGCCAAGTCTGTGGTTGGTTTTCATGTCCGCGGGTCGAAGCGACCCCAATACAAATAACGTGATATTTAGCCCCTAAAATGCGAATTTTACCAAGGCAACCCTGCTAAAAAACGGATATTTTAACCCTGGGAAGCAATTTTTATCGTACATACAGGCAAAAACTGTAAGACTGAATGCACTATAAGTTGCTTTGGATAAAAGCATCTGCTAAATGCATAAATGTAAACTAATTTTTTTTTTTTTGAAAGGTGGAAGAAGCCTGTTATTTCAGTGTGCTGTTATAAACTCAGTGATGCATATTTTAATGGCTACATGTTACTGCTGTTATATGAAAGAAATATATTTCCTAAATGCGTCTGTGTGTTTCATGAATCATTTACTCCTCTGTCGGTTTTTCTCTGCTGTAAACAAATGCAACTCTGTGGTTTTGTAGAAATGTGATCTGTACATACATGCACCTGCCACAGTTCACTCCCACATAATGACATCCTCTCTCTATCTGCACACGTGTCCATGCAGGAGTGTGTTTGTGACGGATGTCTTGTATTTCCAGGGATTCCAGTCTGGCTGGGTTTAATGGTAGCAGAGCAGTGTACATTATAACCCATGCACACACAAGCTGTAGGATGTGTTTGCTAATGTTGTGTGTGTGTGTGTGTGTCCTGCAGTGTGGGGTTACTCAGTTTTGAGTGTGACTCTGATTAGTGCGTTCTCTTTGACTGCTGTTTTTGTGGTGCCCCTGATGAGGACGCGGTTCTTGCGCTGGACACTCATCTATTTCATCGCTCTGTCCACCGGGACGCTGTTCTCCACTGCCATTCTGCAGCTCCTGCCTGAGGTTCAGTATCCATCCACCCGTCTCCACCCAAACACACCCAATCAACCGCGGATCAGGATTCATCTCAGAGGGCTGTCTGGAATTGTCGCCTTTTCTTTCTTCCTTTACACAATGTTTTCTCCCTTTAAACGCAACAAAACATCCATAACCACAGTAAAGATTTCCTCTTTCTGAAGCTCTTCCTCTCTTTTAAATTTTATTTCTTCAATGATCTTTCTATTGGTAAATTTTAGGGCTGTAAAAACTGTTAAAAACTATAGTTTCACTACAGCAGGTGATTTTATATTGCATGACTTAGTCGTTTGCAATTTGCAGTTGCTAAAGAAGGCTCATTAATAGATCCATTGTTGTAATTTATTTTATATTTATTATATTTGTTATTATTATTATTATATTTTGTTTATTTATTAATTAATATTATTATTATTTTTACAATTTAATTATATTTGTATTTCATTTAAAACATTTTTTTATAATTTTGTAAATAATAACTGAATCTTTAGCCTTTTGCGAGATTTATTAAAAATAGCCATAAATAGGCCCTGGTGTAATTTTTTTTTCTTTTTTTTTTAAATTTGATTTTTTTTTTTTCTTTTTTTTATTATTATTATTTTAATTTAGTTTTTATAATTTTATTTTAATTTAATCACATTTTTTTTTGTAATTTTATTTTCACTTTTATAAATCTTAATCTGTCTGCAGACCCTTGGGCAGATTTATTTATTTATTTTATGTTTTCCATATACATTTATGTGTTTCTCTTGTATAAATTCATGTTTAAAATATACATTTCTATAGATTCCTGCAGTGTCTAATTTTCTGTTTTCCTGTCAGTTAATAAAAATGATCAATTAAAGTACAGATATTATTAAAATTGCTAGAAGCATGGAAAGTTTGAATGGAGTTTGAGAGCGGTAAAAGTTTTTTTTTGGAGAGGATCAGGATCCCACGCCTCAATTCTACCCCTGAATACTGCCTTTAATGTTTACCACTAAGACTGTTTTTCACTGGCTCGTTGGTTATGGAAATCACATCTGCATTAAAAGAGCTAATGAAGTGCTGCGTATCCCAGGATGCTCTCTGTTGGGTTGTTGGGTGTTGATGGTTCACTGGCTGGTCAACATGAATAAGGGTGTTTTCAGTTCCTCTGTTGCCTCAGGAGTAGATCCCATCAGCTTGGAATGACCTTCAGTGACCTCATGTTTTAAAGCATCATTTGTTCTATGATGGTCAACAGGAAGCCCCCCCCCCACGCACACACACTTCCTCTGGGAATAAAACACAATGGATTTTAATACGAGAACAACATACACTATCATCAAAAGTTTGGAGTCAGTCATTTGTTTTTAAAAGAAGTTAATAGTTTTATTCGGCAAGGATGCGTTAAATTGATCAAATTGATTTTTTACTGTATTTTTGAACAAATAAAGGCTGCTTTGTTGAGTGTTTGAAATGTGAAAAAGATAATGTATTGACCCTAAATTTTTTATGGTAGTGTAATAGCATGACTCCTGAAATGTCTGATTTATTGCTTTTAGTTAATTATATAAATTGACATCAACTGAAAATGGAATTCATGAACTTGATTTAATCTTGTGTATTTTCTTCAAATATGGTTGCATGAATTAATTTGATCATTCAGTGACCCACAGAAGGAGTAAATCTCTCATTTGAGATTCCTAGTGTTAAATATTCTGCTGATTAATTCAAATATTCTCTTCTTTTTCCCCTTCCCGTGTTCTCTCTCTCTCTGTCCTCTGGTTGTTTGGCCAGTGTGGGGGTATGGGTTCCTGTGTGTGACCGTGATATCTCTGTGTTCACTGGTCGGGGCGAGTGTGGTTCCCTTCATGAGGAAAACCTTTTACAAGCGGTTGCTGCTGTACTTCATAGCCCTGGCCATTGGTACTCTGTACTCCAACGCACTCTTTCAACTAATCCCAGAGGTAGAGCGGACACATGTGCTACACCGTACATGATCTATATATTTTCCTGAAGCCGATAGAAGACTTCGAATCATTGTGCATTCTTATTGGATGCAAAATAGCAGATTGCTATGGAAGCCCATTTCCGCCACTGAATAAAAAGATACAAAAGATAATTGCGACTATTTATCTCGCAGTTCTGACTTTTTTTTATAATTGCTTGATATAAACTTTCAATTGTGTGTTATAAAGTCAGAATTGCGAGATATTAACTATTTTCATTTATAAACTAAATAAAAACTTTAAAAGGTAATTGGCACTTTTTTATCACACAATTTTGAATTTTTTTCTCAGAATTTAATGATATAAACTCACAATTGCGAGTTAAAAATTCATAATTGTGTGATATAAAGTTGTAATTGCATGTTATAAAGCCAAAACTGCAAGATAAAAAGGTTATTTGCGACTTATCTCATAATTCTGACTTTTATCATAATTGCGTGACATAAAGTCACGATTCTAAATAAAATCAGAACTGTGAGATATAAACTCGCAATTGCATGTTATGAAGTCAGAATTGCGATAAATAAAAAGTTTATATATAAACTGGATAAAAATAAAAAGGTAATTGCGACTTTTTATCTCACAATTCTGACTTTATCATAATTGCATGATATAAAGTCGCATTTCTGAGAAATAAAATAAACTGTGAGATATAAACTTGCAATTGCGTGTTATAAAGTCAGAATTGTGGTATATAAACTATTTTTATTTATAAACTGAGTAAAAAAGGTAATTGCCACTTTATCTCACAATTAAGACTTTTTTTCTCATAATTGCGTGATAAAAACTCGTAATTGCGAGACAATGCTAAGTCAGAACTGCGAGATATAAACTTTTTAACAAACTATAGCAAGAAAAAGTCAGAATTGCAAGGTTTTTATCTCGCAATTATGACTATCTCAAAGTTCTGACTTTATTACTCACAATTGTGAGTTTATATCACAATTCTGTGAGAAAAGTCAGAATTGCAAGATATGTACTCGCTATTGCGAATAAGTCCGAATTGTGAGTTTTTATCTTTTTTATATTCTGACTTCATAACTTGCAATTGTGTGTTTTTATATCTTGCAATTCTGTGGAAAAAAGTCGCTATTAACTTTTATTAATTTATTTTTCAGTGGCTGAAACGGGCTGAAAATAAATTGCACATTCTGAAAAAAATAAATTCAAATTTTGTGTTCTAAATATTAAAATAGCATGTTTTGGAACAACGTGAGGAACTGAAATGATTGTAATTTTCAGGTGAACAGCACAAATATACTCTTCCCGACCTCAGTGGTTCTCCCCAGCTGGAAGGCTAGAAGATAGAGTATAAAACAATCAATAAACTTTGTAGTGAACTGTAGAACCTCTATTGTTGTTTTAGTTGGAGTTCTCACACGATGTATTTATTGCTGATTTTTGTATCTGACTGAATTATTCAAAAACCTTAATTAAAACCATTAAGTGAATGGCTCAACTTGTGAAAAATCTTAAATCGGAGGAGAAAAGCCAAGCAAAATGGGGAGAAGCCCTGAGGCATTAGTGAATTACACTAAAACCCAATCTAAAATAAATCCCATACTCACTCTTCATGACAGCTTGTGAAATAAATGTGAAGAATACTGTTACTCTTCATTGTTCCTGCTGTCTAGGAGACTGATTATGAGTTTATATTTAGATCGGATCCATACTAAGTTTATTATGTACTGCACACATTCAGATTATTAACACTTTAGATGCAGCTTTCTCTACCGTTCAAAGGTTTGGGGTCCTTTTTTATTCCCATACAATATAAAATATTAGTTTTTTATTTTAATGCATTTTAAAATGTAATTTATTCCTGTGATGCCAAGCCATTTTATGCATGCATGCATTCTTGCTAAATAAAATCATTAGTATATTTATCTTACAACCCCCAAACTTTTAAATTGTAGAGTCGTTCAGCATCCTGTGAAGATTTTTATGATCATAAAAAAACACGACAGTTTCTTATTCAAGGTTAATCACAAATGCTGTATGGTTTAAATAAGATTTGACATCATAAACATGCTCTTTTCCCCCTGGGTATAGGCCTTCGGATTCAACCCCATGGAGGATTATTATGTGCCTAAGTCTGCCGTCGTGTTTGGAGGATTTTACCTGTTCTTCTTTACAGAGAAAGTCCTGAAGATGATCTTAAAGCCAAAGGACAGGGTGAGCTTGGACTAATGATCTGTTGGAGCAAACAGCTTTATCTGACATTGTCATTGTGACATGGGTTCGCAGTGACATCAACAAAAGGATGTTATTTTTAGAAACTCGTGAGTTTTCCATTGGAAAGTGTGAACAGTATGTACAATATGTGTGAGTCTGGGTTTAGCTCCTAAGGAGCTGTACTGTTCACTTCTAGCATGCTTCGAGAGATTATGATGGGACCCAAGATCTTAACAGTCATGAGAATATATTATCCATCTGTAATTGTTTGTCTAGAGTTAGGTTTATAAATGAAATTGTTATAATGCAGCGCCCTCTAGTGGAGGGTTTTCTTTGCAATCTTATTCAGTCGCGCTCTCTTTTTTTGTGTGTGCTTTCTCCTCACATTTCTTCTGATCTAATCGTCTCTTTTGTTAGGAAGGGCATGGCCACGGCCACAGTCACTTTCCCGCGGAGCGCTATGCCAGCTCTAATGGAGATTTGGAGGATGGTGTGATGGAGAAACTGCAGAATGGAGAGACTGGAGGAGCATCTGGACCCAGAGCCGAAGCAGATGTCAGAGGACTCGGAGAAGACGACAAAATTCTCAGCACTGGCCAGACAGTACAGGTCAGGAATAAATCAACTACCAATTTCAGTTGTTCAATGTGGTAATCTGTAGTTGCATTTAATTGAGTTTAACCTGTTAAATGCCCACCTGTGGGCCCACTTGCCATTAGATGTTTTAAACAGTAATATCTTAGTCTGAACTTAAAGTAATTTCAACAAAAGAAAATCTAAAAATGTTCATGGAGACTGTTCAAAAGATAACATCCATTGTATTTTCTTAGAAAGAAATGTCTAAAAGTGTTTTGAATATGTAGAAAAAACAATAGATTGTCCTTTTTTATGCATTGTGAACTATAATGCAAGTCCAGGGTTCTCGTAGCATGTCTTTTATGTGTTTTTTGAGGTTGAATTTAAATCAAAAACTGCCATACTAACCCTTAATACTTTTGATTGATGTCTACTTCATAAATATTTAGAGAAGTATGGAAAAACTTGTTTCGGGTCATTCTAACCATTTATGGAAATGAAGGCGCCCTTAACTGGTTACTAATGGGGTTTGATGGTCATCTAGTGGAGAAGCTTGGTACTACACCCAAACAAAATCTCACCGAAGGCTCATTTTTTTGAGATATCAACTTCAAATTTGGAACATAACTTGTTTAGAATTTTGGTTTTGATTTTCTAGCATTTTTAGAGTAAAACATGTTTTGTAAAATATATATTTTATATAAATTATATATTTATGTTTTCATAAACTTAACCTTCCATAACTTTTTTGTTATACAGGTGCTGGTCATATAATTAGAATATCATCAAAAAGTTGATTTCACTAATTCCATTCAAAAAGTGAAACTTGTATATTATATTCATTCATTACACACAGACTGATATATTTCAAATGTTTATTTCTTTTAATTTTGATGATTATAACGGACAACTAAGGAAAATCCCAAATTCAGTATCTCAGAAAATTTGAATATTGTGAAAAGGTTCAATATTGAAGTCACCTGGTGCCAGACTCTAATCAGCTAATTAACTCAAAACACCTGCAAAGGCCTTTAAATGGTCTCTCAGTCTAGTTCTGACAGTTGTCCAAAAGATGACCATTGACACCTTCCACAAGGAGGGCAAGACACAAAAGGTCATTGAAAAAGAGGTTGGCTGTTCACAGAGCTCTGTGTCCAAGCACATTAATAGAGAGGTGAAGGGAAGGAAAAGATGTGGTAGAAAAAGTGTACAAGCAATAGGGATAACTACACCCTGGAGAGGTGAAACAAAACCCTTTCAAAAATGTGGGGGAGATTCACAAAGAGTGGACTGCAGCTGGAGTCAGTGCTTCAAGAACCACTACGCATAGACGTGTGCAAGACATGGGTTTCAGCTGTCGCATTCCTTGTGTCAAGCCACTCTTGAACAACAGACAGCGTCAGAAGCTTCTAAAGACAAAAAGGACTGGACTGCTGCTGAGTGGTCCACAGTTATGTTCTCTGATGAAAGTAAATTTAGCATTTTCTTCCCAGAGTCTGGAGGAAGAGAGGAGAGGCACACAATCCACGTTGCTTGAGGTACAGGGTAAAGTTTCCACAGTCAGTGATAGTTTGGGGTGCCATGTCATCTGCTGGTGTTGGTCCACTGTGTTTTCTAAGGTCCAAGGTCAACACAGCCGTATACCAGGAAGTTTAAGAGCACTTCATGCTTCCTGCTGCTGACCAACTTTATGGATATGCTGACCAACTTTATGGAAATGCTGACTTTATGGAAATGCATTTTCCAAAAGGACTTGGCACCTGCACACAGTGCCAAAACTTCCAGTACCTGGTTAAGGACCATGGTATCCCTGTTCTTGATTGGCCAGCAAACTCGCCTGACCTTAACGCCATAGAAAATCTATGGGGTGTTGTGAAGAGGAAGATGTGATATGCCAGACCCAACAATGCAGAAGAGCTGAAGGCCACTATCAGAGCAACCTGGGCTCTCATAACACCTGAGCAGTGCCACAGACTGATCACCTCCATGCCACGCCGCATTGCTGCAGTCATTCAGGCAAAAGGAGCCTCAACTATATACTGAGTGCTGTACATGCTCATACTTTTCATGGTCATACTTTTCAGTTGGCCAAGATTTCTAAAAATCCTTTCTTTGTATTGGTCTGAAGTTATATTAAAATTTTCTGAGATACTGAATTTGGGATTTTCCTTAGCTGTCAGTTATAATCATCAAAATTAAAAGAAATAAACATTTGAAATATATCAGTATGTGTGTAACGAATGAATATAATATACAAGTTTCACTTTTTGAATTGAATTAGTGAAATAATTCAACTTTTTGAAGATATTCTAATTATATGACCAGCACCTGTATGATCTTTATAACTTTTTCACTTCTACAATAATCTGCCAAGTGTCTGTTTTAAAAAGAGACCAACCTTAAGTCTGTGGACCAAAGCATTAAAAATGTATAACAGTTTAAGTTGGAAATGTAATTTTCACGTCTATGCTCAAAAAGTGGAACCGAACGTTAACAGGTTAAGTGACTCTAAGCCTCTCATAATTAGGGTTGCAAAAAGGTGAAAAATTTCCAGCAAACTTCAGAAATATTTCAGAAAAAATGTATTTGGTTTGGGGAATGTTCCAGGAAAAGTTTCTGGAAATTTACCTGAAATTTTCCATTCCTTTGCAACCCTACTCACTATTATATCCCCTAAAACCTGCTTGAAAATCAAAATTGGCCCTATTAAGTTTTTAATCTCATAGTCGTTTTGCTGTCATCAAAAACAAAGCCAGTCATGTTTGAGATTTGCCCTAGAAATATATTTTTCTGAGTCTCAGGGTTGTCTTCTTGTAATTGCTGTAATTTCAGCGCGACATGATTCATCAGTGCGTGTTAGGATTTTTAAGGACAAAATTATTGTTTTTGTAACTTCTCCAACTAAAACAACTTTTTCATGTCTGAGCTACAAGAGCCCTGCAGATGCTAAAATAATCTTTCATGATTCAATCAAAATCTAATGGATAAATAAAGTAAGAGACTACATTACACTCAGAAATCATATTTAATGGTGCGGACGCTCCCAGAGTCGTTTCATCTGATTTTGGGCGGTATTGAAAGGCGATACAAATCAAGTAACAAATAACAAAAGTCTTTACTGTCACTTTTTATCAATTCAGTAAACATACTGACCTCTAGAAAAATTCATATTTTGAATAATTTTTTTTTTTTTTTCAACTTCTAATTCTTCAAAGAATCCTGCAATGTTTTCACTGGTCCCAAAACATAATAAGTAGCACAACCATTTCCAGCATTTCCAGTTTTTCAAAATTGAGATTTATAAGATGAATAAACATGCTTTCCATTGATGTGTGGTTTGTTAGGAGGACAGTATTTGGCCGAGATGCAACTATTTGAAAATCTGGAATCTGAGGATGCAAAAAAAAAACAAATCTAAATATTGAGAAAATCCCCTTTAAAGTTGTCCATGTCCAATACATCCATGCAATGTATTTTTGGCTATTGATACAAATACACCCCAGAGACTTAAGACTGCTTTTGTGCTCCAGGGGTCACAAATATTCACGTTTTAAATGTAATAAAATTGTGCAGTATTACAGTTTTTCCTGTGTTTTTGATCGAACTAATGCAGCCTTAGTGAGCATAAGAGATTTCCTTCAAAAACCTGAAATAGTCTTATTCCAAGCGTGTTAATGTGGTGTGTGTGTGTGTGTGTGTGTGTGTGTCTGCTGCAGGACTCTCAGAGCTCGGGTGGATGTTATTGGCTGAAGGGCAGGGGTTACTCTGACATCGGGACTCTGGCGTGGATGATCACTCTGAGCGACGGTCTTCATAATTTCATCGATGGTTTGGCCATCGGAGCCTCCTTCACTGCGTCTGTGTTTCAGGGCATCAGTACTTCGGTGGCGATTCTGTGTGAGGAGTTTCCACACGAGCTCGGTGGGTGTTAATGTGTCTGTGAATGTGTGTGTCTGTGTGTGTGTGTGCAGAGCCTGCCGTGTAATCGCTCTGCTGTATCTCTGTGTCCAGGTGATTTTGTAATCCTGCTAAACGCTGGCATGAGCATCCAGCAGGCGCTCTTCTTTAACTTCCTGTCAGCGTGCTGCTGTTATCTGGGCATGGGCTTCGGCATCCTGGCCGGGAACAACTTCTCTCCTAACTGGATCTTTGCTCTGGCCGGAGGCATGTTCCTCTACATCGCGCTGGCTGATATGGTAAGAATGGGATTGTGTTTGTTTCTATTGATTCCTAAAGGTGGGCTTCTAAGATCAGACCGAAGAGCTTTTTTTAGGGATCCCGCAGGTGTTAAAAAGGCTTACTTTGCCCTTCTGCAATTGAAGGTCTTAAATCAGAGCGGGAATGTCTTAGATTCAAAGTCATGTTGCATGCACTGCAAAAAAAATTATCTTCCACATGATTTTTGATTTCCAGAATATCGAATATGGATACATTTACTTGTGACGTAAAATGAAGAAATAAAGCCTTGTTTTCTGAGATTATATAAATATATAATTTATGTCGGTGCGCGATGAAAATTGCTTTTCTGTTTGAATTAAGTTGACTTTTCCAAGCTCGTCCACGGATATTTGTTCTTTCACCTTCATAAAACCTGCATAAACCCTGTGTTTTTTTAATTAAAATTAATAAAGTAATTTGATTACATACATTTTGGGGAATTAAAATCATTTGAGGTACATGCAAACCTAAACTTAACAACTATAATAATATGTTATGCAACTATTACTGTGTGACTGATTTTTTTTTTTTATATATAAAGAAATTATTAGTTCCTAATACTAAAGCTAAAAGACATTTAAAACAGCTTTTAAATAAAAACAAACAAGTACTAGCTTTAAATAAAACAATATATTTATAAACAAAACAAAAAATTGAATTAAAAGTGACTTTCATAAGCAATGCAACCAAAGATGTATATTTCAAATAATTGCTTTTCTTT
Source organism: Carassius carassius (assembly GCF_963082965.1). Taxonomy (NCBI): domain Eukaryota; kingdom Metazoa; phylum Chordata; class Actinopteri; order Cypriniformes; family Cyprinidae; genus Carassius; species Carassius carassius. Next base: position 40,283,087 of record NC_081759.1, read on the forward strand.
TTTACCAATCTTGAAAAAGTGTATCATGATTTTCACAAAAAAAAAAAAAAAAAAAAAAAATTATAATTAAGCAGCAGAACTGTTTTCAGCATTATATTCAGTATATTGTTATATTTTCTGAAGATTGGAGTAATTTGAGATTAAAAAAACATTTACTTTAAGTTGTAAAAATGGTTTTCAATATTGTTTCTAGCTGTATTTTTGATCAAATGAATGCAGAAGGATAAGAAACTATGAAAACAAAGAGTGGCATCATCCCAAAACTGGTATATTCCATGTATATTCCCTTGTCCCTCTCTGCAGTTTCCGGAGATGAATGAGGTGAGTCGTGAGGAAGAGGAGGCCGGAGGAAGTGGCTCTCTGTTAACGTTTGCCATCCAGAACGCAGGACTGCTCACAGGGTTTGCCATCATGCTCGTGCTGACCATCTACTCTGGACAGATACAGCTGGGATAACAGAGGACCTGCACACAAACAATATCTCAGCACGCTGACTTGTGCCCAGCTGGACTAGGTCATGACATAAATGGGATTGTTTTGGCCATAGTTTGGGCTCAGAGTAAACCCTGGACTGTTAAAATGAGGCGAGAGTTGTGAACTTTGCTTTAGATTCGTTTAAAAATCTGACGTTCTTTTGCCTCGAAGCTTTAGGGCACAGTGACTTTCCCATTGATTTTTAATGTATTTAATTTTCAACAAAAATGACTCTTTCCTTCAGAGACCGTGAGCTTTAGACCGGATGGGACTCGTTTTACTGACACTTACATTTTTTAAATGTAGGTTTTTTCTATGCTTCATACCAAATGTTTGTTTATTCGAAACAAAAACATCATAAAACCAAAAAAGATATAGAGTAGTTGGTTAGCCCTTATAATTCTACTAAACTGAACGTTATATAGGTCACATTAATCAAATGTTATTGTGCACTAGATTTTAGTTTGGACACGAAGCGATGTCTGTTCACTAATATATCCCTGTTTGATTTTCCCCCTCAATGCCATTCCATAATAGCAAGTGAAAACACTCAAGCACTTAGTTTTTATTTTATGTTTTCTTCCAGAAAATATTCCTTTAACTTGTTTATATGTCCAGAATAAGTGGTGCATGCTTTTAAAGAAAAAAGATCACACCAGTCATCATTGCTTTTAATTATGATAGTTCCTCTTATAATTATAAAACACCTATTTTCCACATCCTTTCGTCTGATCTGAATGCAGTACTCCTCATAATTAAATTAATAATTAGGAAACGCAGGTAGAATGTGTGTGTGTGTGTAAATGCATTGTAGTGATTTGAATGCAATAACATGATCATTCCTTACAACCTTTCCTTTACATATTGCACTACAGCACAATTCTTAGAGCTCTTTGCTAATCAAGCATCTGGACTGATAGAAATCATTTTGATTATTAGTGGATTTTAAGTCGAAGTGTGTAATTGCTCCTGCGCTAGTTTAATCAAACTAGCAAATGATTTTCTAATCTCTAGCATCGTTTCAAAATATTTAAAATAGAGTTCACAGTGTTTAAACGTTTAGGAACAAAGACTTGCTTGTAACATTTTAACGGCATATTAACATATAATTGTATTCACACTTCAGCTTTTTAAACATGGCTTGAATATAAGAAGTGAAATTTAGAAGTCCTAATAAAGACAGGAACATTATTATATGTAGGTATAATTAAATTTCTATGCAGCAGGATATCATTTCAGTGGATAGAAAAAGCTACGAGATTGTTCAGTTATTGATCAGCGTTTGCTCTCTATAGATCCCTGGCCATCACTTTTGTCTTCCACATAAAATACATTTTCCTTTATGCTTTCATTCCTTAATATTCATGCTAGTAATATAGTCGTAACAGTATGCTGTTGAGCAAATAAATACAAGATGTTTCTGTTCATCACATGAAAGGTCATTTGAGCTCTGTATGAACTGAACGTGATGTGTTCTTGTCAACAGATCTGATTGTACAGTAACTTTATTTCAGGGCCATATTTGTTCGTTTAGATTATCAGCGTTGTTTTTTTATATATAATTCCCCTTTGTTTAAGTAAATGTAGTTGCATTCAGCTTTGTGCACAACTGTTGTTTTAGCTGGTGTCTTATTGCTATGCATCGACAGTCCTCTGAAGTGAGTTTATGCCTTAAAGAGAGGTGGTCTAAACACAAAGTTGTACGTTTTTGTACCTCGTTTTAAAGTTTAGTAATATTTAAAAACTATTTTTTTGTGTAGAATGTGTGAATGTCTGTTTGTGATTTTTAAGTCATTGATTTATGTATTTTGAAATCAGTCATTCATTGTATTTAAATGATGGTGAGCAAATCAACATCTCCTAGTTTTTGTTATGATAAAGGCATTATTTTAATTACTGTAAACATCTCAAGTGTTGTGTGACTCGTATGCAACATGTGAAATCTGATTGCTGGTGCAACGGTTTTGTTTTTCTTTAGAAATGTTAAGCCATGAGCTTTAAGTTCATCTTTTTGTGCAATAAAAAAAAAAAAATTAAAACATGATACAATCTGATGCAAAACTGAAACTTTTTGTTTATTTAATGCGATCTTGGTTTCTCTATTTTATTTTATTTTATTTTAAGTGAGACCAATTATTTGAGTGCATTACTTTATGCCTGTGCAAGTCATTTATAGTTATATTGATTATTATTATTCTTTTTTTAATAAGAAACATTGAATCTTTCAGACTTTCATGAGTATTCATGCTTATTAATATGCTTTTAATTAAAGTTTGAGATGGACCTAAGTAATTAACTCTACATTAAGTTTGCACTTTAATTTGCTTTAAAAGATCCTTTATATCATTAATAAAACTAGGAATAGTGAAGAATTGATCGAAACTTTCCGGTTTTGCTAATGCAGGTAACGTTACATTCATCTGAATTTAAGGGTACATTTTGTGCTTCGTTGACTTTTAAGGCCATCAACTGTGCTAGTCTCCTTAAATATTCGTGCATTGCTCCTCAAAGACTTTAATCTCACATCAGCTCTGTTCATATGCAGACGTGTTTGTTTACACTCAATAGATTCACAAACCGTCGAGCTCTAATGTGTCCCGGTGTGTAAAACCCGAGTCGTATATGATAGAAATATCCTCTGATTTCTAGCCTACTAATGGTGTGAATCAATAAATCAGAAGCAGGCGTCACTGAATCATGTCAGGAGTCGACTCAATCGAGTCATGAGTCAAGACCTTTAGTTCATCATACAGGTGCAGCGACATTAGTTTATAATTAACAATTTATTCTTTAAATAACATTGTATAATAACGCTAAAGTATAATATTCAAAGGCATTAATTTATTTACCATATTTAATATGTGTTAATATTGAAAAACAACAACTTTTTAACAGTGTACTTAAAATACATATATGCATACTATTTATGTATTTACATAACATGCTTTGATGTATAAAGTAAATTACATCTTTAAAGATGCTTAAAAAGTATAGCAATGTATAATGTATTTAAAGTTTATTTGTTTATTATTGTTTACTTGTTTTAATGGACTTTAATTTTGAAGCTTTATTTTGGGGGCATTGCCGTAATCGTCACATCGCGCGCACCCAACTCACTCACTCTCTCACTCTCACTCTCTCACTCTCACTCTCTCACTCTCACTCTCTCTCTCTCTCTCTCTCTCTCTCTCTCACTCTCACTCTGTGTGTGTGTGTGTCAACTCAACAAATTGCAGGGGAACAAGTTTAAAACTTTACAATCCTTATGCATGTGCACGTGTAATGATAATGCTTTGCAAAGATGCAGCCTTAGAGGAAATATATTATGTGCACATATTTTGTGCCAGGGGTTTCATTTATTGCCTCTTGGCTACAATCTGCAGCGAGTCCTTTACTGTTAAACAGTTACAAGCATAGACAGTAAAATAAATGGACACAGCGACCCCATTGGAACTCAATTGAGACGAGTGAAGCCCATTTTTAGCGACTTTTAGCACTTCCGTTTCTGACGCGCAGACTCAAACTAAGCTTGATGACGTCAGCAACCTGTCTGCCAGATGTAAATCTTCTAGTAGCTGTGCGTGAAAACTGCCATCGTTAATCTTGCAGAGACGGCGAGCTTGAGCGGGGAGTTCTTTGGCGTGAGTGAGCAGGAGTAAGTATTCTGATTAATTATTTTGTACAGTATTTTAAAATGTAACGCCAGGGCTTGTATCTATGGGCTTCTCTCTTGACGTTTCCCCGATTGCCTGCGAGCTTCAGACTGCACGGTAATTTCTCTACTGTGCGACAGAGAGTCGAGTGGTTATGACGCAATCGTTAGCCTATTTTTACAAAAACTGTTTCTACTGGGCCAAAGTGTAACATAGAAGGTAATGGAGCCCTTTATACATTGTCGTGTATCTTTAGAAATAAATAATGGACAAATGGAGTCTTTAAACGCCTCAGATGTAAAGTTATTCGCTGTCAAAGTGACGCCAAAATGAATGGGAGTCAATGGGATGCTAACGCAAGTGAAGTTCTGCTACAAGCAAACCTTATGTTGGAATCTTATCTTTAAACACAATTTCTCCCCTGACAACTGTATTCTTTGGAACAATGCATATATAGCTGCTACACAAAAACAAAACACTTTCTGAATAATTGGTTTATAAGTAGGTCTAATCTGTATACAGTAAACAATCTGCTAAATACCACAAAAAATGAATTTTATTCTTGTGAGCACTTCATGGAAAAATATGGTATTGATACATCTCAAGAAGAATTCGAAATGGTGATTGAGTCTATTCCTGTTAGTCTTGTTTCTTTAGCGCAGAGCATACAGACAGATACTTCTCTATCTGTAATAGTCGGTTCTCCTACTATTTCTGGCATTCCACTCACAGATAAGAGATGTAACAATACTTTTATTAGAAACAACTTGATCCTGCCAGTACTCCTAAAACACTGATGGACTTTACTGGACAAGAAATTATGGAACATGATCTTCCTGCTACCTCACCAGTATATTATTGTAAATAAAATCAAAGAAGTTTTATTCAAAATTGTTCACAGATTTTACCCTTCAAAAGCAAACATCTGTACTTTTTTTCCAACTGTGTGTAACTTTTGTACATTCTGTGGCTGTGATGGAGAAACCATTGAGCATGTTTTTGTTGATTGTCCCCTTGTAGCTTCCTTTTGGTCCCATTTACAAAGATTTATTTCCCAAAAGATAAAAAAGAATTTTTCTCTAAGTAAATTTGAAATCCTTCTTATAGTCACTGAGCCAAATTTATCAGCCAATGAAAAATATGTAATTAACTTCATTATTTTAGCTAAATATTATCTGCACAAAATGATTTGACAAAGAAGCAAACCCTCCTTTTACAATTTCAGAATTACAGACCTTAAAAAATAAGAAAAAAAAGAACAGCAAATTAAACAAAACAATCAAATTATTTCATTATTTTAACTTTAATGCAGCGAGAGAGAGAGAGAGACCTTTGTCACAACGTTATGACTGGAGAACCACATAATGTGTTTCATACCATCTGCATACGACGCCTTAAACTGATATGAAAATATCTTGGTTTATTCTAGACAGAAACAATGCTGTGCAAATATAAGGACAAAATCCATCTCTGTATGTTAATGGTGCTGCTTCTTCAGCTGTTATCCAGGACTGCAGGTAAGTTCTTTGTTCATGTACTGGAGTATGAACAAAGTGTTGTTTTGTTATTAGGCTTCAAAGAAGCCTGTTATTCTGTCTTCTAGAAAATGCCATTGCAGCAAAGTGTCTTCTCTTCCTTTCTCAGCGCAGTCGTGTGCCAAGAGCTGTGGAGAGAAGATGAACACATGCTCTTGTCACTCAACATGTGAATCTCTGAGGGACTGCTGTGCTGATTATAAACACTTTTGTCTTGACATTGAACCACACTCTGGGTCTTTGCTGGGAGGCACAGCTACATTTGAGCAGAACATTAACCTCACTTGCAGATAAGAGCGCCAGAAATCTGTTGATGTTCTCTGAAGCGCACAAATCAACTATTCAGAAACACTGGAGACATTTGAAGTTCCTTGCAAGTTTATTTTAATGTCACAACACACTGTTGAAGTATTTGTTCAGTGAAAAAAATAAAAGAACATTTCCTGTGTCGTCCAAACCTCTATGCCTTTTAGATATGCTATATTGCAAGTATTGGGACACCCACTTTTAATGAACAGGTTTGACTACTTTAGTAGTCAAGTTTTAATGTTTAAGCATATAATGAAATAAATTATAAGCAAATTCCAAATGCATATGGAATTTGCATATGCACATGCATAACAGTTAGTTCCACTGTATGATCAACTTATTTCAGTTGTCTAGGAGTAATATTATATAGAAATTCACTTGCAAGAGCCGAGTACTACTGCACAATGATCAGCAATCACGTATAATTTTTATGGCATTATGGGAGTTTTGGCTCAAGGTTTTGCTCTTGATTTTCTTCCTCCCAAATCCTCAAGGACAAAACTACAAGGTTTATTTGGCACAACAAGTGGCTGTGGTGAAGGCTGAATGAGATAAGATGGAAATGTTTTAAAAATAGCTTCGTTAGCCTACTGCTATTTCATTCGGGCTTGTCATCATTAAAAAAAAAAAACCTATGCAGATAAATCGCGCCATCTGGATGGAGTGAATTTGATTGTGGTTGGATGAGAAGTATATCTACCATTCCGACACCCTATTGGTTTGTACGCGATCCATCGCACCTGCACATGACACAAATCACATCACACTCCAGCAAGGACATAGCCAGTTTTGGGTTCGTTTATCAAAAAATATATTTCTTAAAAGTAGGGTTGGGTATGGAACCAGAATCCGATCGCCTCAGAGTCAGTCCCCTTAAATTTCACATGAAACCGGCGTCAGACCGGTCTCCTCCCCGTCTTTCAGCGCGCTCTTCAACCCGCAGACCGCGAGCGGAGCAGCGCATGCGCACTTATACAAACTGAGGACACGAGGTGTGTGTTTATCTCTTATCGATAGATTGTTAGAACATCCGTATCTGTGCAGTTCTTTGTCATAAATACAGTTTACAAAAGGTCACGAGGGAGCAGTCGGTTTCTCATCTGTAAAGTTTTCGCTCATCACACCACAGCCGTCTCCTCCAACGACAATCTAGCCCTTAACACATATGAACGAACACATACTTACACTTATTTAAATATAGCCTACTTAATTTAATCATACGTACTTTATACATACACTACTGTGCAAAAGTCTTAGGCACGTTAGTATTTTCACTTAAAAGAATGGTGTTCGGCCAGGTATTATATAAATATATTTATTATTATATAAATATATTTATTATTATATAAATATATTTTGCTGTAGTGTGTCAGTATAAAATATCAATTTATATTCCCAAACATTCATTTTGCCGTTGTCAGACTGCTTGTGCATTCACAATCGCACTAGATTATTATTAAAATTAATGGCAAACTGATATTTCCTACTCACACACTACAGCAAAAGATATAAATAACTGGCTTAAAACCCTTTTTTAGGATGAAAATACTAATTTTTCCATAAGACTTTTGCATAGTACTGTATTTTAAAAACGACATTGTTGCTACTTTATATAGAATGAGCATACAGTAATTCACAGAACTGATTTAAGACAGTGACGGACAGCACTCATCTTAACTAAATATCAGAGAGATTGACAGAGATACAGTAGAAACATTATGTGTGGTTGTGTATTAAATAATGACCCAGATTGTGAAATACATTTATTAGCCTTAGAGTAAGGGAAGCACAACTTGGGAAATGAGAGCATCCAAGCTGAAAGCTATGGATTTATTTTAAATATTTTTAATGTTCTTTAAAGTTATCCATAGTTTTTTTTTTTGGTTCTTTTTTTTAAAGTATCGGTTCAGGCACCGTTTAGGAGCCGGTACCGTTTTAAAAGTATCGAAAAGGCACTGGACCCTACTTAAAAGTTATTATTTCTCACTACTGGCTCATTTACCAAATGGGTACTTTCTCTTCGTACTCCACAAATTAAGCTACTGTAGGTGGTTCGGTAGCGAGACGTTTGAATAAATTAGCGTTTTTTCGATTGACGATGCGATTGACAATGTTGTGATAAGTAGGCTATACCAACTTTGTAACTCGTTACCCCCCAAACACTGGACATAGCAGACGTATGTACCGAATACAAGAAGCTATCAAGCAAGAAGGTATCAGGATTATGACTTATTTTTCATTTTTAGTTTTTGATTAATCACTTGGATTAATCATTCATTTTGACAGCACTATAATGTTTATTGTAGATAGACAACCATACAAGAGTAATTGTTATTAAGCCTGCACCAATGTTCTTGTCCATTGCCCTCGCAGATTCCTGCAGCTATGCTTGGATGTACATTTACACTCCATTAAAGGTTATTGATGACATGCCTCTGAAGTTTGACTTTTTGCACCATAACAATACTTATTGGCAACTAGTCATCATATCTCTAGTCCTTTAATGTATTTGCATTGTACTAAAGTGCGTTCATTTTAAATGGGCATATATGTGGCTGATGAAGACCTGAAGGTCGAAACGTTGCTTGATTAAATTCCTCTGGAGCAGTAGTTTTCAGTGTTCAGACTTCACTTCTTTATTTGTCTATATCATTCAGTTGTCTTGCACCTGCGTCCTAATTGGATGTTTGGGATGTGCACACCATTTTTGTATTTTCATATATGTGGCTGAAACAGGTAGCCTAGTGCATCCCAAATTTTTCAACATGAACATTTTAATATAACATTATAGTCATTATGGCCTATGGCCTTTAGAAAAATGTTTTTTTGAGGAGGTGGGGTAGTGCACAATAGACCCCTGTGGCGCGGCCTAAGCTTTTGTTCTTAATGGCATTTTTTTCCCCTTACATTACTTTTACTTTTATACTTTAAGTAGTTTTTTAAACCAGTACCTTTACACTTTTACTTGATGAAAAAAGCTTGAGTTGATACTTCAACTTCTACAAAAGTCTTTTTAAACCCTAGTATCTATACTTCTACTTGAGTAATGAATGCCAATACTTTTGACACCACTGCTTATTTGTGTTCTACTGGAAGTTATCCCAAATAGTCTGATCAAATGCATGCCCTTTCAAATGTTTTGTGACATCATTTGTTAACCTTTCAAATGACTTGGCTTCTTTTCTGAAACATTCTTTCAGTCTTGTTCCTAGCTAATATAGGTTATAATTGTATGGTTATTGCATAGTGGCCTGCTTAGATATTGTTGTCAGATCTCCTGAAGCATATTATAGTAGCAAGTTTACAGCAATATTTGAGTTTTAATGTAGAAGAGTTTATTTTTAAGATAAGATTGATTGAAGTTCTGTCTGATATATTAGTCCATCACAGTAAGCTGGGTCCTGATTACAAGATCATTCTGGTCAATGCCACACAGTGGCAGTACTACGGCACTCCTGACGTCAGCGGGGATCTAAAGATGACCTGGATCCCATCCCTAATAAAGGCAGAGAGAGTCAACATTGAGCTGTGGGGTTACAATGAGACCGGTGAGTCCATCTGTCCATCCATCCATCCTTCCACTAATTTTGTTTTGTTCATTCTGTCTGTCTGTTGGTCAGTTGTTCTGTCTGTCATTCTGTAATTCTGTCTGTCGGTCCTTATTTTTGTCTGCCTTTTGTTCTGTCAGCTGTTGTCTTTCTGTCTGATGGTTGTTACTACTTGTGACGAACGGTTTACAACTTAGAATTGTTTTGTCATTCTGTCTGTTTATTGTTTGTTTTCTTTTTTCTTTCAGTTATTCTCTCAGTCAGTCTTTCAAATATAATGCCATGTTTCCTAATAATATCTCCCATGGGTAACATGTAGAGCGTGAAAAGTAACGGTCCTAGTACTGAGCCTTGAGGTACTCCATAATGCATTTGTGGTTGGAATGATACCTCTTCATTCACTGCCATGAATTGATGACAGTCAGATAAGTAAGATTTGAACCATGCATGCCAGTGTCCTTCCTTTAATGCCAACATAATTTTCTAGTCTATTTAAAATAATATCTGTCATTTGTTCTGCCTTTCTGTCTGATGGATTCTTTCTTTTGGCATTTCTGTTTGTTTGTCTTTCAATTTCTTTGTCTGTCAGTCTGTTTATCATTATAACTGTCTTTTGAAAATGCATACAGGAGATAATATATTATTATGATAAACTACAGGAGAGGCGTATTCTCTGAACTGGGAGGCGAAGTGGAAGTATCTGTACACTGTGGACAGGGATGTACCCAACAGTGGAGTTTTCAGTTTCACCCCACAGATTGCCGAAAAACCATACTTCCTTTGGGACCTAGGGATCATACGGGTCAGCCCGAGCACTAAACCAGATGGAGCCCAGTAAGAACTTTTATTAGTTAATATTAGACATGCACAGTTTTGGGAAGGATACTTTGGAAATGTAATATGTTACAGATTAGGCTATAAATTACACTATTTAGAATTAAATAATTTTTTTCAATTAAAGCAATGTAACTGATTACATTTGATTATTCTCAAATACGACAAAAAAGAGTTTATGAAATTCTTCATCACATGAATTAAGGTCGTAAATCATTTCATTTTAAAGCACAGCCACCACTAAATCAGACTTTAGAACCTCTTTTTTACTTTATGATCATTCTGAGGTTAAGTACAGATTTAAAATCATAACAAGATCTGATTTAATAGCTATGATGCTGTTGTTGTAATAAAATCTTTGCATAACTGTGACAGGAAACACTGGCATCGGTGTTTTAAAAAATCGTAAAAAAATAAAACGTAGATAAATCCAAATAGGAACTAAAACAGGTTAAGGTTTAAGGTGTTCTTGTTACACGTTACATCTACTTATTATTATAATATTATATTATATTTTATTACCATATAGTAAGTACATGTATTTAATTAATATTACTCAGTACTTAAATGTATAATTACACTATAACAAGGACACCTTAAAAATAAAGTCCAACTCATTATCTTGTAATTAAATTATGCAATTCTGTTACATGTAGCTAGTTACTCCCCAACAGTATTATGATTTATACGAATTTATACTTAATATATGGTTCCAGTATCCAAATGTTTGAATAAGAAACCTTTTTGTGTGTTTTGCAGGAATGTTAACACGCTGTGGAGTGAAGAGCATGCGATCGCCTGGCATCTTGAGGAGGCCTTCAGGAAGGACTCTGCAGGCTGGGAACTGGAGAAGTGCATTAATTGGGATAAAGAAGAGAAAGCAATGCCCAACTTTCTGACTGAGATCACCGATTGCCCTTGCACACTGGCCCAGGCCCGTGCTGACACCGGGAGATTTCATGTAGGTGTAGAGCAATAAATGAATCGGAAATTCCACCAATTTGTATTTGTAATCATAGATGCATTGGTGAAACGGCTTTAATTGAATGTAATATAAGTGTCTATATCAGAGCTCCTTTTGACGAGTGGTGTGTTTATTTTTCAGAATGATTATGGCTGTGATATCGAGGCAGGTAGTATCTGTGTTTACCATCCAGGTGCAGTTCACTGCGTCAGAGCCATTCAGGGCAGGTGATGCGTCAAGTCACCTTTACTTCTCTATATGTGATAAACAAAAAAATTAGCAGAATCAAGTATGTAAACTTAACTATTATCTGTGATATTTGCACACTGGTTATTAATCCCGAAGCTAGACTTTCGCTTAAATCAATGCATTTTCTGCCCAATCGTTTACTTAATGTACTTGGCAAAACATTATGGAAAATGATGGCTGATGATCTGAAAACAGGGGCAAACAATTTGGAGATTAACCAACTGTCTCTATTGAGAAATTCTACTCCGATGTCTTATCAAATTTTTTATTTTTTTTTTGCAAAATCTGTGAGTACACATTTTGCAAGTTGATGTTCTCTTGATTTGTGCTTATGTGTGATTAGATTTTTTTCAATTCTTTTTCATTTTATTTTATTATTTTAATTTAATGCTTTTTATTTTATTATTTATAACGCTTCTTATTATATTTTATTTTCGTTTTGTTTTATAGTTTTATGTAATGATTTTTATTTTGTTTTATTTAATGCTTTTTATATTATTTTTTATTTATAATTTTATTTAATGCTTTTTATATAAAAAATATTTTATTTATTTATAATTTTATTTAATGCTTTTTATTTTTTTTATAATTTATTTAATGCTTTTTATTTTATAACTTTATTTAATGCTTCTTATTATATTTTTATTTTGTTTAATAGTTTATTTAAAATTTTATTTAATGCTTTTTATTTTATTTTATAATTTATTTAATGCTTTTTATTTTATTACTTTATTTAATGCTTCTTATTATATTTTTATTTTGTTGTATAGTATTTTATTTAATGCTTTTTATTTTATTTTATAATTTATTTAATGCTTTTTTAATAACTTTATTGAATGCTTCTTATTATATTTTTATTTTGTTTTATAGTTTTATGTAATGCTTTTTATTTTATTTTATAGTTTTGAATGAATTTAATTTAATTTTTTATTTTATCTATAAGTTTATGTAACGCTTTTTATCAATTTTATTGTTTTATTTAAGGCTTTTTCATTTTATTTTATAACTTCATTTAATGTTTTTTATTTTATTTTATAATTTATTTAATGCTTCTTATTATATTTTTATTTTGTTGTATAGTATTTTATTTAATGCTTTTTATTTTATTTTATAATTTATTTAATGCTTTTTTTTATAACTTTATTGAATGCTTCTTATTATATTTTTATTTTGTTTTATAGTTTTATGTAATGCTTTTTATTTTATTTTATAGTTTTGAATGAATTTAATTTAAATTTTTATTTTATTTATAAGTTTATGTAACGCTTTTTATCAATTTTATTGTTTTATTTAAGGCTTTTTCATTTTATTTTATAACTTCATTTCTCTTGCTGGGGCGACACGACTCAGTTCGGTGGCCATGAGGGAGAAGTCAAAGTCAAAGTCACCTTTATTTATATAGCGCTTTAAACAAAATACATTGCGTCAAAGCAACTGAACAACATTCATTAGGAAAACAGTGTCAATAATGAAAAAATGATAGTTAAAGGCATTTCATTATTGAATTCAGTTATGTCATCTCTGTTCAATTAAATAGTGTCTGTGCATTTATTTGCAATCAAGTCAACGATATCGCTGTAGATGAAGTGACCCCAACTAAGCAAGCCAGAGGCGACAGCGGCAAGGAACCGAAACTCCATCGGTGACAGAATGGAGAAAAAAACCTTGGGAGAAACCAGGCTCAGTTGGGGGGCCAGTTCTCCTCTGACCAGACGAAACCAGTAGTTCAATTCCAGGCTGCAGCAAAGTCAGATTGTGCAGAAGAATCATCTGTTTCCTGTGGTCTTGTCCTGGTGCTCCTCTGAGACAAGGTCTTTACAGGGGATCTGTATCTGGGGCTCTAGTTGTCCTGGTCTCCGCTGTCTTTCAGGGATGTAGAGGTCCTTTCTAGGTGCTGATCCACCATCTGGTCTGGATACGTACTGGATCCGGGTGACTGCAGTGACCCTCTGATCTGGACACAGACTGGATCTGGTGGCCACGGTGACCTCGGAACAAGAGAGAAACAGACAAATATTAGCGTAGATGCCATTCTTCTAATGATGTAGCAAGTACATAGGGTGTTATGGGAAGTGTTTCCGGTTCCGGTTTACCTAATTAATGCAGCCTAAAAATCCTTTAACGGATTTGGATAATAAAAGCATATTAGTATGTTATGTGTATGCCAGGTTAAAGAGATAGGTCTTTAATCTAGATTTAAACTGCAAGAGTGTGTCTGCCTCCCGAACAATGTTAGGTAGGTTATTCCAGAGTTAAGGCGCCAAATAGGAAAAGGATCTGCCGCCTGCAGTTGATTTTGATATTCTAGGTATTATCAAATTGCCTGAGTTCTGAGAACGTAGCGGACGTAGAGGATTATAATGTAAAAGGAGCTTATTCAAATACTGAGGTGCTAAACCATTCAGGGCTTTATAAGTAATAAGCAATATTTTAAAATCTATACGATGTTTGATAGGGAGCCAGTGCAGTGTTGACAGGACCGGGCTAATATGGTCATACTTCCTGGTTCTAGTAAGAACTCTTGCTGCTGCATTTTGGACTAGCTGTAGTTTGTTTACTAAGCGTGCAGAACAACCACCCAATAAAGCATTACAATAATCTAACCTTGAGGTCATAAATGCATGGATTAACATTTCTGCATTTGACATTGAGAGCATAGGCCGTAATTTAGATATATTTTTGAGATGGAAAAATGCAGTTTTACAAATGCTAGAAACGTGGCTTTCTAAGGAAAGATTGCGATCAAATAGCACACCTAGGTTCCTAACTGATGACGAAGAATTGACAGAGCAACCATCAAGTCTTAGACAGTGTTCTAGGTTATTACAAGCGGAGTTTTTAGGCCCTATAATTAACACCTCTGTTTTTTCAGAATTTAGCAGTAAGAAATTACTTGTCATCCAGTTTTTTATATCGACTATGCATTCCATTAGTTTTTCAAATTGGTGTGTTTCACCGGGCTGCGAAGAAATATAGAGCTGAGTATCATCAGCATAACAGTGAAAGCTAACACCATGTTTCCTGATGATATCTCCCAAGGGTAACATATAGAGCGTGAAGAGTAGCGGCCCTAGTACTGAGCCTTGAGGTACTCCATACTGCACTTGTGATCGATAGGATACATCTTCATTCACTGCTACGAACTGATGGCGGTCATATAAGTACGATTTAAACCATGCTAATGCACTTCTATTAATTAAGATCCACTAAGATCCAATAAAACTAATAGAGAGATACACCCACGATCAGATGATAAGAGCAGATCATTTGTAACTCTAAGGAGAGCAATCTCAGTACTATGATACGGTCTAAATCCTGACTGGAAATCCTCACATATACCATTTTTCTCTAAGAAGGAATATAACTGTGAGGATACCACCTTTTCTAGTATCTTGGACAGAAAAGGGAGATACGAGATTGGTCTATAATTAACTAGTTCTTTGGGGTCAAGTTGTGGTTTTTTGATGAGAGGCTTAATAACAGCCAGTTTGAAGGTTTTGGGGACATATCCTAATGACAATGAGGAATTAATAATAGTCAGAAGAGGATCTATGACTTCTGGAAGCACCTCTTTCAGGAGCTTAGATGGTATAGGGTCTAGGTTTAGATGATTTAACAAGTTTATACAATTCTTCCTCTCCTATGGTAGAGAATGAGTGGAACTGTTCCTCAGGGGGTCTATAGTGCACTGTGTGATATGATACTGTATCTGACAGCTGAATGGTTGCAATTTTATCTCTAATAGTATCGATTTTAGAAGTAAAGTAGTTCATAAAGTCATTACTGCTGTGATGTTGGGAAATTTCAACACTTGGTGAGGCTTTATTTTTCGTTAATTTAGCCACTGTATTGAATAAATACCTGGGGTTATGTTTGTTTTCTTCTAAAAGAGAAGAAAAGTAATCGGATCTAGCAGTTTTTAATGCT
The DNA here is from genome assembly GCF_963082965.1 of Carassius carassius. NCBI lineage: Eukaryota > Metazoa > Chordata > Actinopteri > Cypriniformes > Cyprinidae > Carassius > Carassius carassius. Next base: position 40,298,580 of record NC_081759.1, read on the forward strand.
TTTCTGTAGGATATGTTACTTTCCTGCCAAGCAATACGAAATACCTCTAATTTGTATATCTTTAAATTATTTATTTATGGTAAGTTTCTTTTCTCTCTCTCTCTTTTTTTTCAGAGAGAGTAGTGAGTTTTTTACAAACAATGTTTGCAAAATAAAGTAATGTATTGATAAGTTATTGATAATCATTGAGGCTTTCCTGGAAATCTGTTAAATGTTAATATTATTCCTGCAGATGTACGAGACGAGAAATGCGATACTTTGTGTCTTGTTCCAGGTGTTTTTGTGTTTTCCCCTAAAGCCACTATTGTGACGGTGATGTTCCCGTCGGGGATGGGGTTAGAGGTCAGGGCAGGTGACCCTTACTGTTTTACTGCCACATGACTTACAGAACCACACGCTTGGGCTGCTCGGCACAATGAATGACGATCCTGAAGATGATCTGACCGCTAGTAATGGAGCGGTCATCTCTCTCAACAGCAATGCACTGGACATATTCACCCACTGTGCTGGCTGTGAATACCTGCGTCGCTTTACATTACTTTACTCCCAGTTTGTTTTTTTTAAATGTTATTTAATGCTTTTTAGTTTATAGTTTTATTTAATGCTTTATATTTCATTTTAAAGTTTTATTTAATGCTTTTTATTTTATTTTTTATTTTATTGTTTCATTTCATGCTTTTTATTTTATAAATTTTTTAATGCTTTTTATTTCATTTTATAGTTTTATTTAATGCTTTTTATTTTATTTTTTATTTTATTGTTTCATTTCATGCTTTTTATTTTATTTTATAATTTTTTTAATGCTTTTAATTTCATTTTATAGTTTTATTTAATGCTTTTTATTTTATTTTATAGTTTTATTTAATGCTTTTTATTTTATTTCATAGTTTTATTTAATGCTTTTTATTTTATTTTATTGTTTCATTTCATGCTTTTTATTTTATTTTATAATTTCTTTAATGCTTTTTATTTTATTTTATAGTTTTATTTAATGCTTTTTATTTTATTTCATAGTCTTATTTAATGCTTTTTATTTTATTTTTTATTTTGTTGTTTTATTTAATGCTTTTTATTTTATTTTTTATTTTATTGTTTCATTTAATGCTTTTTATTTTATTTTATATTTTTTTTAATGCTTTTTATTTCTTTTAATAGTTTTATTTAATGCTTTTTATTTTATTTCATAGTTTTATTTAATGCTTTTTATTTTATTTTATAATTTCTTTAATGCTTTTTATTTTATTTTATAGTTTTATTTAATGCTTTTTATTTTATTTCATAGTTTTATTTAATGCTTTTTATTTTATTTTTTATTTTATTGTTTCATTTCATGCTTTTTATTTTATTTTATAATTTTTTTAATGCTTTTTATTTCATTTTATAGTTTTATTTAATGCTTTTTATTTTATTTTTTTATTTTATTGTTTAATTTCATGCTTTTTATTTTATTTTATTTTTAATGCTTTTTATTTTGTAATTTTATTTAATGCTTCTTATTATATTTTTTATTTTGTTTTATAGTTTTATGTAATGCTTTTTGTTTTATTTAATGCTTTTTATTTTATTTATAACTTTATTTAATCCTTTTTATTATTTTATTTATTTTATTATTATTACAAGAAAACACTGTATGGGTCAAAATTATTGATTTTTCTTTTTATACCAAAAATCATTAGGATATTAAGTAAAGATCAGGTTCCATGAAGATATTTAGTAAATGTCCTACAGTAAATATATTAAAACTTAATTTTTGATTAGTAATATGCATTGCTAAAAACATCATTTGGACAACTCTCAATATTTTTTTTTTTTTTTGCATCCTCAGATTCCAGATTTTCAAATAGTTGTATCTCGGCCAAATATTGTCCAATGCCACACTGCTGGCCTTTCCACACTCATGCATCCACCAAAAGAGATCTGGAGCCTGGTGAGTGAAGCAGCTTCACTGGGAACCTATTATGCAAAAGCTTCATGTATTTTTAGATTTTTTGCATGATTTTGCATGAATGATAATTACCGAAAATTCTTTCCCAGACTTCTATATGTGTGATTTAGACCGCATCTCACAAAAAAACATTTTATAATCCATTCATTTCTGGCCTTGAAATAGAACTGGATGAGCCACATTCAAAGTTTTTTTTTTTTTTGTATAACCTACTGTATATATGTTCTCAACAGATGAATTATGTATTCATGCATCAGTTATTTCTACATCGAAGCATCGTTTGCAGATGAACCAGATCTCCGTTATGAAGCATTAGAGACTTGCATATTATCTGCATAATCTCTCTATATAGTTTAGTAACGGCTGTGGTTTTGTGATCTCAGTGCGATCCTGTGGCTGGTTGTGTACCCTGAAGGGTCAAAGGTCACATTCTGGTGTCACAGTGGATACAGTCTCTATGGCTCTCATGAACGCACATGTCAAGCAGACGGCGAGTGGTCTGGAGAAGATACACACTGTGTGGCTGGTAGGTAAAAGTGGAAAAGACGATCCAGTGATGAATGACTCACAGAAAGGTTGTTGCATCCCACCAGATGGCAGAGTTTCCTTTTTTAAAGTTCAGATCCTCTTGAGAAACTAGAAGGCTTTAGTAGGTACTGATAAAATTAAGTTTATTTTATATAGCACTTTTGCAATATCAGAACAGAAAAAAAAATACAGATAAAGATGAATCCACTGAATGAACAGTCAGAGATCAGAGAAACTAGAAAGGAAACGATATGTTTTAAGGTGGGTTTTGAAATCTGTTTGGGAATAAAATTGAGGACAGAGACACAAAACGACTCTTTTTTTTCTTTTTCCTCCATATTCCATTATGAAAACCAGTCTTAAGTGTACATTTTTCATAATTGAGATTTATAGATCATCTGAAATAATGCTGAATTTGTTATTATAGTACAATATTTTGCTGCGATACAACTATTAGAAAATCTGGAATCTGAGAGTGCAAAGAAATCTAAATACTGAGAAAATCATCTTTTAAAGTTGTCCAAATGAATTCTTAGCAATGCATATTGATAATCAAAAATTAAGTTTTGATATATTTACAGTAGGAAATTTACTAAATATATTAAAGGAACATGAGCTTTACTTAATATCCTAATGATTTTTGGCATAAAAAAGAAAAAATCGATAATTTTGACCCATGCAATGTATTTTTGGCTGTTGATACAAATACACCCCAGAGACTTCAGACTGCTTTTGTGCTCCCGGGGTCACAAAATGCTGATTTGCTGCTCGAAAAAAACATTTCTTATTATTATTATCAGTGTTGGAATCAGTTGTGCTGTTTGATATATTATGGAAACCTTGAATCTTTATTATTTGATGAGTCGAAAGTTCAAACCTGGATGTACTTGTGCTTGTTAACCCTTGACCCCTCGGTCTGATCTGAGCGGAGCGACTCTCTCCATCAAACACATGGTTCACTGTGTAACACAAGAGCCAAAACAGAGCCAATCATCTCGTGCTGAATCTACTGAATGCACGCTATTGTTAACATATCAGATAATTCATATTGGGGAAAACTAATAAATAAATGCGGTAGTGTTAGTGTTCAGCCAATGCTTGTCATCTGTCAGATATATCTGAAGTGCATTGCGTAAATCAATAAAGCAGCCGTTTTCTGCTTCATTGATCAATGATCGTGGAGTTTAAGTTGCAGATAGAGGAATTGGATTGAACTCACAGGTTTGTGTAGGCACTCTTTTATTACCGCCATCACTCACAACTCGTTATTTATCATCAAGTAATTATAGGATTATTGATATATATCTTTGCTAGCAGACAGAGCACCATTCAGACTACAGTCTTAAAAATAAAGGTGCTTTTTTTGTCTAAATGGTTCCATAAAGAGCCTTTAACATCTGAAGAAGCTTTCTGTTTCACAAAAGCTTCTTTGTGGAGGTTCTTCAGATTATAAAAAGGTAAGAATTTTGGTAAGAATATTGAATCTTTGACTTAATGGTTCTTTGAGGAACCGAAAAGGGCTTTTCTATGGCATCGCTTGTAAAGAACCTTTTAAAGGTGACATCTTATAAAACATCTGAAATCTTTAAGTGCTATAATCAGGTCCCCGGGGCATCTACCAACCAAGGAAACGTGGCAAAGATTAACCCAGTAACTTTTTCTGATAAGCGTGTTTACTTTTTCCTGCTGTTTACCTTCACAGACACAAACTTAGTTTACTACTCACATGCCATATGCATTCAGAAAACTAAAGTTTAAACTAATATGGTTTAAAATGCACGATTTCAGTGCGATAAACATGATAATCAGAACCAAAACCAATGTTTTAGCAGGTCCGAGCTGTAATGATGCAGCTCTATTCTGGAAAGCAGCAGCTCATTAGCATTTAAAGAGACAGGCACGAAAAACAGCTGTTTCTGTTTCAACTCAATATAGGCTTTTTCAAAATTATATAATAAATAATCTGTGGGGTATTTTGAGCTGGAACTTCACACACACATTCTGGGGACACCTGAGACTTATTTTACATTATTGTAAATAGGGGCCTAATATGTCTCCTTATTTTTAAGATTTTAGCAGGTTATTTCGTCTTTTTTGTCTCACTTTCCCTACCTGTTTCTGTCTACTGATTCTCACTCCTTTTTACCCATTTAGCCTTTTTGTCCTCTTTACATGTCTTTCATCCCTCTTCACCAGTCTCATTCTCTCTTTTCTCTTCACTTGTCTGTCTGTTTTGTACCTGTTTCTCTCTCTTTCTCTGTACCTGCCTGTACCAGTTCATTCTCACCACGAACTATCTCTTTTTATTCTTGTCATTCACTTCTCGCTCTCCCTCAACTTTCTCTCTCTCTCTACTTCTCACTTTTATATGTACTTATACTCACTTTTTGTCATCTCTGCCTACCTGTCTCTCTCTTCCTTTCTCCTTTATATCTCTCTCTCTCTCCCTAAATGTCTTTTTTATGCATCTATCTCTCCCATCTTTATGGTCAAATTTCAAGTTCTTTATTTTCAGATGTACAGCTGTAAAGCTTGTATTTTGGTGGAAGCCCGCAGGGAGCACTTAAAGCTTCACTGTTGTTGACAGCAGCCGGTTTATAAGCGCATCTCATTACAAATTTTGGAAAGAAAGTTGGCACGTGTTGGGTTCATGTTATGAGCAGCCCAAACTCAGAGCAGATGTAGAGATGGAGTTCATGTGGAACAGCATTTAAATGGCAAACTGAGCCGCTCTGAGACACTAGAAACACTGGATCTTGGACGTGTAAATGAACACAGTGCTGCGCTTCACTCTGAAACACACTGGACACCTCATGTTATTTGATAATCACACTAAGCTATATTTCAATTTGGGTTATTTTTCAGCTGTCATAAAGGATTCACACAGATCCGCTCTACTTAGCATGAAAGCACAACCTACAGATAACCCCCATCCATACATGCACGTCTTTTCATTCTCATGGTATGGCCATATCTGTTGCTCTTGAGCTTGTCTATAGTCATTATCTTCGCCTGGTGCTCTTAAGAGCTGACATGTGTCGTAGTGAGCGAGGGGCTCAGGGCTCCACCTCCACTTCAATTGATAGTCGCACTGAACCTCTGTTCACTCCCATGGTTGCAAGACAATGTGGGGTCTCCCTCTTATCTGTTCCTCTGCTTTCCCTCTCTCGCTCTCTCCTTCTCTTTCTTTTGTTTTGGCTACTGGCTGATAAAGGTTGACATTCTAGCCCACATACCCCTCGAGCATGTCAGTAACGCTGGGATCAAAGAGCTTCCCATTACAGCTCTCTGAACCCCCAGCTAATAACCCTCAACGGTTAGTTATTTGCATGCATTCCTACACCGTTCATATTCAGAGGAGCAAAGAGCAGCAGAGTGAGTGAAAAGTGCAGGTTAAGAAAAGGACAGGGCTGCAACCAATAATTATTTCAAAAATCTGTTAAACTATTTCCTCAATTAATCATCATTTCAAACATCTCCCAAAGAATGTGTGCATATTTTTTCAAATATAAATCAGTGATTTTAACAAGTTTAAGAAATGAAACAAGATCTGATTTTTTACAGATGTAATCAAAAATGGCTCTTGTTCCGGATTAGATGGATATAATGTTGGTAACTGGTTAAAAGTGGAATTATTTAGTTCTGGAAAATTACTCCCCACAGTAATCTTTTTAAAAGTTTTTTTTTTAATTTTCTGTTTTTATGAGAAGAGTTCACCTTTACCTTGCTCTTTTTGCCATTTCTCTAAAAGTATATAAAGTAAACAAAATATGTTATGACTATATCTACTGTATATACATTTAAAATGTAATGCATTTTACAAATTGATGACACTTTTTGCAGATTGATATTTTTGGGTATACCATGAAAATAGCACTTTTTTTGCTATAATTTTTTTTGTAACTATAAATCATCTTATTGTCACTTTTGATCAATTTAATACATCTTTAATACATCTCTTAATACATCTTAAATGTATTTTACATCACACACACACAAACATACATACCGGTATGTATATATACAACTTAATGTATGTTCAAATGTATGTAAACTCACAGGCTCACAACTCACTTTTTTTAGGTACACCTGTTTGACTGCTTGGTAATACAAATTGCTGATCAGCCAATCACATGGCACCAACTCAATGCATTTAGGCATCTAGATGTGGTCAGGACGACTTGCTGAAGTTCAAACTGAGCATCAGAATGGGGAAGAAAGGTGATTTAAACGACTTTAAATGTGGAATGGTTGCTTGCTTCCCAGACGGGCCGCTCTGAGTATTTCAAGAGTATGGGAATTTCACACTCAACCATCTTTAGTGTTTACAGAGAATTTTCTGAATCGGAGAAAATATCCAGTGAGCAGCAGTTGTGTGGATAAAAATGCCTTGTTGATGTCAGATGTTAGAGGAGAATGGGCTCACCAAAATTGGACAGTTGAAGACTGGAAAAATGTTGCCTGGTCTGATGAGTCTCGATTTCTGATGTGGCATTCAGATGGTAGGGTCAGAATTTGGTGTAAAGAACATGAAAGCATGGATCCATCCTTGTCTCAAGGGTTCAGGCTGGTGGTGGTGGTGTAATGGTGTTGGGGATGTTTTCTTGGCACACTTTGGGCCCCTTAGTACCAATTGAGCATTGTTTAAATGCCACAGTCTACCTGAGCATTGTTTCTGACCATGTCCATCCCTTTATGAATACAGTGTACCCATCTTCTGATGGCGACTTCCAGCAGGATAATGCACCATGTCACAAAGCTCAAATCATCTCAGACTGGTTTCTTGAACATGACAATGAGTTCACTTTCCTCCACAGTCACCCGATCTCAATCTAATAGATCAGCTTTGGGATGTTGTGGAACGGGAGATTCGCATCATGGATGTGCATCCGACAAATCTGCAGCAACTGTGTGATGCTAGCATGTCAATATGGACCAAAATCTCTGAGGAATGTTTCCAACACCTTGTTGAATCTATGCCATGAAGAATTAAAGCAGTTCTGAAGGCAAAAGGGGGTCCAACCCGGTGCTAGCAAGGTGCACTTAATAAAGTGGCCTATATATATATATATATATATATATATCCAACTAGAAGTGTGTTAAAACCTGTAAATACACATTTTTTACAACAAGAAGAGAATATTATTTTATTTTTTTAAATGCATCGTTCCTGTCGAAGGATCCAGCTAATCTGTAATGAAATTTAAGGCTGATTCTTGTCAATTTGATTACCAATTTTATCGAATTGATGTTACAGCCCTAGTTTTGAGAGTGAATAGCGCTGTTGGGTCTGCCCTCATGGAGCCCATCTGGTATCTGTGTTTGTATAAGGGTGCGTCACTTCTCTGCAGATCCCCTGAGTCTCTACATATGGCACTGATGCTGTACCGCTCTGTCGAATTACACCGGTTATAACTCTCTCTCCGTAAAGAGTCACAAGATGGGAAAAGGAGGCTACAGGGAAGCAAGAAGTCGATTAGGAAGAGCAGTAGACGTGAAAAAGAAATCATCTCTCCAAATTCCAAGAACAGAGAGAGATATTTATTCATAGAGGACACTCACATATGAGTGCACATCCCAATGAGACCGTCACAGCCCTGGAGGATGCAGAAAGGCTTGACGAAAGGGGGCACAGAGAAATGATGAACACAGCCGCCAGTGAAAATGCATTGTGACAGATTGAACTCCGCTGCAGAGAGAGTATAGGAATATGATGCAGAACAGAACTGACGGCGGGAGTTTAGCCACTAACTTGCTCTTTTTCTTGTTCCCAAGGCAATGTGTCATCAGCATCGGGCCAGATCAACTACAGAAATAGCATTTATATTTAATAGCTCTCTCTCTCTCTCTCTATATATATATATATATGTATAGTGAAAACTATAATACTTTGTTAATACTTACTGAAACTAAAACCATTTAAAAAAAATATTTTAAATAAACTTTAAATTAAATATACACGTCATAAACATTATCTCAGCTAGTTGTTTTTTTAAATAGATTTTTTAGTCATATTTGATCAATGCATTGCATTCTTGCTTAATTCTACTAATATTCTTCAAAAAAAAAAAGAAGAAGAAAAAAACTGTATGGACAAAGCACATTTAAAGGGGTCATATAATGCTACATGCACTTTTACGAGTTGTTTGAACTGAAATGTGTGTGCACAACCACCCTTAAATCATCTTTACTCCTTTCTCAAATCGAGTCGATCTCAGATGCCTGTCTTTGTGATGTAACACAGACAGGCCCCTCCCACGATAGTTTGATTGACAGTAGTGTTTCAGCACAGACTGGACTGGCGTCTTACCTTAGCTCCGCCTCCTGAGTGACTCCAACACAGTTTCACCGCTGGAGCAGATGTACACAAGAATGACTTCTAAGCGATTGAGTTGTTCTGTTGTTGGATGTAATAATGAACATAGCAGTCGTCATTTATTCCCGACATCTGAGCTTCTGAAGACGCAGTGGATTGTGTTTGTTTCTGAAGGGAACGCACCCCTGATCTGCCCAAATGTGTTCACGCAAATCATTCGTGATCCAGCTTCACCTACAGATTGTAAGGTTTTTTAAAGAAACTTTGCAAATCGCCTTTCCTAATAATGTGCTAATTAGCAAGTTTCACAATGAATGTGGCAAAAGTAAACAGTCCCTCATAGAGCAGCTCGGAAGAGAGGGGCGGAGTCAGCAGAGCTCATTAACATTTAAAGGAAAATGCTACAAAACGGCTTGCTCTGAAAAGAGCTGTTTTTGACAGGGTAAAAAAAAACTGTCAAACTATGTTACAGACTTTTCATTAAGAACCTAAAGAGTCATATCAACTTGTGGAAAATGGGCATCCCATGACCCCTTTAAGAATGTAATTGCTGTGTGTGTTTTTGTGCATGTGTCCTTCAGCTTGCTTTGGATTTGTCAGAAGATTTCTCCAGTTTCAGAACGACATGCGGAATGCACCTGCCAAAAAAGGCTCACAAATTGTTTAACCAAACATGTCTTCCATTGACATGTCAGGAATTTAACCTGAGGCCAAAGAGACATGTGGTTTTAATAAAGGACGCAGTTTCATCTGCATTGGAAAGCTCCTCTGATTATTGAACCATTTATCAAGAGCACACCAATGACTAAAATGCAAAGCAGGTTTGGATACTGCTTGCCAGCTGTTGTATTCCTTCAGATACATTGGGTAATTACTTCATGTATGCATTACTTCAAGTTATATTGGGTAAAGGTGCTAAATGTAAATCTACATAATGCAAATGTTGTGTTTTCTTCCTCATAATGGTTCATTATTAGTTGCTAACAAATGTGTACTAACACTTTATTTACAGATGATACGTTGGCCATTGTTTTGGGGAGTGTTGGTGCGGTGTTGCCGTTGGTTGTCATGTTCATACCAATCGTTGTGTACACAAAGAAACAGAGGAAGTGAGTACAAATGTGTTTTTGCTGTTTAGTTGTTAAGTATTTTGAATATTTGTTGAAATCGAACTATTTAAAGAATACTTGATACAAAAAAGTCAATTCTGTCATCATTTGCATGTTATTCAATTAAATTTAAATAAAAAATTAAAATTTCAATTAAATATCTTTAACTCTTTTCTATTTAGATATATTTTAAAATTTAATTTATTCCTGTGATGGCAGATCTGAATTTTTTTCAGAAACCTATAACACTGAAAATGTCTTTACCTTCACTTTTGATCAATTTAATGCATCCTTGCTGAATAAAAATATTAATTTCTTTTTTTAAAATATTTATTATGGGTGTATGTAGCACTTTTAGGATACCTTAATGTTGCTTCAAATAATGTGTTCATTTATTGAAATTGCAGTACTATTCTCAAAGATATGCAAAGATAAAGTCTTCTTTTTTTTTGGCTTAACTTTACATATATATATATATATATAGAGAGAGAGAGAGAGAGAGAGAGAGAGAGAGAGGGAGAGGGAGAAATTAAAACTTTCATTCAGCAAGGATGTGTTAAAATAATAAGAAGTGACAGCAAAGATTTATATTGTTAGAGAAGATTTATGTTTTGAATATAACTTTATATTCATCAAAGAATCATGAAAAATGTATCGCAGTTACAAAAAACAAAAAAATATATATTTGGCATCACAACTGTTTCCAATATTGATAATTCTAATAATAAATCAGCATATTAGAATGATTTCTGAAGATCATGTGACAATTAATACTGGAGTAATGATGATGCTTCTGGTGTAAATGCATGATTTATATTACCCACTTATCTCTCCTCATTGAGATTTATTTTAAGAGATGCATATATATATACAGTATATTTGTGTTTAAGTTAGTTTTTTGAAGTCAACACAGCTAAATAGTGTTGATTATTCTCAAAAACAGACGTTAACTGACTCTTCTCTTCTAACCTTTTCCGCCCCCCACTCCTCTTTCCTCGGTTGTAAAGCCTCTAGCTGTCAGTTAGATCATGTCTAGAGTTTCAGCCATGGGGGGTGATGTGTCTCACCTGCCCCTCATAAACCCATCCCTCTTTCATCCTGTGAGGGAAGGTAATCAGAGAGTGCACACCTGTATTGAGAGAGATGTACCGCTGCTCTCCTATCCTTACAAATGCACTGATAAAACGCAAGGCTGTGACACCATCACAGACCCCTATATTTGTGGTTATACAGGCAAGCAATCAGGGCCTCTCGGTGCATGCAGGTATATGTGTCATGGGCACATTACTAATTCTAGTCTTCATGCTAGGACACTTTAAATACAGTACGTTTTCAAATATGTAAACTCTTCACCTTAAGACACAGTACCGCTGCTACAAAACCTAAGTGGAACTTCATAGACGAATGAATTAGAATAGCGTGCAATTGATTCCTATAGAGTTTGACATTGCAGTGTTGCTAACATAACAACATGATACGGTCACATATAAAAACTCTATTATTTTAACATGAGCATGTTCCATTCTACAGATTAGAATTAGAAGGAACATAGCTGTTGTTCGTGTTATTTTGTTTCATTTTAATTTACGTATGCATGTATTTATTTATCTGCTAGCTACATTATATTCGTAAAACCTTGTCAACCAACAATCGTCACGATTATATAGGTCAAAAAATGCACTGAAATCTACAAGTGAAAGAACCTGCAAGGAGTAGAGTTAGTGTTAAGGTTACTGTATTGTTGCCATTATTAGTTTAATTAGATGTACAGTACAATAGATGTCTTCATCATAAAACACTCTTTTACTATTCTTCTGAGGTATATTTTGTGTCCCCATTAGGATTGAATTGCATGAGAAAAATCCATAATTCTGTGTAAGGTCATCATATCAATGCACACAGGAGAGAAAACTAATATTTCCTATTTAAACATTCTTAAATGGTAAATCTCCTGGAACTGAATTGCTTGTTTGTTTGTTTGTTTTTTCTTTGTTTTTTTTTTGTTTTTCCCATTAGAAAAACATGTATTTTTTATTTTAAGAATAAATATATCTACACCAATTATCCTCTCTATGTTTGTGATCATTTAAGATATATTCTTTGAAAGCAAGTCTGATTATCTTGCAATTTTGCCTCTCAGGTATTTTTTATTTTTAGGATGGATTAAATATTAAGGTCATACTTTAGTCTTTTAAGGTGTAGTTCACCCAAAAATGAAAATGCTGTCATTTATTACTCACTGTAATGTCGTTCTTAATCCGTAAGACCTTCGGAAAACAAATGAAGATGAAATCCGAGAGCTTTCTGACTCTCCATAGATCCTGACACAATCAGGGCCCAGAGATTATGGTTAAAACAGATATCAGAATACTTTTTGTGTGCAAAGAAAACTATTTCTTCTCTTCTGGGTCAGTCTCCACCGAGCATTTTTTTAATTTTTAGTTTTTGGGGGAACTATCTCTTTGACTACTGCTTGTAAAATGTTTTAAAATATTTATGTATTTTTTGTATCCATGTTGTATTGCTAAACAATTTCCCTGCTATTGAGGTGAGATATGGTTAAGGTTAGGGACAGGTTCTGTGACATGTTAAGGTTTAAAGATGGGTCAACCGTGTTTTCGTTTGATCACAGATAAAAATACATTTCTGGGAAAAATTTCCATTTGTCTGTTACTTCCACTACACTTCAGTTCCTTCTTTGTACACACGTGTGTATACTGTGTGTGTGTGTGTCTTCATGTCGCCACACATATGTATCTGTGTCGGCATCGTTGTGTTTCTTTTGTTCCTGCTTTCATCTGTGTGTGAGAGTTACGTGCGTACCTGACCCAGACACCCTGGTACTTTCCAGCGATTGGGTTTCCCAGCAGGCCTCAGCAGGCCTTTCTCCCTCCCATTGCCATTAACACACACACACACATACACACACACACACTGTTACACTTCCTCATTCTGGTCCTATCACACATCAAAGTCAGAGCCGGGGCCCGTTCTGGAGAGATGGCTATCGCTTAACACTTTTTACAGTTTAACATTTACTGTATCTTATAATTATGAAGGCTCATGGAAATTAGTTTATATAGTGCTGCCAAAATTCACGCTTGGGTAAGAAAGACAAATCACTCATATCTAAAAGAGTTGTTTCTAAATGGATAAATCGGTTCTTCAGCGGCTGAGGTTTAGTTACTAGATTCTTTACTGTGTTTGGTTTGAAGCTGTCTGTATCTGGTGCTCCAGATGTACCTATAAAAGACACCGACCTGCTTAAAAACTACTTCTCATACCATGGTCTGTGATTTATACATGCAAGAAAAAGATGACAGTCTTAATGAGCTCTTGGAATGCTATATAGGAAATGCCTTGAGGATGTTTCTGAACATAATGCTGTGGACAGATCCAAAAAGACAGGACTTTCTGTACACCTGTGGGTAGCCAAAGGGAGGAGACCTGTGTGTGTGGGTTTGTACCTACCCAACCACATTTTGGGAACAAATGTATGACCCTGGAGCACAAAACCAGTCATTCTTGAAATCTGAAAGCTGAATTTATAGTTTGTAAGGAGGACAATATTTGGTCGAGACACAACTATTTAAAAATCTGGAATATGAGGGTGCAAAACAAACAAAATCGAATTATTGAGAAAACCACTTTTAAAGTTGTCCAAATGAATTCTTAGCAATGCATATTACTAATCAAAAATTAGTTTTTCATATATTTATGGTAGGAAATTTACAAAATATCTTCATGGAACATGATCTTTACATATTATCCTAATGATTTTTAGCATAAACGAAAAATAGATCATTTTGACCGATACAATGTATTCTTAGCTATTGATACAAATATACCAGTGCTACTGATGGGACACATTTGTACGCCAAAAAAATGAGAAAACCTTGACAAAATCTCCAAAAACCTCCCTTTTTAAAACGGGTTTAAAAATAAAGTAAACAACCAAGTTTTGTTCGAAGGTGTGAGTTAGGATTAGGTTCTAAAATCTATATTTATATTTATATAAAAACAGTAGTTTGGTGTGTGTCTTGACTGAAGTGTGCTCAGATTAATGGCTGACTCTAGAATAATCCACATGGTCTGTAACATTGACTTATACTGCTGTTAGACCTGGTAAGTTCAGTTTAGATGTGTGTTGTCTGGCTATGAACCAAAAAAGAGACTCCACCACGTCCTGAGGATAGTAAACCAAAAATCTGTTCCAAAACCTATTCAGGTGCCCATTTTAAGGCATCGTAGAAGTGATTCTGAGAACAAAATGATGATGCCTTCTTAAAAAATACTCAAATATCACAGGAAAAATCACAGTTAATAATACAATGCACTGTGTTTGGTGAAAAACAAAATCCTAGCCAAAATGTATTTCAAACATATAGTTAATTAATATATACAGCATGTTTTAGTATAAGTTTAATTCATCAAATTAATTTAACTAATTTTGAACTTATTGTTTCAAGTTACACAAGATTTATATAGTCAGTTTAATGTAATTTAATTTGAACAACCAATTAGATTGCACCTAAAAAAAATAATGCTGTTTTATTTTATTTTTTTGCTACACCTTTGCTGTGTAGGTCTACCAAAATGATATACAAATGTCAGCTAACACTTGCATGCAGTATATTATTTTCAGTCTTATTGGAAATGCACTATTGTCAACAATATTTCTGCACATTTTAGGATCCTGTAAGAGCTGTGTGTGTGTATATTTGAATTTCATTTTTTTGCTCGCTTTCTAAATGCTTTCAACAAGCATGTTGTCTTCTAAAATACCACATTTGACCATTTTGCAGATTCTTAGATTCCAGTTAGAATCCTGTTTATAGTATGCACCAATCAAGGCAGCGTGTGAGTCTTTTTAAACATCTTTTTGTCTATTTTTACATCTCTTCCAGTTTGAAATAAAGCCTCATTCTTTTCATTTCGTCTCATTTTACTGGCACGCATACCACAGAAAGCACTGGCGTAATGGAAGCTGGCTGTGGATCATTGTACAAGGGCAAGTTTCCATTAAAACCTATCCATGTTCTAGCCACAGCTCCCAATACAGCACTTGCACCGGAGTAACTTCTCCTTCGGAAAACAAACGCGGGAAGAGAATGGGAAACAGGAGGAATGCACAGCCCATGCTTAGATGACTCTGAGCGATAGATAGATAGATGGTCAGTATGTGCGGCCGCTGCTCACCCCAATTAAAATGATCTGGAGCACGAGAAGTGACGAGAAGTGTAGGTGATCTGAACCAGCGCTCTATCCCACTCGCAGATGTGGAACCTGTCTTTTGCCAAACATTCGTTTGCAGAAGTAACTTAAAAAACCAAAACGCACAACTATCCTTGAGCTCTGCACCGTCTCTCATAATCCATCAGCTTCTCATCTCAGATATCTACTCGGCTGGAAAGATCGGGATTCCCAGGTTCTCCAACCTGTTGTATGGAGTCTGCGAAAATGAATCTGAATTGCTTTTTCTCGATCCCTGCTAAAACAGACGTATAATAGAGTGAAACTAGAACAAAGTACATGAACCGAGGATTTCTTCTAAACTTGAAAATTCAGAAATGAGAACGCGTTGGCTACTGTGACCTCTTAATTTGGCTCGGTCACATCCTCACCAGAACTTTCCAGGACTTCTGAAACTATGGAATTATAAAGATGCAAACACTTCTCTTTTTCTTTTCCTTGTAGATTGTCTCAAACCTGTTTGCTTTTTTTCTAGCTACATCATTTCAGGGCATGCAAAAATACTCTGTTCTTTTTATTTCTTCCTTTCCCTTTTCATTTCTCTTTGCCAACCCAGCTTGAAGACAACATGTAATCTCTAGTGTCTTAATTCAATTAAAGCCTATCATATTTCTTCCATCCTGCCAACTTAAACAGCTCTGCTTTTTCAAGAAGCTTTTAGATCGTTCCATCTGAGTTCAGTCCCTACAGGTTGCACTTTTAACTCAGACATTTCTCGCTATTAAATGCTCCTTCTTTTTGATAGTCACCCCGGATTTATTTTAAAACATTAAAGATGAATCATATTTTATCAAACCAAGCGAGTCTGGTTAAGATGGGCAGCGTTTGCACATGAAAGTTAATTTACACGACTGATGTGGCTGGAACTGCTCTCTCTTTAAAGGAGAAGCTAATTCCATCCCAGAATCCCCCAAATCTGGGAGAGCTTTGTCCCTGCCATTACAGATAATGACTTTGACCCAGCATGGATGATTAAGTGTAATGGTCTTGTCTGAATAAGCTTAATCTGCCAAAAGCAAGTTAAAAGAGAGATAGAGAGAGAACAAAAAAAGGGTTTCCCCCTTCTCCATCTCAGCTATTAATCAAACTCACGTCTCGTAAAGCGAAATACGACTTTCTCTACATATTGTAGAAGAAAAAGGGAAAGATTAAACACTAATTTATTTTTTTTTAATGTATGTTTTTACTGAGGTGGGGGGGGGGTGTATTTGTGTTATATGAAAATGTTTCTTTTTAGGATTTAATTTTATGATTTCACTAGTTGATTTTATTGATTCTGTGCTGTGACAAATATTGTGTTGATTGTTTAAATGTAACAAATATTTTATATAAGCGATATCGTTGACTTGATTGCAAATGATTGCACAGACACAATTTAAACTGAACTGAGATGATGACATCACTGAATTCAATGATGAACTGCACTCGGATATGCTGCATTCACACATTATTTCATGCTGTTTAATGCTGATTTAAATCTCTCTTAATATTATGCTACACTGCAGGGCTGAAAGAAAGTAGTTTCACATAAATGTTACACATTTAAATAATACAGGAAATAAATCTTGGCTTGAATATGGCTTTACTTCCTGGCAGGAGAATATTGGAGTGTATTAAGAATTACCAAATGTTACCTCATCTTTCAGCATTAACTGAATTAAACAAGAATCGTGCCCTGTTTCACTTTATATTACGATTGTGAACAGAAAACACACAAACTAGCCTCATACAGTACTTCCCCCTCAAGCGCTGCAATGATGCATCCCTGCACCATAAGAACATCATCTAATTGTTTAACATTTGTGTTCCACAGAAGAAAGAAAGTCCTACAGGTCTGGAATGACATGAAGCAGAATTTTGACTCTCCTTGTGCTGACTCGTAGCTGAAAAATCTCCATCCCAGCAGTGACGGACCGTATACAGATATTCTCCAGCGAGCTTTCATAAGAGATGATGATGGATATGAATTTACCAGGAACCGAAACGTACCTGTTACAAGTGTCAGTATCAGAAAAGGCATTTTGTTAAAATGCAATAAGTGACCTTTGACCACAAAAGCAGTCTTAAGTCTCTGGGGTATATTTGCAGCAATAGACAAAAAAACATTGTATGGGTCAAAATTATAGATTTTTCTTTTATGGCAAAAATCATTAGGATATTAAGTAGAGCTCATGTTCCAATGATGTATATTTTGTAAAGTTCCTACCATAAATATATCAAAACTTAATTTTTAATTAGTAGTATGCATTGCTAAGAATTCATTCGGACAAATTTAAAGATGATTTTCTCAATATTTAGATTTTTTTGCACTCTCAGATTCCAGATTGTAAAATAGTTGATTAGTAGTCGAACAAATATTATCCTCCTAACAAACCATACATCAATGGAAAGCTTATTCATTCAGCTTTCAGATGAGGTATACATCTCAATTTCTAAAAATTGATCTTTATGACTGGTTTTGTGGTCCAGGGTCAGGACGTTTTTTTTTTTTGTTTTTTTTTTAATGATTTAAAAAAATGTGTCTTTTATGCTCAGCAAGGCAGCTTTAATAAAAAAAATAACTTTGGTTAAACAGCAATATTATGACATATTATTACAATTTTATGTTAATATGTTTATATAAAATGGCTACATTTTTTAGCAGCCGTTATTCGACTTTTCAGTGTCACACGATCCTCCAGAAACTTTTCTTTTTATCATCAATGTTGAAAACAGTTTAACAGCCATTTGGGATTCTTTCATGAATAGAAACGTCAAAAGAACAGCGTAATAAAAAGCAATTGTAAAATGCCTTTATACTCTCACTTTTGTTTAGTAAATCATTGTTGAATAAAAGCATGAATCACTTTTGAATGGTAGAGTGTAGTTTTTAGTTTTATAGTTTGGTGTAATTTGTTTTCCTCTCACTTATTCCTCATGGAGGTTGTTTTTGCATTGTTTGAAATGTAATTAGTCCAAAGAAAAAGATTGTTCCACCAACAAACCCCTGAGGTTTCTCAGTCACACCAATGCTCTCAGAGTAACCGTCATCCTGTAATTAGCCTCAACACACAAAACTGACAAAGTCTAGTATAGTTTTCATGCTCTGGCCTTGCTAACGAACCCTGGTTAACTCTAGGCCAGTGTATATCTCATCACAGAAATTCCCAAGCTGTTGTTTCAGCAAGACTTCAGAAACCGGACCAGGCCTGAGCGAAGTTTTCATTTCTGTGCCGCAGGTGAAAAGGTGTTCTTCCTCTCGCAGGTTTGTAAAGCGAGGAGGAGGATCAGAGGGTATGATGAAGAACGTCCCAAGCAGGTGTGTGTTATTGCTGTGGGTGTTCTGCTTGTGCTGGGCTGTAGCTCAAAGGCCTTAAAGATGAGAGGTAGTAAAAACACAAACCATTCCTCTGGGTGACATTGTGCTTTAATTAAAGAGCTCAAAGCAAACACAGGGAGATGGATGAGTGTGTGTGCTGGGTGTGAGTGAGAATGGTTAAGAAAACCACTTTCATCTTTCTTCTGAGAATGCAAAGGCTTTAAAACCCCAAGGGTAAAGAATACATACCTATTACCTGTGTATATATTTGTCATTGGAGGGAGAAGACGCAACTTCTATGTACTAAGCAAACAACTATTAAGCATGTTTATTTATCTATCTATCTATCTATCTATCTATCTATCTATCTATCTATCTATCTATCTATCTATCTATCTATCGATGGGCGTATGTGTGTATTTTGCTTGATAAATCAAATTAAACAGGCACAGTGAGGTGAGAATAATTGCACCGACAGTGATGAAAAGATTAGATGTGAGATCGAGGAGAGACAAAGCCTCACTAATGATACCTTGGCTTGGTTCCTCGGTTCCTATATCCCCCCCGAACACGCCGAGGCACTCAAATCTGTATAAATGTTGGCAAATGTGTAAACCGTATAAGCTCTAAAGCAGCAAGTGTAATGATAAAATCCTGGACTTTCCAGTGAACCACTAACCTGCTTTTTAACATGTCCTGACGAGTTAGAAAGACTATCTCATGACAAAACTATAAAGCATGTCATATATCATACTACTGAATTCAATATTAAACTAATATCAACCCCGATACTTCACTGAATACTAAACGTCTTTCTTCTTTTAATTCACATACCATGCATCTTGTTTGCATTGTATTTTAATACTGTATGTCTCATATTTGATCTCTAGGAGTTATAATTATATTCATTTTATATGTTTTGTGTTTGCATAGTACACATTTACAACATTAAATTGCATTATATATAAATGTTATTTTTAAATATATCAAAATACATATAACATTTATTAAGTGTAATATATACTATTTTATAGTATATTCATTTATTGTTTTAAGGAAAATAACTTTTAACCCTTAACGTTTCTTAAAAAAAAGAAAAAAAAGAAAGAAATTGAATGTAGCGCATAAAGGATGTTTTGTGAATGACTGAAATGTAAGTTCTGAATTATTTGACATGGGAAAATATGAGATCATGTTTACTACTATGAGGACAGGGAGTGTGACTTCTCTCTCGGGAATGCTTATAATTATCATATATTTACAACATCAGACAAAGGCACATCTAACTACCCGAAATACACCTGAGTAAGTTGTTTGGGCTCGACTGTCTAATTTTAATGTAGTCACATGCTCTTTTAAACAAGATGTTAAACTGTAAGCAGTAGTAATTGTGGGCTTCGCTGGTGCACGAGACAAATCTAATCATGCTGGGTTTTGTAAGTTTACTGGATCAAGCCTTGCTTATGTTCTGACCATCCTGCTGATGATTCACTGCCTTCTTTTCACTTTCATACCCAACCGAATCCTTTCAATCGTGTTATTTTTACCCAGCCGTTTGGGGTGATTTGGTTTTGATTTCAGTCACTTCTGCTTGCTCTGCTCTGGAGACCGAGGTCAGGGATCCTTCATTCATGTGTTCTCCCACTAGAGAGGGACATTCTGCACAAGTGATGCTGCTTGTTTTATGTGCTGGGATGTATGACACAGAAATGAGGCTTATGTTCCAGTGAGTAGTGTCATTATTTACCACAGGATTCAAATTTACATTCATGTTATATTCCACCCGTTTATGTAAACACAGAAAAAGGGCAAATATTAACTATACAGAATCATAAAACTAACGTATGAATATATAAGTCCTTATTTAGTCTTTTATGTTTTTTCATGCATGTAAAAAAGTGTATTTTAAATAGCTTTTTTTTATGAACTCTTCAACACTGTTGGTTAAGTTAGTGTAATAATAAATAATTATGATACTAATTTCTTTAGATTACTGTACCAGTTTCTCTTTCTAAAAAGTACTGCATTACTACTAACCTTCTAAATCTAAGATCAATCTTGACCAGACATGAGACACTGACATAAAACTGCTCTTTAATTATTTCAAATAAATAATATAAAATTGCATAAATAATTTATCAACTGACCAAAGTATTTTAAAGGGAAGCAGTTACGGTAAAAACATACATTTTAATATTAAATGTTAAATCCACTATTGTTTTACATTGTATAGTTTTATAATCGATACAGTAATGCAATTAAATCAGAAATAAATCAGAAGTCGAAAAAGTTTGTCTGTATTTTAAACGTCACAACTGCACAAACAAGTCTTAAAATGTACAATCAATTTTAATTAATTTATTATTATTTATTAATAATATTTAGTCAGTTATTTTTCATATATTATTTGTATTTTTTAAATATTTTAAATTAACCCTATCTATCTATCTATCTATCTATCTATCTATCTATCTATCTATCTATCTATCTATCCTACAGAAAGTCACATATTTGTTAGTGGAAAAGGGCGCTTTAAAAGTCTACGGGTTATTTTCTTAACTCTTTGTTGTCTGTGGCTTGCAGCTATTGGATTTGTGGCCAGCCCACAGCGCGCAACAGGTATATGCCCCCATGCATGGACGCCTTATAGGGGGGAAAAGTTAGGACAATTCTAAGGGCCCCTGACTGACAGGGGGCCCAACAAATAGGTAAAAACTAATAAAATGTTTTTATTATATTATACACTATATAAACCATCATCATTAAATATATTTCAAATAATAATAAAATTAATGATGTCTTTGATTTTAATTTTTGTCAATAAAAGTTCAATATTACCACTGACATCCATATTGACCGACCACCCCCCTGTATCTGCATGAAATGGTTTGGTCCTGCCTTAGCGCACTAATCAGTGACGGTGTTTAGTTAGTTGCAAACAAACAAGTCAATCAATGCAGGGTGCGCTAGGCTAGCAGTGTTAATTTCGTTAAGAAGACAACGATGAAAAATATTCCTTAACGAACATTTTTTATTTGACTCTGAGGAGACATTGATGAGCTAAAAATAATATCTGATGACGAAATTATAACGACATTTATGCAGCGTTTTCGTTAACTAGACGAGACTGGACTATAATGTTATTTGAGGACTATTGGACATTCAAAATGCATCCTATCGGCTATTGTCTTTCAAAATGTGCGTCCCTGTCATTGGATTGCGATCGGATAAGGGCCGTTTGTATATCAAGTCAGTATAACAGCCGCAGTGGATGAATAGACTTATAAAACGCGATCTGAAACAATGGGCTCAGCATCTGAAGGGGCATGGATGAGGTCTCCAGAAGTAGATTAACTTTAAAGTTAGTGAAGGCGGGATAGGCGTAATCACGCTGATAGAATGGCCCTCTCGCGCGCGCGCCACTTCCTCAGTTCAACTTCTCACCGAGCGGCAACCTCCCGCTCTCTCTCGTGAGGCCAATAAGGAAGTGACAAAAACTGCAATTCATCGACTGGCCGCTTGAGGCTGGCTGCAAAAGGGAGTCAATCCCATAGACTCCCCATGTTAAAATGCCCAACTTTAAAGCAGAAAAAAACATGTTTACAGCCTGGTTCAAAAAATTATTTTGGTCTATATTGCTAATTTTGCCCTTCATGACAACTGTGAGGGGGGTGAATTTTTTTTAAAACTCATCCGTTTAAATTATATTAAGACTTAAAATTCTGCATGATTAAGGGCGTGGCCACTTGAGTGACAGGTGGATTGCCGCTGCTGACAATGCCGTCGCGCTAGGTGGGCGTGGCTTCAGCAATCAGCTCCCGCCTTTTTGCCCATTTTCGATTTTCCGGGAGAGTCGCGCGGTGACGCGCTGCCAAGATGGCGACGGCCCGCTCTGCACACTTTGCGCTTCAAAACCGCTATTGAGGAGTCTATGGGTGACGTCACGGACACTACGTCCATATTTTTTTTACAGTCTATGGTTCTCACATACATCGCGCGATCAGTTCTCAGCGCTCAAATACACACACAGCAGTCCACATGTTTATCGTGTAGAGTATCTCACGTAAATACAATAGGTTATGGATTAAGTGAACGTGAACAGGTGTGTGAAAACTGAACGTGTGTCAGTATTTCATGCATGCCTTCCGTCTGAAAAGGACAGCGTTCCAAATTAAAAAGGCTACCTATGTCATTAATTTTAACCAACAAAAGACGTTTAATAAATGTATACATGTTAAGTAAAACCTACAGTATCTGAAAAATTAGTTTAATTTTTATCTCTATTGTATTTGTCTTACTGTGCTTCTATATATATATAAGTTGCGCCTTTTTCACTTCTGTTAAATGGATAGTTCACCCAAAAAATTGTCATAGTTTATTCAAGATTTTCCAAATGTATTCCTTGATTCAAATTTCTCATAAACTTAATTGATTTGGTCTAAAGAGAGAAGAATTAATGATTATTTTAAGTTGAAAACTACATATAAATTAGCTACCACTGTGTTAATGACTTTGCATCAATCCAGGGAGGCATAAGTGCCTTTCACCCTGTTACGACTTGATGAACCACTGAAACGATTTTGGAAACATTATTTTAAGGTAAAAAATGTTACATGGAGTTGCTTTAAGGACATTATTATGGTGGCTTTTAATCTTGCATCAAATAGTGGACTGCATACTGTATGCAGACTTGCATTTACAAATCACCAGCAGTAAATATTGTGCTAGTACTAGAATTGAACTACAAGCAGCAAGACAGTTGCAAGCCTTTGATTAGAGTTATGTAAAGCTTTTGATGGGACAGTTAGGTCCTAGAGATGTGGTGACAACAGCTGCACAGAGGGGGCCCAATTAGATTTTTTTGTCATGGGGCCAAAAATTCCTGGCAACGCCCCTGCCCCCATGCACGGGGCAGGTTGAATCTATTGCCCCGATTTCCTGTCACATGATTTGAAATAGGATCCCTGCTTTTTCTGCTATCTGTCTTGTGCGCGAGCGTCTGCTAGAAGTCGAGACGCTCTTAACGCAGACGCGCAGCGAGATTCGCTGACATTCATCTGCTCGCCGCACCAGACTGGACTCGAACACTTCACCTGTGAGGAGAGAGGAAGAGAGGGTGTTCAGATCTCTTACAGCCTGCTCCAGAAGAGCGATGGATTCGCGGAGGATCGCAGCTTTGCTCCTCGCTGCCTGCTTCAGCGCGTCGGCTTCAGATCAGTTCGAAACGGGTTAGTTCTCAACTCTTCCGAGCTGTGACTTTGTGCATTCTGGTGGCTGGAGCTCTTTAATGAGATGTGTCTGAGACTAGTGCATTGCCCCGACTCCAGCCTCGAGATGCAATTAAGCTTTATGAAGCACTCAATGATTTACGCGCTAAATAGTTACCTAAACCCTCTTTGAACGCTGTTGAATCATCTTCAGTAAGAGCCACTCTTGAAGTCTTGAAAAGGGAAGCTTATTCAAACTATGTGTTCTCTGTATTTGTTAAATGCATTACTTTGTCGGGTATTAAGAATCTTTAAAGTATGCTTTGGTATAAGGTGTGATTAAATATTATGAATGTGTAACCGTAATGATCTCTTTTTTTTTTTGAGAAACAGATGGATACATTAAATCTTATGCTTGTTATTGAAAATGTAAAATATATCTTCATCATCGTCATATATCTTAAAATGCATTGTAGCTATCATTCTTTATGTATAGCATATATGTTTGTATATACATATAGGATATATATATATATATATATATATATATATATATATATATGTATGTATGTATGTATGTATACACACACACACACACACACACACACATATAATATTCCTAGTTAAAGAATGATAACTACAATGCATTTCAAGATATAACATGAGGGTGATGATATATTGAAAGTTTTAAATAACAAGCATAAGATTTATCCATTTCTCAAAAAAAAAAAAAAAATATATATATATATATCTTGAAAATATACCTAGTTAAAAAATGATAATATACCACACAGATGCTTACATTTTCAGTTTTCAAGAAAGTTATCCAAGAAAGGTATGACATCCTTACAAAACTTTAGGCGTAGTTTCCACCAAAATACCAGTTACAACAATGATTGTTGTTACTGCAACGTACTAATAGAGGATCTTATTCAAAGAGAATAAAAGCTTTCAATATCTTATTGGACGGCAGAATGGCGAGTGATAACCACAAGTTAACACAGTTTTATTTTACTAGCAAGAGCCACAGTAACAATGCTGTTTTGGCAGAAACCATTGTTACCTTTGTAAATATCTGTAAGGGATCTCTTTGTGTCATCATTGGCGAATTAAACTGCTCTTGGGAGTTAAAAAAAAAAATAATAATAAAAAAAACCTAGGTATCTCTGACAGATTGAATTTTCTGACATTAATGTTCTTCACTGGATGTCTTTTAGTTTTTCTCATTCTGCTTGTACTTTATAGGAAGTTATATTCTTTTCATATGACATACGGGTTATTTTCCCTTAGAAACACAACTTTCAGTTATACCTTTATCTTGAGACTTTTAAATGTGTCATAAATCCATCTGCGGCATCAGACAAACACCAGGAGTTAGGCACGATGAACTGCATATTGTCTCTATGCAAACCTCCCAAAAATGTTTATTTTGATGTTTAGCAGCAACCACATTAATCAGAAGTCTTACCAGATAAACAGCGGACAATTCAAAGTGTGTGTGGTAGTTTAGAATGAGAAAATTAGATATAGATTAGAATTATTAGGTGTTATTATCAAACCCTATTACCAATTTGTTATTATAAAATAAAATCTGTAAAAAACAAATTTGTGACCATCACACACTCTACTAATATTAACTTGGAGGTTAATAGTTTTAAAATGTTTTGTTTTCCTACATTCAGGTAGTTAAAGTGGATCTAATTGAAAAAAAATGACCCTATAGTCTTTGAAGCTGACTTGACTGAAATGCACAAGCCGCTTGCTTTGATTATAATGGGACGGCTCCAGGTCGTCGCAAAAGCTGTAATTTGTGTTGTGTTTCAAGTCTCAGAAGCAAATCCCCTACGCTCTCTTCTAATTTATTTTCGTTTAATTATAGCCTTTGATTCAAATGACAGGTTAGGCAATCTGGGCGATGCCCAAGCACTGCCGTCTATAGTACACCTATGCATTAGCAATGTATTTAAAGCTGCTTTCCAGAACATATTCATAATAATTACTCATGCTCTTGGGTGACTTATACCTCTTTACAAGTTGTTTTTTTTCCTATTTTGTGACTAATTTTGACAGGTCTAATTAGTGCTGTAATAATTAATAAGGCATGTATCCACCCAGATGTTTGAATGTGTTGAAATGACTTGATGGCTCATTGCATGTTCCTTGTGTTTTCATATAAAATATATGGTAATGAAAATCATTTAAATTTGCACTTTTTGTTCTCAATTTCCGAATAATATGAGTTTGATTAATTGCATGAGTTATTAAGTCCATGCATTCTTGTACCTGCTCTGGTGAGGTGTTTTAGGGAGTCATAAGAGCATTTGTTTGGCCATTCAGTTCTGCATTTCTGCAAATAACTTATTATTGGTATTTGATGAGCAAAAGGCATTCTGTTGCTCATGCAAATTAAAAAGTGAATGATGAAATGCTTTACAGCTAAAATAAAGGTGTGAGACATGTAAAGAACAGCATGGCATCTGTGGATTTTCATTAATAGAGAGAAATGCATTATTGCTGTCCTTGGAAAACCTTAAAGGGTTAGTTCACCCAGATAGCAAAATTATGTAATTAATATCTTACCCTCGTGTTGTTCCAGACCCGTAAGACCTCCGTTTATCTTCTGAACACAGTTTAAGATATTTTAGATTTAGTCCGAGAGCTCTCAGTCCCTCCATTGAAGCTGTGTGTACGGTCTACTGTCCATGACCAGAAAGTTAATAAAAACATCATCAAAGTAGTCCATGTTAGGGTCAGTTAGAATTGTTTGAAGCATCGAAAATACATTTTGGTCCAAAAATAGCAAAAAAGAACGACGACTTTATTCAGCATTGTATTCTCTTCCGTGTCTGTTGTGTGAGAGAGTTCAAATCAAAGCAGTCTGGATATCCGGTTCGCGAACGAATCATTCAGTTCACCAAATCGAGCTGAATCGTTTTAAACGGTTTGCATCTATAATACGCATTAATCCACAAATGACTTACGCTGTTAACTTTTGAACTCTGAGTTCAAACAAACCAATATCCCGGAGTAATTCATTTACTCAAACAGTACACTGACTGAACTGCTGTGAAGAGAGAACTGAAGATGAACACCGAGCCGAGCCAGATAACGAACAACAGACTGACTCGTTCACGAGTCAAGAACCGGTTGCATCGGTTTTCGGATCACCAGTAGGTCTTTCGGACAGTTCGATTCAATAAACTGGTTGAAGAAAACGGTTCACCGGTTCTTTTGCGCTCGACGTAATGGCGTCATTTGCGATTAATTGCCCTTGATTCAAGCCTTCGGTTTACCTGCGCTCATAACACTAGCACAGAATCAGTTCAGAATCCATCACCAAAAGAATCAGTTCGATTCATGCGCTCTGTGTGTCAGTCTGCTTCACGCTGAATCACACATGCGCAGTATCATCAGCTCCTCGGTTCACGAATCGGACGCGTCTGACAGAAACAGTTCTTGACTCGTGAGCGAGTCAATCTTTTGTTCGTTATCTGGCTCGGCTCGGTGTTCATCTTCAGTTCTCTCTTCACAGCAGTTCAGTCAGTGTACTGTTTGAGTAAATGAATTACTCCGGGATATTGGTTTGTTTGAACTCAGAGGGAGTGTCAGCCACATTAAAAAAGTTAACAGCTTAAGTCATTTGTGGATTAATGCGTATTTGATAGGGGAGAGCAGGGGCGAAAGTACCATTTTTCAGAAAAACATCATTTTAAAAGATAATGTTGTAGACAGAGATATATTTCTGCTGTGGCCAGTAACTCAGAAGTGTGGTCTATCAATACCAGGTGGTACTTTGTAGAAATGTAGAAAGGCTTCAGTATAATTTCAATTTGAACATAAGTTGCACATTGTTACTTTTGACCCCATCGGTTGGGACGAAAGTAACACACAGGTGGGTTAAAAGTAACACAACAATATAAACTAGATTTATTTTCTGTTACTCTTATTTTTATTAAGTATACCTGACTTTGACCTTGTAAATATGTAACTGCAAACATATTCTGTCTTTTATTTTTGTAAAAAAAAAATATTAAATTACATATTTATATTTATATTTTTATTTTAAATTTAAGTTTCATCAAATGTCTCAAAACCCGACTGTACAAACTTTATTTTTTATTTTTTTATTTCAGTTTATTTTTATAAAACATTTTTCAACAGAATGGACAATATAATAATTAAATTAAATTGGCATAATATAAATTCTAAACATAATGTAACAGTAGGCCTATTCATGTTTCCATCCAGTTGTTTTTATGCATAAATTCAAAATGTGCATTAAAACATCTGGAAACACTGCAAATTCATAGCTGGAGGTGTAAAAGCTAAGGTATGGCTAAAACCTAAATATAACTAAGGTAAATGCGAGGTAGGAGCTGCCCAGATGTTCCTCTATGTCCAGAAACGCTCTCTCATAAACATCTGGATAAAACCAGACCACTGTTTGTCTTTCTGACCCTCACTCAGACGTATTCTTTTGGTATAATATGACATAAACATTTTTATAAATGATGCAAGAGACAGAAATTCACAGAATAGCATGTGCCGGAACAAAATAAATACTTCTTGTCACTGTAGCGGGACAAAAGTAACAACTGTTACTTTCGTCCCGACAGGAACTCCTGGCATTTAAACCTGATTTACTTTTATACTAAAAAACTTTCAATTCAATTCAATTCAATTCAAGTTTATTTGTATAGCGCTTTTTACAATACAAATCGTTACAAAGCAACTTTACAGAAAATTATGTTTCTACAATATTTAGTAGTAGCTAGTAGTTTGTGCACGTTTGACAGGACTTTAGAAAAATAAAAATAATAATAATAATACAAGACGTAGTCAGCTAGATGATGAACTATCAATATTATTAATTAATAGTAATTATATGATGCAGTCACACATGTAGCTATAATTGTTAGTTCTGTTTGTTGATTCAAGGTTAGGATCATCTGGGGTCCTCTGAGGGTCAGCATCATCTCTTCTCAGGTGTTCTGGATCCAGACTGGAGCTTGTGTAAAACATAGAAACAAGATAGAGACATCATTAGCATAGCTGCTGATCCAACAAAGTAAAATTAGTTTAACCCAAGCTAAAGAATAAAAATGCAGATGCAACTACACTCACAATTTAAGAGATACATTATTCGAATGCTTGGCGAAAGAGATGCGTTTTTAATCTAGATTTAAACAGAGAGAGTGTGTCTGAACCCCGAACATTATCAGGAAGGCTATTCCAGAGTTTGGGAGCCAAATGTGAAAAAGCTCTACCTCCTTTAGTGGACTTTGCTATCCTAGGAACTACCAAAAGTCCAGCGTTTTGTGACCTTAGGGTGCGTGATGGGTTGTAGCGTGGTAGAAGGCTAGTTAGGTACGCAGGAGCTAAACCATTTAGGGCCTTATAGGTAAGTAATGATAATTTGTAACAGATACGGAACTTAATAGGTAGCCAGTGCAGAGACTGTAAAATTGGGGTAATATGATCATATTTTCTTGACCTGGTAAGGACTCTAGCTGCTGCATTTTGGACTACCTGTAGCTTGTTTATTGACGAAGCAGGACAACCACCTAGAAGTCCATTACAATAGTCCAGTCTAGAGGTCATGAAAGCATGAACTAGCTTTTCTGCATCAGAAACAGATAACATGTTTCGTAGCTTGGCAATGTTTCTAAGATGGAAGAATGCAGTTTTTGTAACATTGGAAATATGATTTTCAAAAGACAAATTGCTGTCTAATATAACACCCAGATTTCTGACTGTAGAGGAAGTAACAGTACATCCGTCTAGTTGCAGATTGTAATCTACAAGATTCTGTGTGGTGTTTTTTGGTCCAATAATTAATATCTCTGTCTTATCCGAATTTAATTGGAGAAAATTATTTGTCATCCAATCTTTTACATTTTTAACACACTCTGTTAGCTTAGATAATTGGGAAGTTTCATCTGGTCTCGTTGAAATATATAGCTGAGTATCATCAGCATAACAGTGGAAGCTTATTCCGTATTTTCTAATAATATTACCAAGGGGCAACATGTATATTGAAAATAGAAGGGGACCTAGGACGGATCCTTGTGGCACTCCATATTTTACTGATGATAAATGAGATGACTCTCCATTTAAGTAAACAAAATGGTAGCGATCGGACAGGTAGGATCTAAACCATCTTAGAGCCTGCCCTTGAATACCTGTATAGTTTTGTAATCGATCTATGAGTATGTCATGATCTATGGTGTCGAACGCAGCACTAAGATCAAGTAAGACTAGAAATGAGATGCAGCCTTGATCTGACGCAAGAAGCAGGTCATTTGTAATTTTAACAAGTGCAGTTTCTGTGCTATGGTGGGGCCTAAAACCTGACTGAAATTCTTCATACAGATCATTTTTATGCAGGAAGGTGCTCAATTGAGCAGACACAACTTTTTCTAAAATTTTAGACATAAATGGAAGATTTGAAATAGGCCTATAATTTGCCAGTACACTAGGATCTAGTTTTGGTTTCTTAATAAGAGGCTTGATAACCGCCAGCTTGAATGGTTTTGGGACGTGACCTAAAGATAACGACGAGTTAATGATATTGAGAAGCGGTTCTTCGGCTACAGGTAA
Organism: Carassius carassius; assembly: GCF_963082965.1. NCBI lineage: Eukaryota > Metazoa > Chordata > Actinopteri > Cypriniformes > Cyprinidae > Carassius > Carassius carassius. The sequence continues at coordinate 40,328,836 of NC_081759.1, forward strand.
CAGCTCTTTTAGTAATTTAGTGGGTACAGGATCTAATAAACATGTTGTTGGTTTAGATACAGTGATAAGTTTATTTAGCTCTTCCTGTCCTATATTTGTAAAGCACTGCAGTTTATCTTTGGGTGCGATGGATGAAACTGAAGTGTTAGACGCTGTAGAATCTACATTCGCTGTTGTATTTCTAATGTTATCTATTTTATCAGTGAAGAAATTCATAAAGTCATTACTATTTAACGTTGGTGGAATATTTGAATCAGGTGGCGTCTGGTAATTTGTTAATTTAGCCACTGTGCTAAATAAAAACCTTGGATTGTTTTGGTTATTTTCAATGAGTTTGTGGATATGCTCTGCCCTAGCAGTTTTTAGAGCCTGTCTATAGCTGGACATACTGTTTTTCCATGCAATTTTAAAAACTTCCAAGTTAGTTTTTCTCCATTTGCGTTCAAGACTACGAGTTACTTTCTTGAGAGAGTGAGTATTACTGTTATGTAACTTTGATAATGCAAACTTTAGGATGTGTTAAAGCACTAAATAACCTGTAGATTGATCATTACTGTGACACATGAAACAAAAAAAACAACACAACTAATTAAAAAAAATTACCGCTTCAATAATTTACTTTTTGTACTCGAAAACAGTTTTACCGACCTAACTGCGGGAAATGATGAGGAAATCACGTGATATTTCTCAGCTCCATCAAGGGTTGAATGCTGAATATACCGTCATAGCTGGGAATGCAAATGCAGTAATAGGCTCTGAGAAAATCTCTTTGTTACTTTCGTCCCGGTTCTCCCCTATGCTAACCGTTTAAAACGATTCAGTTCGATTTGGTGAACTGAATGATTCGTTCGCGAACTGGATATCCAGACTGCTTTGATTTGAACTCTCTCTCACAACAGACACGGAAGAGAAGACAATGCTGAATAAAGTCGTCGTTTTTGCTATTTTTGGACCAAAATGTATTTTCGATGCTTCAAATAATTCTAACTGACCCTCTGATGTCACATGGACTACTTTGATGATGTTTTGGACAGTATGGACAGTATACCGTACACACAGCTTCAATGGAGGGACTGAGAGCTCTCGGACTAAATCTAAAATATCTTAAACTGTGTTCAGAAGATAAACTGAGGTCTTACGGGTTTGAAACAACATGAGGGTAAGTTATTAATTACATAATTTTGCTATCTGGGCGAACTAACCCTTTAAATTTGTTGCTTTTTACTTAATATTGCATGAATTGAAAGCATCTGCTCCTTTGCTTTTAAAGGAATAGTTCACCCAAAGCCCTCAGGGATACCCTTAGGCTATCTAAGATAATATGAGTTTGTTTCTTCATTGGAACAAATTTGGAGAAATTCAGCATTGCATCACTTGCTCACCAATGGCTGCTCTACAGTGAATGGGTGCCGTCAGAATGAGAGTCCAAACAGTGTTTCGCTTTACAAGATTTTACAGATGGACTGGAGTGCTGTGTATTACTGTGAAGTTTTTATCAGCTGTTTGGACTCTCACTCTGACGGCACCCATTCACTGAGCATGCATTGGTGAGCAAGTGGTGTTATGGGGAATTGTTCCAAATCTAATGAAGAAAGAAACTCATAGACATCTTGGATGGCCTGACGATGAGTACATTTTCTGCAACTTGTAATTTTTTACTCTTCCTTTAAACATATTTAAGAGACTCGAGCAGCTTTGGTTGAAATTATTTTATTTCAGATGCAAAGACAGATGTGTGGTTATTTCCCCATACTTTTGGCACTTAAAAGTGCACCTGGTGATACTTGTTTTGCTGTGAAAACAAAAAGTGCAGATTGTGGAAATGAACGGAATGGACATGGCTGAAGGGCAAACTGAAGACTTCAAAGCATCATCAGTTTTGCTCAAGTTATTAAATCCATGTCATGCCTTGTCTGTCGTAATAGTTTGGTCCTTCATTTCGCTTCAAAAGGCGAAGCAAGCACCATGTGGCTTATTGGTCGCGGCCAATCGTGAGAAATTAACATCTGAAATTAGATCTCTGATCATAATTATTTGATCATAGTTATTTTGGTTTCTGAAAGCGTGTGATCGACTGAATCAGCTCTTCATCTGCAGACGCTCAGTGAACTCTAATCTTGAAAAGGGAATCCAGTTTGGCTGTAGGTTGATATTTCATCCATCTGTTAGAGGAAATCTCAGTCAGTCGAGCACACATTTAAAGCATGATAAAACCACATGATGCTGTCATCGCTAAAGGTGCTAAAGAAAGATTTGTTGCTGTATTGCATTAGTGTCTGTTTGACAGATCCTTCATTGCTTCTGGAATCATCTCTCTCCTGTTGTGCGGCTGCTTGCCATTGCTGGCTTTATTCTCCCTCGATCTTTGTATTTCCCTCTTGTTCTCCTCTTTTTCTTGCCAGGGCTGTTTGGAGTGAAGCGCCTGCGCTTTGTCTTGTGTCTTCACTCAAAGCCGCTCTGACAGTGAAGGATGGTTTGGGAGGGAAACAGTAGCCAGGTGGTCGGAAACGTGGGCAGGGGAAGAACTTTTGTGCTTTTTCTCTGTCCATTTAACCACTTCCTTTTTTATTCTTTTTCTTTTCACGCTGACTTGTTAAGAAAGTACTGCTGTATTGACCTTTTTGAGTTCATGGCTATTATTTCAAGACTGTAAATGTATGATTGATTTTTTTTAGGGATTAGGTTTTTTTTCTTGCTTTTGTTTGTTTTTGTTCATCCACATAAAATGCTGTCAAGAACATTTTGAAGCCTTGACTAGTTTTTCCTGTGAAACTCGCTTGTCGTGGCATGTTTGCTTCAATGTATATACATGTATGTGTGTGTGTGTGTGTTATGTGTGCGTGGGTTTGTGTGAAAACATTAGCTAGTCTTGTACACTAGTAGTTCATTCACTAGTAGCTTTTTCATCCCTCAGAGGTTGTGTCTGATGCTGTAAAATAAATCCTCTTGATCATGATCTTTGTCTTGTTTTGCAGTAAAAATAAATAAAAAAAATCTACATATTGTTAAAACAAGATATGTTGACTTGAGAAGCAAAATGTGATATTTCAAAAATATTGTTTTAAAATAATATCTAAAGTGTTCATCTCACATCATTGGGAAGTTGATTTTTCTTGTTTTAAGCATAAAGCATTGTGACGTTTATGCTTAAATTGAGATAAACTATTTGCCAATGTGCTAGGAAAAATAAACTTATTCTTTTTTTTTGTTTTGTTTTTTATTAATACAATTTATTTAATATAATAAATTAAAAAATAATTGCAAACCCAGGTATCAAATGCATTCTTGCCAATCAAGAAAATGTGCCTTCTTACAATATTTTCAACAGTAAAAACGGCCAAAAAAATAACCTGGAGCAATGGCTGCTGAAAATTCTCCGCAATAAACAAATCAAATATAAAACAAATGACTTATATGAAAATAAATGGTGAGCATAGGACATTTCTTTCTTTTCTGTTCTCTTTTTTTTGTTAAAAATCTTTTTTAGTAAGTTAATGTTTTTGTTCCAAAACATATATTTGAGTTCATTTGAGATTGGTTTGGTTTGACTAGAATGCATACTTCTGATATAAGTTAAAGTGATCGTGATTCAGAATCAATGCAGTGGCCTTCATGTGTCCACTCACATATCTTTCTGTGTATCTGTGGTGCAGAGGTGGTTAGCTGAGAGTGCTTCTTCTAATTTAGCAACAGAAAAACCCACATCAGTCTGTCGTTACAGAGGGCACTGGAATTCCTTTGGTCCCTACATTTCCCAGAAATCCTTCCACCCATTTCCTGCCAGCATATCCTCACATTTACACACAACAGGCTGTAATTACCCACCCAGCTGATCCGATCCAGAACCAAGCACCGAGAACATGGAACACAAAGATGCCTCTGTAACCAAAAGTGACACAGTATACAGACCGCACTTCTCCTCTGGACAGAGACACAGCCTGTGGTCGCTTCTGTCAATCCCTGTTTCTGACTCTGTTTCTACTGAGCAGGAAATAAGTGCACAACACGTCATGTGTTAATAACAATACCTGAGTGCCAAGTTCGGCTGGGATGTGCGGAGCCAAAAGAGGATAAATGAACACAAGCATTTATCAACCACTTCTACCAAGACTAAATCATTATCCGAGCTTTACTACCCTCTAGGAACTGTCAAAATTATCGATTTTTCTTTAATGCCAAAAATCATTAGGATATTAAGTAAAGATCATGGTCCATGAACATATGTTTTACATTTCCTACTGTAAATATATCAAAACTTAATTTTTTGATTAGTAATATGCATTGCTAAGAATTATTGCACTCTCAGGTTTTCAAATAGTTGTATCTCAGACATATATTGTCCTCCTAACAAACCATACATCAATGGAGAGATGATTTATTCAGCTTTCAGCTGATGTATAACTCTCAATTTCGAAAAATTTACACTTAAGATGCATATAAAAGGAAATACTATTTTATTTTTAAGATTAAAAAAAAAAATTCAGCGTAGGATGTGTTACTTGATCAAAAGTGACATTTATAATGTTACAAATGTCACACCCCTTTGGACTTTTGTCATCCCTCATGTGTTCTGTCACCCAGTTTTCCCTCATGTTTGATTGTCATTTAGTTCAAGTGTGTCTGGTTAATTATCCTCATTTACAACATCCTACCTGTGTCGACTGCCTGGTCGGTCCTGGATTCACCCTTGTGTGGATTTATTAAAAATTATTTGAATTCATCATCATCTTCTTCTTCTTTGTGTGTTTATCTCACTGTAGCGTGACAACAAAATACTTATTTCTAATACTGTTCTTTTGAACTTTCTATACATCAAAGAATACGTAAAAAGAAAAACACAACTTTTGCAACATTGACAACTACAGGAAATGTTTCTTGAGTGCCGAATCAGCATATTAGATTGATTTCTGAAAGGTCATGTGACACTGAAGACTGCAGGAACGATGCTGGAAATACAGCTTTGCATCACAGGAATAAATTACATTTTAAAATATATTAAAATAGATAACATTTGCTTTATATTGTAATAATATTTTACTGTTTTTACCTTTGGGAGCCTTGATTCTAAAAAAAAAATATAACATGCATAACATTTTTAAACACTTTTATTTACGTATTTATTTGTTTATAATCCTACACAAGGAATTTGGTGAATTTTTGAGTGACAAATCATTGAATCGTTCTGGATTGGACCAAATAATTTCTTTGATTCTTTTGATTCAGAAATCAATCATCCTTCCAAATGAATCAAATCTTGTAAATAAATATAATGTTCTTTTGTTTCATTTAATGTTGTGAATGCATTTTTACAGTTATTGTTATAGTTTAACACTAAAGTTTGGTAGGCGGGTGCATACATGAGATTTATGATGGTCATCTCTCCTTTTGTTTGAAGTTACACCAGGGGTCAAAGGTCAAGTCTCAGTTGGCCTATGGATAGTTAGGAGCTTCTGTTCTGTACCTGATGCCTGCTCAGACCTGTTCAAACCTGGCCAATGCACAATCATTCCCTTTCGAGGCAGTTTTATCTTAGGCTATAATTTAACATGCTGTCTATAGACAATAAACACAATCCTAATGACAGTGTTTTAATGAATGCTTTCTCCAAGGTTAATGACTTCGCTACCACTCATTTAGTGGAATATCACGACACCCTTATCACATTTGAGATTTGCATTTAGAGCAAAAGGCAAAACTAAAAACCTGTCTCAAAAAAGTCTAAAAAAAAGTCTCAAACCTGCATTTTTTTTCTGTTGTACTCTGCACAGCAATTTTTGTGTTTTGCTAAAGCTATATCTGACACTGTTGTTTTCTCAGGAGTATGCAAAGGTCAGAGAGAGGTGAGAGGGAGACAGACAGCGGGAGAGAGATTGAGATCTGCTTAACCACCATCACGGTATCCAACATGCTGAGATATGTCAGATGCCTAGTTTAGAAAAATATCCATATTTATAACCGTGGATTTGCAATGTGCTTGTATAAAGCTGGCGAGAGAGAGAATACCTCAGCCGCCTCCCATGCTGCCGTTTTCTGTCTGCGGACATTTGTTTTGGCTCAGGATGAAATAGCCCATGCCATCCACTCACCACTTCCTGTTGACCTCTGATTGGCACGCTGTGGAGTCCGTACAGGTCAAAAGGTCAGCTATATGTTTCTACTGTCACGCAGAGATAGGTCAGGATGATTGACTAGTTGTCAGGCCAATAATGAGCTTGATTAGAGTATTTTCCTTTTTTAATGCAAATTTTGTATTTTTATTGTCCTAGTAATTAAATATAATTATTTTTTTTTAATATATCACAAGTGATAAAATAATTAAATTTAATACATAAACCATATTAATTATATACTTTATAAATATCAATTATATTTTTATTGTTATTATACAGTATATTATATTATTTTAAATTGTATACAATTATGTCAATGAAAAAGATTAATGCATTTTTAATTATTAACAGTGATCAAATATAATTCTAACCATATTTAGGGATAAAATAATTTATTTTATTACATATATAAAAAATCTGACACGATACTTGATTTAATAAATATTGATATCATATATTAAATGATATTTAACTCTAATATAATAAATAAAATATAAAACGTTCCACTCATAATAATAAAATATAATTTAAAACATAAACAATTTTTATGTTAAATTGGATTTAATTATTCTGTCAGTGATTCTCTCAGTGATATGAGTTAAATGTCATTTAATATCTAAAATATTTTGATTATAGTAATTAATTATTGTGTTATATTATTTTATATAGAAAATTGAGAAATAGTTTATGTATTAAATTATATTTACTTGTTATATATATATTTTTTATTTTTATTTCTGTTGCTAAAGAGTCTGTGCAGTTTATTTATTTTCAAGGTGGTTTTACACCTCTTTCCCATGTCAAAATCAGTGTAATGCACTGCCTTTTGTGGTTTATTGCTTTAATATATTGTCAAACCAGCTGTAAACTGTATTCACTTCAGAAATGCCATGACACTAATGGAAGCTGAATATAACCAAACATCACGTCTTTAGGGTGTAAAAGGACTTCTCCTCTTCATAAGAGGAGTGTTTCCCTTCAGTATTTCAGTAGCTCTCCCGTTCTCCCTTTTACACGCATCTCTCCAGGTTCAAGCTGAAAACTGTTACGCTTGTGCAAGCTTCTTTGCTTCTCTCTGACATTTGCAAATGCCTTGAGACAGAGCTTGTCATTTTCAATTGGAATTTCCTCACACGCCGTCTCTATCGCTCTTTCACGTTCTCTTCGTCCAACAGAGTAAAAAAGTCTCATGTGCACTGAATTCATATCGGAGAAGCAAACAATTGGTTTATAGTGAAAATTGTAGCCATTTGCATAGGGAGTGCATGGCGAGCACTCTAGGAAACATGCAAAAACGTTTTCCGAATGTCTGCTAAATTGCATACAGTATCGGCAGTGCTTAGGAAAAATGCTGAAGAGCTAAAACAAACAATAGTGCCACCTGCATGCAAACGCATCTGTCTGGATGATCAAGGTCTAGAGTTTAGTTATCTACACTGCTGATCCAACGATGTCTCACGACCAATTTGTACGTATTTTATGAGGTGGCTAATTTGTACGACCTCACTCGTAGGATTGTATACGATTTCTCTAAACCCAAGTGTCGTGTAGATTTAGGGGCGGGGTTACGTGTAGGTCATTCGTACAGATTCGTACGAATTGTACAGCTCGTAAAATATGGACGATTTGGCACGAGTGTGGTCGTATGAATTCATACGAATTAGCCACCTCGGTAAATATGTACGAATCAGGCTGGCTGAACCAAGCTAAAGCTCTTCTGAAAGAAGCAGCATTTTTTTTGTAATGGATTGTTCCAGTTCTCTCTAGGGGAGAACTAGATTAGACGGTGCTTTGAAAGTCTTCAAAGGCTTTTTATCTTTGTCCGACCGTGTAATAGAGCCGAGAACATTTGAAATGCGCAGCTTAGTCACCAGGGCTTTTTAAATGGCGGTCAAGTCTGCAAGATGCTACCAATGGTAGATGGCTTTATGGAAACTGCCCATTATCTGAAGGAAGTCCTCTAACGTTCCCAACATCTCCGAAGACCAAATCTGAACCCTTTCAAACAAGCAAACATGTACTTATGCGGTGTTTTGTACAGCTATGATTTCAAAAGCCATGACCAATATCATAATGGTAGGATATTGAATTGCCACGGGGAGAGACGTGACCTGTCCTGTGAACTCCCTCAGTTTAATGCGAACGTTGACTTTGGTTTTCCTCCACTGGCCAGAGAGCTCTGAAGGAAGAACTAAAAGGCAAAAAATAAAACTGGCCTTCCACGAAATTCACTTGCTCGAGAGCCCAGAAAGACTTTTGTGGCAAAGAAGCAAATTGTCACCTTGCCTTTTCTTTTCGCGGGAAACTGTGACATGGAACAACAGGAAGAGCGTTGTGGAGGGTCAGATACTTGTGGTGGGGATGAAATAACTTTGTGTTTTGCAGTTCAGGCTAACTTGCAATTAAATGAGATTTAAGCTATTTTATTCATCTTGGAAACGTTCAACCGTGTTTCATTTAGTCAGAGTCATGACCTTTATGATTTAAAGGCACGGTTTACCCAGAAATACAAATTTTGTCATGACTTATTCACCCAAAATGTTTCAGTTTTTTTTTCTCAGTGTAATGGAAATGAATGAGGTCTACTTTTGTTTAGGCACCACTGACTTTCATTATATGCGTAGACGAAAACAGTAAAATTCTCAAAAATGGTCATTGTTACAATGACAATTGTACGATTTTCACTGTATGATTTTTATTCTTCTGTGGAACACAAAAGAAAGTATTTCAAATTTTTATTTATTTATTTATTTTTCCTCAATATAATAAAAATAAACGAGGGCCACTTTTGTTTTGGCCCCACCGACTTTCATTGTGTAGACAAAAACAGTAAAATTCTCAAAAATGGTTTACAATGACAATTTTATATATATATATATATATATATATATATATATATATATATATACTGTTGATGGATGGATAGATAGATAGATAGATAGATGAAAATGAATGAGGGCCACTTTCATTAGACAAAAAAACAGTAAAATCTTAAGAATTTGTCATCATTTATTTATGATTTTCTTTCTTCTATGGAACACAAAATAATCTATTTTTAAAAGTTGACAGTGTTTTCCCCCTCAGTTTAGTAAAAAGATAATAATAAAGAAATAATTAAATAAAATTGTTTTTGGACCCTATTGACTTTCATTGTATAGACAAAAATGGTATAATCCTCAGAATATCTTTGAGGGTGAGTTGACTGATGACAGACCCCCCCCCCCCCCCAAAAAAAAAAACAGTCCAAAAACAAAGAAAGTTGTCCTTATTCCACATCTCTACAGTTCCAGATACACTCAAGTAAATTATATTTAGGTGAACTATCATTTTAATACTTCCGTTTGGTAATTTCACTGACTTTATTTGAACTCTTGTTGGTCTCTTTTACTGTTTTTTAGTGAGTATTTGGAATCAGCCAGGTTCAGTGGCTGGTTCTCTTTGCTCAAAGCTGGCGTAGTCTCTTTTCTCTGTATTAGAGATGAATGAGGCCTATTCAACTGTGGACTCATAGAATACTTCCTCAGGTCCAATTCGAGCAGGTCACTCTTCGTGCCATGTAACTGGATCTCTGAGTCCTCAATAGATCCATGAAAGCGATCCCGTTCTCAGAAAAGACAACAGGGATGCCTTGGACTTTCTTTCTCACGCCTTCTGTCTCTTTCCCTCTATCTCTCTCTCAATATTCCATCTATTTCTCTGCTCTTTTTTTCTCCTTGTATCTGAGCAGCTGAACTGGAACAGGTTTTACCGTCATCAGTTGGAGAAAGAAAGATGTTGATGTTTTTCTGTCTTGTGTGGCAGTTTTTGTTTTGTTTCAGATTGTGAAAGGCACATTTCATTACATGTTTCTTAAGTGAGGGATTGTTGAGAAAAAGCCGACCTGATGAGAATAAAAACCAATATCCAACAAAATAGAAAGAAGAGGAAAAAATGGTAAAGTGAAGTGAACAATGCTGACTTGTCTGCAAGAATTTTAAAGGTTAAATCAGATGTTGTGTAAAGAAGGATAGTGTTATATAGTGTTTTATAGCTGGGGATCCCAAACATTTTTGCCAGATAAATCTATGACAAATTATTTTCTTTAATTAAGGTAATTATTATTTGTTGTTAATCTTTCCAATTTTCAAAAGTGTTCAATTGTGAGAAAATCCTATTGTTTTTTTTTAATATGTATTTTCCATTATATGTTACGTGTTTTTACATGTATTGTATTACATTGTAAATAGGCAATTTAATTTAATTTAATTTAATTTAATTTAATTTAATTTAATTTAATTTAATTTAATTTAATTTAATTTAATTTATTATTTCCAAATAAATATCTATAAATGATTAATTAAATAATTAATTAATATTATTAATTAAATTATAAATATCTAAATATTTATGAAAGGTGCATTTAAATATTCTTATATAATTCTAATATTCTAAAATATATAAAATGTAAAATATATTTTAAGATTTAGTTATTACCAACTTGCTTCGCCCAATCCATAGTTAATTATTATTATTGGTGACTGATAGTTGAGCATCACTATTGCCATCATTTTGTGGTATCACAATTGTTTTTTAGTTTTTTTAAATAACTGTGTTTCATAATTTTCACCTACAGTTGAGAATCCCTATTATTTAAACTAAAAGAGGTACCCAAGCCATTATTGATATTTATAGACCAGAATGTCACTGAAATTTGCGGGTTGAACTCTTTTGACTTGACCACCCAGCAGTCCATTAAAATCCACTCAGTCACTTAAAACCCTGTAGCAACCTCAAAGCAACACCCTGACAACCTTGAGATGAGTTGAAAAAGTTAGATAAGTCTGTAACTTTTTCGATAAAAGCATCTGCTAAGTAGTTGTAGCCTCATAATTGCTCTCAGAGCAGCTCTTAGAGGCAGTCTCTTACTTTACGGCTTGCCTGAAACATTGGTCACAGATGGTGGGTGTTTGTGCAAAACGCATGCATGCACTGATTCTCTCCTGAGGGGAAAAGCAAAAAGCCGTGAGATTATTGGGCTTTTTTAGGCAATGTCTGTACCTGCCGTGTGTGGTAACCACTCGTCTTCATTTTTACATAGTGAATCAGTCCCACGCAACATTCAGTGTAATTAGTTTTAATGAAAACACGTGGCTGGGAGGTGATTTTCAGACATGTTAGAAAATTAAAATGGAACAAAATGAAGTAAAGTATTTCCCCTTCAAACCTTCTCGTTTCATGTTTAATTGGAGCTCCAGTGGAGCAAAGAAAACCCTCCATAGGTTTGACATTGGCTTTAGGTTCACTGCAGGCAGTGCTACCAAGGAAGAAATTAATTTGCGCATATTTCATTTGGTTCATCCTTCCAAATGTTATAATGTACCCTTTTTGTCTCCCTTTTTCCCCACATTATATAACATTTTTAGAAACATGTTGCATCAATTGAAAACCACAGTGCCCAAAAACCCCATTCTCAGATGCTGTCATCATGCACTTATCTCTTTTATGTTTAAAAACTCTTTGTTAGAGTTAATTATGGCTAATTACCAAGATTAAAGAATGGAATCCTGGATAGAGTTCAATTTTTGCTATAAATAGAGGCTTGTGCAAATTTCATAAGTTAATATTAGAATTGGGTCAGGCTGGTCAACGAGGCATAATTATTTTAGGTAGTTTTTTTTTTGTATGCTTTAAAGTGGATGAATTTAAGGGCACAACTTTTCAGAGAATATTTTAGCATCTTATTAGTAACCAATCAACTTGTGGACCCCAAATATTCTTCACTGTGGCTTAAGTCTCACATTTTGAGACCATTTTTTAACTTCCATTATATTGTGCTCCATTGAGCTTGAATGCAAGAGTGCTTCCTTTCCAATTAGTGTCTGACATCCCACCAACTACTCAGCATTTGTCAGCATATGAGTTTTGTATATTCCTAATACTTATAAACCATGTTATTAAAATGCTTTTTTGACATGGCACAATTTTGGTGCTTTTCTCACCTTTTTAGGTAGTATTATTACTGTAAATTTTTTAATGTATCTTATAGAGTTGCATGAAAATACAGTGGAAAAAACATTCAATGCAGCAGTTTGTATCAAAGTTGGATGTAAGGGTTTATGCATGTGAGGGCTTTAGAAAGATAGACAGGTGTGGCCTGTTGCCTGTAATTCACGAGACTTGACTCAAGCTCAAATGCTCAAAAGTGTGGCGTTTAGGGGATGAATGAAGTATACGTCTGTTTATATACCCTTGATTGATTTAACCATTGATTTATATGTACACGTCCTTTGAAGACAGTTACCAAAAACACAGACATGGAAATGCTTAGAACAGTGCAGTTCTGCAGTATTTCTGTGTTTTCAATTTGGCTTGGGTTTGGCCTAAAGTAACATTAGACAGAAACTGTGCTGTGGTGTGGCCTGTAATCACTGTTTCTCAGTATCAGAGGGTCTAACGTTGCACACACATGCCCTACAATGCACCCGACACATGTCTGCCTGCCTAAAACCACATATAATTAACATTCTTGCCATACCAATAAACCTGAGCAAAAACAGGGCGATCCGAAACAGGTGTGAGTTCATGTGTGCACGTGTAGTAAAATACAACACAAGTAGTAAGTGGATCCAAACTTTGATACAGCTTTGGGCAGCTTTGGTTTCATTTAATTCTTAATTCAGCTGCACTCCCATCAGAGGAGAGATGTGGTAACATACTGTAGTCATGTCTCATTTCTCAAAGTTAACCAATTCTTATTTGAAACCATCCCGATTTGAAATATGCATAAAACCTTGGTCTAGTAACCCAGTCTTGGTTGTACTGGCTTTGCCTGAGAACATTGGCTGATAATCTTTACAATTATTGAGTCTCAGAGTTAAGCAGAATCTATACTGTAGCTGACAGCACTGATTATTGATCGGCACAGTTGTTTTCTCTCTTGCTAAAAGCTTAAACATATGCTTCACCCCGCTGTAAATCATGCTCTAAATGTTTTAAGGGCCATGTGGGTGTTGTAATTCTGCACAGAAGGGCAGAGTTGGAGATTTAGCCTGTGTTTTACACTTAAGTCATGAAAAATCCCATTGTCTTTAATCTTTTGAAATATACGATGCTGATATGCTATGTAAACGTAATGCAAATTTAATGAATTACTTCAAGTATCAACCCAAGCTCACTGGAAAACATGCTTGTGATGAGATTCCTGCAAAACTATATTAATTGGTTCATGCAGATTACAAAATGAAATGTCCAGTGAGCGCAGTCTTATTCAAAACAGATAAAGACCGTTTTATTTAGGTTGTTGTACATATCTCATCAGTTGAGATTTAGAAAATAATGTACCACCTTTATTAAACCTTAACCTAAACTTAACTGAAAGTAATGCAAACCTGGGATAAAATGCATTTTCTGAAGCAGCTATTCTATATTAGCTTGCTTTTACAAGTCTTTGAACTCTTTTATCATGCTTTGAACTCGTAGCTCATCTGTGCAGTGCTTTACCAGGTGGGCTTCCGAGCAAGTTTACTACATCTGAAAAAGCAATACATATGGAGGTAATTAAGTGATGCATGTCACAATGCTGAAAAGCTGACAAATCATGCATTGTGGTAAAAGCTTTCTGAGGCCATAACACAATATTACGGAAGGAACTGCATTCAAATGAATCTTTATTAATTGATAATCTGCCCTTTTAATGATAATTTTAATGAAAGGAATGTTTTTTTAGTGTTTGCAGGTATGCGATTATCGGCACAGAGGACACCGTGTGTAATTGAATCGATTGAGTAAATGATTCAACGATTCACACTTGTTTCATTCTCAAGTGAATCTGTGTTTTTAGAATGCATTCATAGTTTCAGAATTGTGTCCTTGAACTCCAAACGAATTGGTTTCTTGGGTAATAGTGCCTAAAATAATCAAGGATCTGTGGGCGGATATCTATTGAGAGCTCTTGATGTAAGAGAGAGGGTGCAAATGACACAAGCATTATGAGATCCTGTGGGAACAATGAGCTCTAGTGTCCTCCCAGACAAATCCTACAATATGACGGCAGTCTACAGCTTTCTTTCACTCTTTCCGTTAATGGATGGGGAGAACAAGAGGTATAGACATAGGATGATGCTGAAAAGGGAGGAATGCTGTGGGAAGAAGCTTATTCATGCATGCTTTTGCATTGTCTGTATCAGAGGTCTCTGTATGCTAGATTTCGTAGGAGTTGTTTAACTCAAGCATGCTTTTCTACAATAAGAATACACCCACATGCTGCCACTCGCTTTAGTGTTAGAGAGTCATGTTTGTTATCACATCTTTGAAAGTCCTGCTCATGTTGATGTGTGCAGATACTGAGCTAAAGGACTCAACACAGTTCAGTCAGTTCAGGACGTTGCAACTATCTACAACCTTTGATAAAGCTGACGAGTTAGACGGCATGTTTTAGCTCTCCGGTGTACATTAGTACAGGCTTACACAACCCACACATGTCTCAGATTCTGGTTGTGTGTTTATATGCAGGCTCATTTGGCAGTTAGGGTTGCACTTCAAAGGCTGGCTTGAGCAGTTTTGGAAAGTGAACATGACCCTAGCATGGGCTCTATCTTTTTGTTTTGCTGTTAATTTTACGAGTCTTGGCTTCATGACCCCCTCCATGACGAAAGGAAATGTAAACTAAACCGGCTGTTACCTCACAAGCTCAACTCAATTTGTGAGGAAATTTGGGGCACTTGAGGAGAGAGGGACTGCAATAAGATCTTTCCTTCTTTTTCTAATGATCTCTGGCTTTTTATAGTCTTGACCATATCCCCACACCTAAACCTAACCTTAAGTGACGTGACGTGACATTCAGCCAAGTATGGTGACCCATACTCAGAATTTGTGCTCTGCATTTAACCCATCCGAAATGCACACACACAGAGCAGTGAACACACACACACACTGTGAGCACACACCCGGAGCAGTGGGCAGCCATTTATGCTGCGGCGCCCGGGGAGCAGTTGGGGGTTCGATGCCTTGCTCAAGGGCACCTAAGTCGTGGTATTGAAGGTGGAGAGAGAACTGTACATGCACTCCCCCCACCCACAATTCCTGCCGGCCCGGGACTCGAACTCACAACCTTTCGATTGGGAGTCCGACTCTCTAACCATTAGGCCACGACTTCCCACGACTCTTTGTTTGTTTATTTAGCTTTCTTTCTCTTTCGTTTATTGCTGAGACTTGTGCTTTATCATTTCAGATGCATCCGACTAACTCAATTTGAAGCTTTTAGAGCTCAACCGATCAACTAATCTTTCCTTGTTACAACTTTTACAGAATAATACCATACTATTCTGTGATTGCACTGAATTTTGAGCATCATTACTCCAGTCTTCAGTGCTACATGCTGACAATTATTCTAAAATTTTGATTTCGTGCTCAAAAAATCATTTCTTATTGTCGTCAGTGTTGAAAATAGTAAATATGTTATTTCTAAAAAATAAAAAAAAATTCTTACTGTCCACTGACTTTTAAAAACTGTGATGTATACGTCACAGTATTGTAATTTTTGCTAAAAAAAAATGTTTTGGCAAAAATATTTTTATATAAAAAAAGAAACGAATAGTAATGTCTGCTTTTTGGCTACTTGAGTGATTTAAATAGCTTACAAATGAAAAGTACTCTCATTTGATTTGAATATTTTTTATTGTTGTTTGGACCTTCAATATCTTTATTCATTGGTATAAATGCTGTTTCATATTAATAACACCCGAGTTACGAACGAAAACCTCAAAACAGTCATACCACTTGATTCCACAGTAATACCATGGGTTTTTTTTTACATTTACAGTACGTTGTAAGTGTCATAGTACAATATATGAAAATGGACTATGGTTTATACAGTACTGCATTAAAATTACCATGGTATTATGTGACTCCATCACTGTACCATGTTACAGCCACAGTATATTTTTCTTTGCTTTCATCTGTGATATTCCCCCATTGTTTACTTTCCTGTCAGGGTTGGTTTGAGGTGGTGTCAGTGGCGTGTGCTAAGTTAGTCTGCCATTTCACTTCTATTTATTTAACCTCTTGTGGTCCCACTTTCACGTCGCAGCCCTTGAGCTTTTGTTCTCTGTATGGATTGTGAAGATGAAAGATGGCGGCGAAGCCTTGTGGATTGTGTCAGTTTTCATCCAGCTGGACTCTGAGGGCCCAGATGTAGCTTTGGAGGATTCCCGCTGCAAGAGAGGATGTCTACGCATGAAAGAACAATTTCACAGTGTCAGGCAAATGTGTGTGTTGGCCGGCACAGCAGCTAAACCCCTGTGACTGTTCATTCAAGACCTTTATTATTCACCACCCAGAGCCAACTCATATACATCCATTCAGCTTATTTTTTCCCCCTGAGAAACTCCTGTGGTGGTTGATAGAAATCCTTTACTCTCTCTCATAATGATTCCAGACATGCATGACTTCCTTTTTCTGTTAGTCACTGTTTTCATGCAGTTTACACTGTTTAAACATATCGTCCGCATTGGAAATAGAGTGGCTAGAACGACATTTCAGATGTTTTTTATACAGGTTTTGGAATTGATTTTTTTCTGTGAACTATCCCCTTAAACCAATAATGCGTCATTCCAATCTCTGCTAAAGACTTTTTAAATGAATTCTCACCTTCCGGGAAAGTTGCAACAAGCCAAATTGCCTTAAAATTGTTGTCTGCCTTAAGGTGTTTCTCATTCTATTTATACTCTTCAGAAGCAGCACATGGCAGCACACGCTGCTCACTTTTACCATTAAAGGGAACAGGATTGAATAATGGAGAGGTTAGAAAAGGTTCAGGTGAATGTTTAAGTTCTGAACCTGCTTGATTTTACAGTATATCATGCTGAAGTTTAGGGTTTTGTCAATGAGATCTATTTGGGACGGTGCTACTTTATTTTAGTTATGATGATATTAGCTCTAGGTAAAAGTCATTCACCGGTTGTCCTGTACTGGTTTTGATTTAGGTCTGTGAAGATATGCTGCACAAAATGTTTTGGATTTTACTTAGAGAGTAGGGTGACAGTTAGCTAATGTACAGCTGATATAGACCTATATACTGCTTTATTTTATTTTAAAAATAATACATAACACATGCATGACTTTTTGTGCATGCACTTACATTTATTTTACTAAAATTATTAGAAATGAATATTTTTTTTTAAATCAATCAACTTGAACAAAGAGTTTGAACTTGATAAAAAAAAAAAAATATATATATATATTAATATATATATATATATATATATATATATATATATATATATATATATATATATATATATTAATATATATATATATATATATTTGTGCTGTTTTGATAGGAACTTCTTGATTCTGTAATACTCTTATAGAATTTTTCCCAAATAAAGATGGACAGACTGTGGCATTTTTATGAATGTTGTGCATAATTAGAAAGTCTCACAGATGGATTCACCAAAGTTGAATTAAATGTTTATCAATTAGGTTCTTAATCATGTCAAAATAAAAGCCCCACTTTTGACGGCAGACCGAGAACTTATCAGCAAAATGCCCAAAATTGCCCACGAATGATAATGTTTCGTTTGAAGATAGTATTTTTTAATTCATCTATTTTTATTTTTTTAACCTTGTGTAGTGCAAAATGCCCTTGTTTGCATCTGTCTACTTTGGCTGTATACCAGAACGCTGAGACTTATTATATCAAAACTATTCATTGGTTTGGCACTGTCACTTTTATACATAATCATTTTCTCTGCTTGTGTCACAGGCCTGCTACGTTCTCAGCCGGGCTCAGGGCTGGCTAAAGCTAGTTGGAGTGAGAAATCGTTTTAGCCTCTGCCTTTGTCTCCTCAGTCCATTCAGTGTGACACCGAACGAAACCCAGAGGAAGCACAGTGTCCTGGTGAATTAGCTCACCTCCCTCCCAGTGCATCACAGGGATCAAGACATAGACGTCTTAGATGCATTTTACTTTACTTAACTAAACTAAGTTAGTTCACCCCAAAATCCTTTACTCAACCTCATGTAATCCAAAAATCTCTGTGGAACATAATATCAAATGAACTTGATTGCTAAGACTGCTCTTTTCCTTTAGGTAGTGTTATTTATATACTATGTATTCATTTATTTACTCTTATTTTTATTTTAAAGTTTCAGTCATTTTGTTATGTGCTTTCGTTTTTTTTTTATATTGCTTAAAATTAGTTTTTTATTTTTATTTCACATTTTACTAATTTTAGTAACACATTTTTCATTCCGTTAGTTGCCATAATGAATCTAATGTTCATCTAACATTTATGTTATTTAGGTTTTATTTCAATAAAAAAAGTTATAGTTAACAAAGCTGCCTTAAAAAGTGTTAATGATGTCAATCACCATTGGTTCTCGTGTGTGTGTGTATCATCATACACTCGCAGTAAAAAGGTACAAAAGCTGTCACTAGAGGCGGTACCTTTTCAAAAGGAACACTTTTGTACCTTTTAGGTATTAATATGGACTCTTTAGGTACAATGGTGTGCCTTTTGAAAAGGTACCGCCCTAATGACAACTTTATGTAGTGTAATGTGAGAAATCTGAATTGGTGGGAGTAAGATTTGTGGTGAATGTAGACTTAAATTGGAGTGTTTACTGATTGCTTCAGAAGAATTGGAATATAGCCAAAAAGTCATGCACACCACTTTTACTATATGTTACTGCTGTGCTGTTATTTTACCATTTTTAGAACCATTGGGAAATTGTCTTGTTGCATTCAGTTTTAAAGAATAGAAGAGAGCATTTAGGCCGAGGCCCATCACTTTTCTATTATTTATAAGGATTCCAATAGGTCTAGAAATCAGACTTATAAAAATAGGCTTCCTCATATATACAGGTTTTTTCAAACACAGTTCTTGAGAAAGATTTTGGCTTATTTGAATGCTTATTTACTATTTTAAATCATCTGGAGGCTCCCTTAGAAGTTCTCCAATGGATCTTATTCAGAGCCACTGATTTAATGTATTCAACTACACTTGTTCCACAAATTAAAGAAAGTGTGAAATGACACGAGGGTGAGTAAATGACAGTTTTCGGGGAGAACTGTCGCTTTAATGACAAAGAATTGACATTTTTATTCTCCTCCAGCTGTTCTGCTGCATTTAATTGAGAATAGTGTCCCCGGTGAATCCTGGTGCCTTCGGCTGTCACAGACACAACAAATGTAATCTAATTTATTTCTGCCTTTTTTTTTTATAAACGTGTACTGTTTTCTATTCTCTGATGAGCACATCTGAAAACTCAATAAGGAAGCAATTAGCAGCTTTCACATATAATAACAAAGCAACTAACTCATACTAGTGCATAATCCACTTCTATTCGTTCTCTTGAGCTTCTTTTTCTGTTGATTTACTTGCATTTTATAGTTTTCTTTTTCCATTTGCTCTTTTATGCGACCGAGACTCTGTTTCCCATCAAGGCCTGTGATCCAACCACAACAAAAGCATCACATGGCATTACGGGGGAAACTTGATGACGGAGTGGAGGTAATGTTATTACGGCTAGATGAGGGGGGAAAGCTCGTCCTCAGGAACCTACAAGAACCTACAAATCATCTCACTGCCGCAACGTAACCACATCAAGTTAAGCTGCTGCTAATTGCTACCCATCCTCGGGTCCTTCTTATTTCAGCCATCCCGTCTGGAAACCTTTTCTGCCGAGGTTAGCCACAGCAGCAAGATGTCTGCTGGCTTGTGACCCAATGCATCTGCGACATGAAGCAGCAGAGGGTTATTTGTTACAAAGTTGCTCTTCAGGTGACTTTTGCCTTCTGCAGGTGAGCATAAATAGTAATAATGAGTCCTGTGTTGCACATAGAGTGGGTATGAAGGACATCCATCCCATTAGTAATGCATGGTTCGGCTGGCAGTAACTCTTTCCAAGATTACAAAGAGGAAATTGTGATTGCTCTGGGAGATGTGTGGCTCTCCAGTGCACAGTAAACTCCCAGAGCTTCACGCCACAGCAGAAGCGTCGGCCGACCCTTGACGGAAATGACAACACCATCCGCTTGCACATTATTTATTGCCATCCTTTATGAATGTCAATCTGCTGCCTAAGTCTGTCACTGCAAGTGTGTCGGGATTAATGCTGCCATAAAGTTGTCATAAAGGATTTACTCACTGTCATATTGTCCCATCATTTATTCTACCTCTAAGACTTTCTTAAGTAATATCCTGACAGCACATGTTTTCCCAACCAACATACAAACAAATTATGTAAAAAGTATATATTTAACTTGATTGAATATTCAGTCATTTGCCAGAAAGGCATTACTGCATGCTTATTTAATGTATAAACATTTTAAATGCTTTAATTTTTCAGCAAATTTTTTTTGTTTTTGTTTTGAAAAGCCATAAAAATATATGAATATTTTTATTCAACAAGGAAACAAAAAACTGATCAAAAGTAACAAAATTATCAAATTATCACAATATGTTTTTACTTTTTTTATTGGTCAAATAAATTAATAAATATATCCCAAAATAATAAGTTGTGCATGAATCAGTTCATACAAGTTGAGCAAACCACATATTAATATTGAGACAAAAACATGGTCATCGTAATTCCAGAAACCCAACAGTATCAATGTCCCTGCAGGGGTTGTTTCTGAGTCTTGCCACCTGCATGACTTGAATTAAAATCTACATGACACCCAAAAAGCAAAGCCCGTGAGTTCACGTTTTAATGAGGCCTGGTTTTCTTTCTTTCTTCTTGATTCCAGCGAGCATGTCCTCCACAGTGCTGCCTGGACGCCGTCCAAGTGTTCTGCGGCTTTTAGGGCTGTATTTTCTGATTGCATACAACTGTTTGGGTTGTGTGTGCAACAGCGCAAATGTCCAACCACATATGTAGCTGCATCCTACATCATTTTGCACGAATGTGCCTTTTCCAGAGTCAGCCACCGGAAAGCATTTGCCCTTTTTGAGGCAAGCAAGCCTCGCACAAAGCGAAATGATTATCGGTGAGCTCTCATTTGAGTCAGTCCTGCATGAGGTATGTTAACTGCCTTTGATTAATGACATTCAGGAAATTTGTTTAGGGAAGCTGTGTGGTTTCTGCCCTATACTCATCCCCTGAAGGGAGGTCTCAGCCCACATCAGTGGTACATCTAGACAACTCTGCTCTGAATCTTCTCTGTGCTCCAAAACGCTGGAAATATCGGCAATACTATAATACGTTTATTAGTATGTGTGTATAAGATTAGTGAAAATGTCACCTTAAATACAAAGGTTCTTTATTGTCATTTCAGAAAAAAATAAAAAATCTTAAACCTATGGAACGTTTTCATTGTTCAGAATGTTCTTTCTACAACATTTTCAGAATGTTGTTTTTTCAGAATTCCATTTTCAGAATTCCATTGTTCTGAATGTTCTTTCTACAACATTTAAATATTCTTTAAATGTTGTTCATACCAAGAAAAATTTTTTTTTTGAAACCGACCTTGATTTTTCAAGTGTAGAATTAATATCTGGGGACCAGAATTTGAGCTCCTAATTTTGAATTGACTTAGTAAGCAATCACTCAGAACATCATGGCAATGTGAATGGAAAATCTAGGTTACTTATTATTAATTAATTAAATAATTAAATAATTAATTAAATGAGATGCTATTTTTTGCACATTTGAATTTTGTTGGCTTTTGGAGATGTTATTGGATATTTTGAGATGCATCCCATACCACATACCAGCTTCCATCATTCAAACCAGAACTCAGTCGAAAATGAGATGCTTTGAAGTCTAGAGCTTAGAAACAGCAGCAGATACCCTTTGATGGAATAGTTACCCTCTTGTTTATTTTGACTGTGCATAAGTCCTGGGTCTCTTGTTTTTGGTTGAGAAAAGGGTCCATATGGTTTGCCTTCCAGAATTTGTTATCCATTTTTTGTAGCTTTTTGCTAGGGGTTTAGAGAAGGGTAAGTGATACGACCGTCTTTTCACTTGACTGTTGCATGCTTATGGAATTAGTTTGCAGTCAGGTCATACAACACAAATTTTTAATAATTTCAAAATAACTAACCTGAATCGTAAATGATTTATTCCTTGCTGGGACAGGCAGACTTGCATGCTAACAGATGCAATAACATCTAACTATGACAATTTGAGTGTCAAACTCTAAATTACCATAACCGCAATGTCTGCCAACATACTGTACATCGTTTCTATAAAATCATAATAAATTGATCTCTATCAAATTCTGTAGGACGTTTTCTGAAAATTTCTGTTTGTACTAGCTACCTACAGTTTTCTGGATGAAACGTGCTGCATTTACATCTGAACATTTGGATTAAAAGGATATTTTCTTTGGTGTCTCTCAGAGTGTTATACAGCAAATGGAGAGGACTACAGAGGTCGACAGAACCAGACAAGCCTGGAAGGAGGAAGACCATGCCTTTTCTGGAATGAGACTTTCCAGCATCCATACAACACCATCAAATACCCCAACGGAGAAGGAGGCCTGGGACCACACAACTTCTGCAGGTCAGGCAAAAACTGTCAGGATGGAAGGATAGCAAAAACATAGTGTTATGTAGAATTTTGCATAATGAATATGAATTTGCAGAAGTTTAGCATAGCAAAAAATGCATGTCACTCCAGGATTCTCAAAGAATACAAATTGACATTAGTACACTCCTAAAATAAAGGTTATTTTTTGAATCCATGGAAACTTTTCATACCGCAGAAGGCTGTTTATAGAAGAAAAACAGTTCTTTAGAATGTTCTTCCCACACTAAGATAAAAAGAGGGAATCTTTTAAGAATTGAAGGACCAGAAATAATGATGGGGAGGAAAAAAACTTGTTAATTTGGAACATGTATTTGTACAAGTCATTAAAAGAATCTGCAGAATGGGACTGTTCCTTTAAATAAGCGAAAATAACCAAGAGGGACATTGTAAGAGACATTGTGTGTTTTTTTTGGCGATGTGTTTTAAGAGTGTCTAAAACATTCACATCCTCAACATTACAGATGTTTTATTCATCCGAAGGTCTCTTTGTCTTTGCCGACCGAGAACTATATTTATATCTACTGTAAAAGCATCCTAAAAACAGATTTAGTCTTTAAACCACCATACTAAATTATTCTGAATTTGTTTCATGTTGTCGAGAACATCACTCTGAAGTGTTTGACTGTGGTCCATGAGCGTAGGTTTATGTATTTGTGTCTGTCATTATGTGGACTCAGCAGGGCTCGAAGAGTTTACTTTTGCAAAGTCGCCCCAAATCCCTCTGTCCCGGGAAAAAAGCAGCAGAGCGACAGCGCAGATGACCGATAGCCTCTTTCTCTCCTCAGCTTCATGTTTATTGTAGATGCACGAGCTAACCCACAATGCAAGAAATAAAACATTACTGTCATAGGCCTTTTGCTGGAATATTCAAACTGGTATTCTAATCACAGATAGATTACAGTATGCTGGAGCTTTTGGTTCATGCACACGTGTTGTAACACAATATTCCATCTTTACACTGTTTATAAAGTTTGTCAAGTTTCATTTAAAAAAATCCCCTTTTCCTGGCTGAGTAGCAGTGTTTTCTAAATCTGCTGGAGTTTAGAGTTTCTCACAGTTTCTTCAGCTGTTCTGTTACTCCTCGGACTGACGATGTAGAGAGCACAGAGTAGAGAGTGGAGATGACATTTATAGAGCACACTACTGCTGAACTCTTAAATGATTCAAGACACAGTTCACCCAAAGAAGAAAATCATGCCATTGTTTACACTTCTTCATTTCTTGAATCCTATACGGTTTTTATTTTTTATCTATCTATCTATCTATCTATCTATCTATCTATCTATCTATCTATCTATCTATCTATCTATCTATCTATCTATCTATCTATCTATCTGTCTGTCTGTCTGTCTGTCTGTCTGTCTGTCTGTCTGTCTGTCTGTCTAATTTCATTTCATTTCATCCATCCATCCATCCATCCATCCATCCTTTCTGTCTATCATCCATCTTTTTATTTCCACCCATCCATCCATCTCTTTTTTTCTTTCCATCCATCCATCCATCCATCCAATCTTTTGTCTGTCATCCAACACACTTAACAGAGCTTTATTTGCTGGTTTTATCTGTTTTGAGTTAGTCCCCCAACCTTGAGTCCAGAGTAAGTGCTCAACACAATTTATGAAACCCGATAAAAAGTTCAACATAGCAGGTTTGGCCAGGCTGGAGAAATGTCACTCTTGCCTTTTCACCTTCTCTATATATTTTTTGTTCTCCATTAGAAGGAAGGGTGAGTACGTGACAGTCCCTTTAAAGCGGCCTGTCTGTTTCTGTCCAGCCATGAGGAGGGGTGCTGCGGTGACTCTATATGTGTGTGCGTTTAGGTCCAGCAGACTGTATGATATGGGAAGTGAAAGTCGGATTCGGAGCGGCAGACAGAGATTAAGTGAAGAGAGCGAGATCACCGTCAGGAACACCGTTGTTGATTTTAGGCACACGGTTGCATGATCTTATGTCTGCTGGGTGTGTATATAGGAATGTCTTCCTGTATCATAACAGATTTTAGAACAGATCTATCTCTCTCGCTGTAAATATGGTATGAAGTTCACTCCTGATCAAAAGGATAGTAGTTTTTAAGCATCAGGGAAAAGGAGACAGGTGTATGTTTTTAAAAACATGACAAGTGTTGTTTGTGTAGGTCTCGGTTTCGAGTAAGAGAGAAATGCTTCTGGAAAGCT
Organism: Carassius carassius; assembly: GCF_963082965.1. Taxonomy (NCBI): domain Eukaryota; kingdom Metazoa; phylum Chordata; class Actinopteri; order Cypriniformes; family Cyprinidae; genus Carassius; species Carassius carassius. The sequence goes on from NC_081759.1 coordinate 40,353,635, forward strand.
GCAAGTGTGTGTTTCTTTAATGATGTCATAAACTGTTTGCGTCTCTTTGTTTTCTTGTCTACACACCATTTGATTTGAAAGGAGGAACTGCAGTCTTGGCATGTTGGGAGAGCCAGAGAGCGAGAGAGTAATGGAGGTGCCAAGTCCCAATATCCCTCACATTTCATCTTTATTGTGAGCTGTGAAAACATTGAGAGATGGGGTTCAGAGGTAGCGTCCTGTTAATCATGAATGAGGCAAAGGTCTACAACTCAGCTTCCTCTCAGACCTGTTATCCACAGCCTTTTTCAGATAGAGCAAGCATAAATCTCACTTAACCTTTAATAGTACACTAAAAGCAATGCTTAATTGAGGTTTTAAGTAAATCCCTTTAATAGAAGCAGAAGGTTTTGTTTTGCAAATGCTGTGTATTCAATGCAACAATAATTTGAATCTAGTCAGAAAACACGGCAGGCATCTGTATATTGTTTTGTTACACATAATGTGACACCAGTGTTTCCCAAATGCAGCAGAAAACACAGAGTCATGAAGTTTGATTCGCAATTGAATGACTCATATGAATCGGTCAAAATGATTCACAAAAATGTAATCAAACTAGCATTTAGAATCAGTTCCACTTGGTTAGTGAACCATTCAGAATGGTACTGATTTCCTCAGTGAGTAATTTTCTGTTAATGCTTAGACTTTTTTGACCTGTGCCATTGTTTTACTATGGTATTCTTTGAAGTACCTTGAAAAACCGTGTAAAAACTGTGATAGATAGATAAAGATAGAGAAAGTGTTATGGATCCATCACAGTACTCTTTGTAAGGATATTTTACATTTTGGCCATTCATTTTTTGAATTTGTTGAATAGTTCTGTGTACCTTGGGATACTGAGGTCCTGGTCAACATTATTGAAGTATTCATTAAAAGTCTTGAGAATTTGGTGCAGATTTGTGTGTGTTGCAGCTTTGTATGTTGCTTCCAAGAGAAACTTTAATGTTTCATTTTCCATCCTCAAGCTGTCAAACTTTAGCTTAAGCGAAAGTGCAAGCAACCGTCAAGCAATTCTGTTTCCACTGCTGTTTACTTGTCTGTGAAATTGAGTGGTTGTTGTCCACTTTCAGATGTCAGTTCAGCGAGGTGGGCTTGAATTGTCATGGTTGAATCGAGAGTGTTTGTGTGTGATATAGATACAATAAACTCAAAATTGTTGGATGAGCATTTCAAATTAGGACTGTGCATGGAATAGGTTTGTCCTAACAACTCCTGCAGTCCGCTTATTGAGATGTAAAATAACTTTTTTAGCTACGTTAAAAAGTATATCATTGTGTATCATACCTGATTTATTATTTTTATTCGATTTAGTAGTAGATCTCAGCACGTGTACATGAGTCTCACTGCTGCTGCAGCATATGTTTGCCATGTTGACCGAGCTTGGCTCTGAGTATATTAGGCAAATTTCCCTTGCTCATATTTGCTTTGGATGCTAGTTAGCTGCAGCGGGCTAATAGTGTGGCTGAGGTCGGCGTTCAGCAAAAAGCAATTTTTTTAGTCTTACCCTACTATAGATTTTACACGCTTTTGTTGTTAAAGAATCCCAGTTTTTTTATGAATAGCTCTGTGCCAGAATTGTAAAGTTTATCATAAATGTTATTGATTATGGTGCAAGGAAAGCAGTTATTAAAGAGAAGCGTTTGAACGCAGGCCAGACAAGAACAGCTGGTTTTCTCTCAATTCAGATGGCCATAATGCTGAAAAAGGAGCGAGAGAGTGTTGCAATAAATGCTAACGGCTCAACACATTGTTCTTACACATCAGATTTAGTGTCGCAATGATATCTGTGGTCACTGTGAAAAGCTTTATATTTTGTTTGTGAAAAACTGCACAGAAAATTTGTAACCTTAAGTACACATATTTCTCTCTTACTGCAATGCATGCCAGTGTCAGCTTTTATGCCTGTACTTTTGGATCCCGGATGATTTCATCTATACACTGAAGAAATCTGTGTTTCTCAGAAGTTACTTAGAAGACCTCAGTTATTTCAGAGCTTTGTCTCAGGTGTTTTTTTTTTTTTTATTAAATTATTTTGGGAATTAAAATTGTAGACAATAAGAAAATATAGCCTAACTGCATACTAAAGGGATAATTCACCCAAAAATGGAAATGTTTGGAATTTTCTTTCCTCTGTGGAACATAAAAAGAAAATATTTTTGAGACATTAATTGTGTTTTTGCACATACAATGGAAGTCAATGGTTATCAAAACTCTTTGCTTCCCAATATTCTTTAAAATATCTTCTTTTGTGTTCTGCAGAGGTAGAAAGTTGCACAAGTTTGGAATGACATGAAAACCATTTTTTTTTTTTTCAAAGACTTGATTTTGTTTTGGGGGTGTACTAGAACATGGCCTCATTCTGAGTGGTTTGAAAAACACACCATTTTTCACATAAAATACATTATTACAATTCGTTTCTCAATTACAGCTCAATTAATTCTGGGTTTGACGAAGGCCCGCCTTCCGAAAAATTAAATGTGTTGTGATTGGCTAGCTGTCCCAGTGCATTGTGATTGTCGAATAGCTTAGACAGTGTTTCAGTAATGCCCCGCCCCTTGCCAAAGAAACAAGTTCCATATGCCGTATTATGCATTATGTTTATTGTTATTTAATTCTAACATCCTAACATGAATTGCAGTGAAACTGTTGAGAAAAGTGCAGTGAAATACAGTTGAATTTATTTATTTATTAAGTGTATATTCTGCAGATTACATCATTGTCTAGTATTGTACTGTCAGCAATTTAGAAAAACATTTTTTATAGTTGTAACATACATATTTACATGCTTAATTAGTAAGGTGCATGTGTAATATCTTATGAAAACCTGAGGCTACAGCAGCACTTCTTTGTCTTCGTGTTGTGTGATGCACTCAACCCCTCACCACCTCCACAACCATTCAAATTTCTGTAGGTGCGATTTATTTTAATGATATGGTCTAATGATCCACTTTGTGACATCACAAAACTCCAGAAAACAACGCTGTAGCCCAATTCTTAAAAAGGGACTTTTTTTTTAAACTGAAAAAGCATAATAGGACCCCTTTAATTTGATACAAATATTTACTTTATATATTTATTTTATATTTTAACTTTATATTTACTTTGTTCCAGGTTTTAGATGTTGAGAACCAGATTTTCAATGTGGTCTTAGCCTTTCTCTGACTTTTTACACAGTATAAAAATATACAATTTTGTATTTACATGATATGACCTTTTTGACAGTAGAAGAGTAATCACAAAAAGATATCTCATTGGTGATGGTTGAACAGTTCTAAAGTCTTGCAAATAGGCCTGCGTTTGGTGATCAAAGCCACCTATTATATCTGGTCTTGGAACTGCACACTTGCATTGCTTTTCTCTCACCCTTGAGGGAAGAAAGGTGATTAATTAGAAGATAAATTAAAGGATTAGTCACCATTTACTCAACACTAGTCATTCCAAACCTGCATGATTCTGGCACAGAATGCAAAAAGGGAAATTTTGAGCTGAAGTGATTGATTGAATGGGGACTATATTTTTCAAGCTTTCAAAAAGGACTCAGAACCACCGTGTAATTATATGTAATCCATATGACTTGTGCACAGACAATAGTTCTGTGTGATGATCAAATTGATATTTTCATAGTCTTCCTGTCCAGTGAGCTGCTAATGGTTGCCAAGACAGGTTTGAGTTAAATTTTTTCATGAAAAAGTTCACGAACGAATCATTGAGATTTGTGTGCTGATTTACTGAAGAGATTTATTTCAGATGAGTTGTTTCAGTTTGTTCGCAGTTTTGAGAACGTGCCAAGAAAAGCTGTCAGCGCTTAATTTAAATTTAGCCTGTTCCTCACACAAAGCTGATATATGGCTTCAGAAGATTTGTAATGTAGTATATGAGTTGTATGGACCATTTTATTTAAATATACATTTTATATACAATATACAACTTTAGAGCTTGGCAGGCCACAGTTCTCACTCATTCACTTTCATTAAAAAGTGTCCAAAACGTTTGCGTTCCTTAGAAAATAGAAAGTTATGAGGGTGAGTAAACAATGAGAAAATGTTCATTTTTGGGGTGAACTGTTCCATTAAGTGCTCGCCGTATGATCCCAGAGGCAGCCTGGATCAAATAAAGCCATATAGAAACCTGGCACGATGTATGAGTATGTTTATATGTGTCTGCCAATGAGACAGATTTCTCTTATAATCTAATCTCCTCCATTGAACCTCAATTGCCCTGAAGACTTCAACTCCAAACAGGTGTCTTTCCTGAACAGGAGAATACATTATTCAAAAAAGCTATGCAAAGTAGCCATTATATTTGACTGAGTCATATTGAAAATTCCATCAGGCCGGAGGGGGTTCTCGATCTTGACGGGCGAAATACATACTCTGGTTTGTTAGCAAGCCAGATCTCATTCTCCTCAACAGAAAAGACAAAAAAATGAGGGAAAATGGGAGATGTTTAGCTGACTCCAACCTGAGGTTAAGTTTCTCCGGACACAAAAAAAGAAAGCACATGAAAAGACGCTTCACTCAATACACTTGGTTGTTGTAAAGAGAGAAGAAGAGAAGCTGGAAAGTGTTTTTGATAGGAGAAGAAAAGACCGTGGCATGCCCTTTTGATTCCTCCTTACAATGCTGAAATCAGATAGCTGTCGCCTCAGGGTCGAGCTCGAGATGTTGCATTGTGACTCATAAAAGACTAGAAGAACGGCTTTTCTCAATTATTGTTGTTTCTGATTGCGTGGGCTCTTTAAGTTCAATGTTCGGTTCACAAAGTACTCAACCAATCACTGCATCGTCTGGTTGTGAGCATGTAATCAATACCCTATTTGATGGCTTTCTGGGGTTTGTGCATCAGGGTTTAAAGTACACCCCAGAGAGCTTAAAGGGGTCTTAAAGCAGACATAGAAGGGCCAGAAAAAGGACCAGCGTAAACCAGCAAAGGACCAGCGTAAACCAGCAAAAAGACCAGCGCAAACCAGCAAAGGACCAGCGTAAACCAGTAAAAAGACCAGCGTAAACCAGCAAAAAGACCAGCGTAAACCAGCAAAGGACCAGCGTAAACCAGCAAAAAGACCAGCGTAAACCAGCAAAGGACCAGCGTAAACCAGCAAAAAGACCAGCGTAAACCAGCAAAGGACCAGCGTAAACCAGCAAAAAGACCAGCGTAAACCAGCAAAAAGACCAGCGTAAACCAGCAAAGGACCAGCGTAAACCAGCAAAAAGACCAGCGTAAACCAGCAAAAAGACCAGCGTAAACCAGCAAAGGACCAGCGTAAACCAGCAAAAAGACCAGCGTAAACCAGCAAAAGGACCAGCAAAGAACCAGGGTAAACCAGCAAAGGACCAGCGTAAACCTACAAAGGACAAAAGCAAAGGACCAGCGTAAACCAACAAAGGACAAAAGCAAAGGACCAGCGTAAACCAGCAAAAAGTCCAGCGTAAACCAGCAAAAGGACCAGCAAAAACCAGCAAAGAACCAGGGTAAACCAGCAAAGGACCAGCATAAACCAGCAAAGGACAAAAGCAAAGGACCAGCGTAAACCAGCAAAGGACAAAAGCAAAGGACCAGCGTAAACCAGCAAAGGAACAGCGTAAAACAGCAAAGGACCAGCGTAAACCAGCAAAAAGACCAGCGTAAACCAACAAAGGAACAGCGTAAACCAGCAAATGACCAGCATAAACCAGCAAAGGACTAGCATAATCCAGCAAAAGACAAAAGCAAAGGACCAGAGTAAACCAGCAAAGGAACAGCGTAAACCAGCAAAGGACCAGCGTAAACCAGCAAAAAGACCAGCGTAAACCAACAAAGGAACAGCGTAAACCAGCAAAAAGACCAGCGTAAACCAACAAAGGAACAGCGTAAACCAGCAAAGGACCAGCATAAACCAGCAAAGGACCAGCATAATCCAGCAAAGGACAAAAGCAAAGGACCAGCGTAAACCAGCAAAGGACAAAAGCAAAGGACCAGCGTAAACCAGCAAAGGAACAGCGTAAACCAGCAAAGGACCAGCATAAACCAGCAAAAAGACCAGCGTAAACCAACAAAGGAACAGCGTAAACCAGCAAAGGACCAGCATAAACCAGCAAAAAAACTAGCATAAACCAGCAAAAGGACCAGCGTAAACCAGCAAAGGACCAGCATAAACCAGCAAAAAGACCAGCGTAAACCAACAAAGGAACAGCGTAAACCAGCAAAGGACCAGCATAAACCAGCAAAAAAACTAGCATAAACCAGCAAAAGGACCAGCGTAAACCAGCAAAGGACCAGCGTAAACCATCAAAGGACAAAAGCAAAGGACCAGCATAAACCAGTATGCCAGCATCAAAACCTAACCGGCATATGCTGTTTTTTTCAGCAGGGAGCTACGCTTGAACAAAATTATCTACAGTAACCAAAAGCAGCAACTATACAAACGTGAATTTTTTTTTCAGAAGCGTGACAATCTTTCAGCTATTTTCATAGTAGTGTAGCTACTTTTTCACAAGAAGCTAGAAGCTGCACTACTGTTCAAAAGTTGGGTGAGAAAATAAAGCAATAAGCCCCAAGAAGCCGTGGTTTACAGTGAATATATAACAGCTAAGGGGCGTTGTTATAAATTCACTGTAAACCACAGCTTCACAGGGTTTATTGCTTTTATAAAACGGTTATTCCATATACGTAGCAAGGTTTCACAAAATAAAACTGCAAATAAAGTGTACTGATAAAAAAATTTGTCTTCTGCTAAACAGTGTAGTTCCTCAGAATCAGCTGTGTTCCCAACAAAGTGGTTACTGAGCAACACACAAATGTAAACAAAGGTGTATGTTACTTTGTAGAGTAATTTACAACAGTTTTGAACATGGCTCAACCAATCAGAATCAAGGACCGTAACTATCCGACAGTAAGGCCATTTATAATGTTACAAAAATATAGGCTATAATTTCAAATAATTGCTGCTCTTGTGCATGCTCAGTTCATCAATGAGCAAAGAAAACAATGTAGCGCAGTTTCCACAAGCTTAATAACTGTTTTCAACATTGATAATCAGAAATGTTTCTTGAGCAGCAGATTAGCATATTTCTGTGGCATTGAAGACTGAAGTAATGGTGCTGAAGATTCAGCTTTGAATACATTACATTTTAAAACACATTAACATAGAATTTGTTACAATATTTTACAGTATTACTGTTTTTATTGTATTTAAAATCAAATAAATACAGCCTACATTAAGACAAACTAATATGATATATATATAATATAGAAATATTATGCCTTTTAAGCATACTGTAAATATTTAAACATCACATGAACAATAGTTTCTGTATGAATAATTATTTTTGAATGCTTGAATTAATTATTCAGTGATTCATTGATAAAGACAAGTCATTTGTCAATTTATTTTGAAAAATTTGTCACTTCAAATCACCTCAATAAAGTTTGTTAGTAGCATCTATCATAAAATACGACTTCTTTTAAAAGGGAAAACATTGTTGATCTACTTTAGTTCAAATCGTTTACAGTTTCAGAGTCGCATTGATTTTAACAGTCTGTCTTTCTTCCACAGGAACCCAGATGGAGATGTTCGGCCGTGGTGTTATATCGCAGATCTCGAGGACGGAATCTACTGGAAATACTGTGATATTCCCACCTGCCAAAGTAAGCATTAACATTGAAAATAACATAGAAACTATAATGAACAATGAGCACACGTTTAATAAGGAACTAAGCTAAATACAAATTCCTAGCATCTGGATTACGGAAACTAATCTAACTAATCTGGATTACGCAAAACCGCATTTTTGGAAAGGACTTTAATTGCTTCATCAAAAAAATCTGACTTTTCCAGCATGCACAGATATGTTTGTTTGTGCGTCATTTGATGTTTTTCTCTTCTCCACCCAGAGATTGTATACAAGAGTCTGTGTGTGTATTGTGTTTACCGCAAAACATTAGATTGATAATTAATTTGTCTTAACCCGTATTCAAGATTGTTTCATATAATCAGTGCAGAGTTTTCTTTCTTCCTCTCTTTTTTTCTTTCTTTCTAACTTTCTTTCTTTCTTTGTATTAGTGAATAAGTCTTTGTGTGTGTGTGTGCATGTGTATACGAGTGCAAACTCATTTTCCTGCCAATGAGATTCGTATAATCCCACTATACTATAAGTGAGTTTTCTACTGTACTGGCAGAGAAACAGAATGTGTGTGTGTGTGTGTGTGTGTGTGCGTGTGTGTGTTTGTGTTTGTGTGCGTGTGTAAGTAATCTAGTCCTCAGTTTCATCTCAGTAATCACACCCCATAAACAAGAGCTGACACATAGTATCACAGGATGGGTAGGATGTGAATACAAACTGAACAGCTGTGTCATACACCAGAAAAACAGTCTAAGTAGTTAGAGCTCAGTCTGAAATTCTCCCAGCATATCATCATGACAAGCAAATGCATAAATTAGGGCAGTCAATTTAACATGTTAATGTAGCTCAGTTAATTAGAAAAAAAAGTAATGTGATTTTTAAAAAGTATGCATTTAATGACCACTAGAGCAATTCATGCTTGATTTATTTGCTCTAAAATTGTTTCAGGAATCCGTGATTCCAAAGTTATTGTCCATAATATGATGCAAACAAAATAAAAAGTATTCAGTTCAAAAATTAATTTTGTTTTATGGTCCTACAGTGATTCATTTCTAATTTTTACTACCCATTTTAATTTAATTTAATTTAATTTAATTTAATTTAATTTAATTTAATTTAATTTAATTTAATTTAATTTAATTTAAAATTTTATGTTTTCTGAAAGGCTTACACTATCTATAATCTTACTATTAAGATTATTATTTTTATTATTTTTAGTTTCAGCAAGGATGCATTATTGATAATTGATCAAAAGTGGTAGTAAAGCATTTCTATTTCGAATAAATGTTGCTTTTAACTTTCTATTTCTTTCAAAGAATCCTAAAAGGTTTTATCAAAGTTTGAAGAAAAATATTTTGAATTTATTATAAGAACATTGATAATATTAAAGAAATGTTTCTTGAACATCAAATCTGCATATTTAAATGTTATTTCTGAAACTGAAGACTGAAGTAATGATTTAAAATATATTAAAATAGATAACATAACATATTTTATATGGTAATCATTTTTCACAGTGTTACTGTTTTTATTGTATTTTTAATAAATAAAACTTCTCAATAGGGCTGTGAATCTTTGGCAAGGCAGCGATTCGATTCGATTACGATTCATAGGTTTTCGATTCGATTCAAGAACAATTTTTGCAATTTTAGAAAGATTCAATTAAATTCGATTCACAATTAAATTCGATTCGATTATAACGATTCGATTCTGCATTCTTTAAGTGCATTCACGGGATTATTCAAATGCTTCTACTAAATTCTTTAAATGCTTAGTCAGGGGGCAAATTACAGTAGCATTTATGGTTGGAGAACCATAGGTTAGAAAAAAAAAAAAACCTTTTGTCCATTGTTAAATGATAGTTTAATGATGCGACATGGCATACGTAAAAATGTATGTAAGCCAAGTTTTTAAAAAAGAGCTTAAAGAGTATTATGTATAAGCTAACATTTTGACACACCAGGGGCGTAGCCATAATTTCAGAAGTGACAGAAATGTCAAATACAATCATTTTATGTATGTAGCCTATATAATAATAATAATAATAATAATAATAATAATAATAATAATTATTATTATTATTACTATTTATTTTTATTTTTTTTACAAGGAATTATCTTCTTTTTTAATTACTTTTAATTAGCTGTAATAAATCAAATACACTGCTGGACAATAATCAATCATTTGTAATCGATATTTTTTTTCCTAATGGCAATTTTATGATTGTTTTATATACTAGGCTACATTTAATTAGCAATTATTTAAATTTTCTGCACAGAATAAGGTAGAAAATATACTTTATACTATAGTTTCTGTACTGTAATAAATGTCAATTAGCACTGCATCATTCATAAATTGTTTGTGAGTTTTTTTTAGTTTCATCAGTTCATTCTGCTTTTATTCAGTTTAGCTGCAGATATAGCCTAAGATGCAGAGAGCCATTGACAAACTACAGAAAAGTAAAACTATTTCACGTTAGCATTACTGGCCACGAGTCATATAGATCACACGTCAGCTGCGTCTGAGACGAACGGAGTGCGAGCGCAATCCTGTGACAGTCTCAGGCGGTAAACAGTGGAGCGCGTGAAGGACAGATAAGAGGCACGATTCACGAACACTCTTCAAGGTCTCCGTTAATTCGTGCATGTAGTAATTTAATGTGTATACATTTTGAAAGTATTGAATCGCTATAGAAATCGAGATTCATTCGATTCTTAGCATTTTGAATCGATTACTGTCCAAGATCGGTGATTCACGATTCAAAAATCATGTTTCAAGATCGATGCATATGAATCGACAGGGTTTGTAATCGATGCATCGAGAAAACGAGTGAATCGTTACACCCCTACTTCTCAAAGTTTTATAGCCCATCTTAGGGTTGTGATGCGTGACTTTATCTTAATATTCCAGCTTCATCGCCAGTTGCACAAATAAGAGCCGTACTCACTGTCCAGCACAATTACACTCACTGACCCATTTTCCAAAAGTGCCATGCACTCATTAATCTGTCTGGGTGCCTCTTATCTCTCTGCCCTTTTTGGAGCTAACAAAGCCCCTCCGACTAATGCCCCTAAGGCTGAGACCGTCTTCAATGGTAGGCAAATTTAGGACAGCTTTTGTCACAGCCAGTTGTCTTCTGTGTTAGGCTCTCACTGATTTGAGTCTGGTTTACCGTTAATGTGTTTCAGCTTGTAACCATCTGATTTTTTTCATGTCCCAGATTCCCGTGAGCTATCAGGGCATCGCCCCTATTAAGTACAGCCCTCCACAAGCTCCCGTTTCAGTTTGCATATCATTAGATGGGTCTTGGGTCTTGGGTGGTACCCTAAAGCCACTATACCCACAGTGTTGGCAATGAAAGCAAGGTGATTTGTTGGACTTTTTAGCTCCAGGCAGTCGTTATGCTTTACAGTCAGAAAGCAGTCAGTGCAACTGTAGCATCACAATCGACATGCGTACACACACCTTTCACTATTTGTTACAGAATTAGCCCAATCTCCGTTATGCATTCTGTCAAGTGCAAAATGACACTTATCTTTGCAGTACATATGAGGGAGGCAGACTTTCTCCCCTGTTTGTTCTGTTTAGGTGTTGTTTTGTTTTCTTAATAACAGTAACCTGTCTTAGATGTCTTATCATTTTAACCTTCTGTAGACTTATTGTCTTTTTTACCAACACACACACACACACACACACACACACACACACACACACACACACACACACACACACACATGCATATTTATGTATTGTTTCATAATATCAAGAAAAAGGATGTTGCATAACTACATACTGTAGGATCTCTCGTCTGTAGTGGAGTGGATTAATGTTTATTAGAAATGGCTGTTAATGCACAGTATATGACACTCTGATTTATAAAGAGTGAAATGGTATCTTGCATGTAACTGATTCAGATCACTCAATGTGCAGATTAACATGATGGGACATGTTTACTTTCACTCTGTGCTCTTTTATAGTAAGCAAACATTCAGTATGTAGGTTTGGTGCCAAATAATTGGGATGGTTAACAGTCAAGTGAGAGTCATGAAAGAACCGGCCGCATTCCTCACGGGTTTGTTGATTTTCTGAATGTGAACAACAACAGCACCTGTTAAAGTGAACCTGTCTTTAATCAACGTTCATGCTCAGCTGTTGCTCACAGTTGTGTGTGATGATTGGTTTTGCTTGGATTTGCTCTTTAACGTCCCACAATAACAGATGAGAAGACACATTGACACTGTAAAACAGGCATGGAATAAAAAAGCAACTCTTAAAGAGTCCTTCAGGAATCAGTGGGCTTCGGTGGTTGGGCAATACTGACACTTAAGAGCCATTCAAGCTGCAGTTAATAGTGCACTGGTTGTGCATGCTTTGATTCATCATTGCATGTGCAGTTCGAATGCAGATTTTTTAATTATAATTTTTCCTTCAAATGCACACACAGATACGGTCATATGCATTCCTTCTTCTTTATCAAGGCACCTTTTATCTCATGAATGATTGAGCTAACTGATGAAAGTGCAAATGTCTGTTTTTTCCTTCCCCCACGGAGCAGATGTTGTGTTTTGGGAGATCAGAGACAGGTGCTGTTTTTGCACCTCATGACCCAAGGCAGGTCCAGCGAGGGATGAGCAATGCAGCTCTTTTCAATGTTCATTCCTGCTGTTTGAACACACTTTCATTATGCTGTTTCTATTGAGAACACCTCCCTCAATCTTTAATTAAGCATGCAGTTGCCGCCCGAAGGCGGTGGCGGTGAAAAGCATTGATCTCGTCTTCATTTGTCATAACACGGCCTCAGGCACGACGAGCGCAATGTGCCTGCCACCTTGCAAATGGGAAAGGCATGGGAAAGTATGCCATGAAGTTGCGCAGCATGTGTCCGCTGTTAAAGTATTGTTTGTGTTCCTTGCATGTCGTAGGTTTATACTCAAGATGTTTGCAACGACCCTGTTGACTTGTTCACTTTCTCTCTCTCCCAGTGTAAATCTCAGTTGCTAAATGTATGATAGACGCTCAGCTCGTGGGTAAAGTTCGGCATAACACAAACAAAAGCTCAGTGAGAAACGCCTGCCTTATAAACAAAGCTACACTGTCAAATTCCCCCGAGCAGAAAATGAAAGCGTATTAATAGTCTTGTTTTTTATGGAATGATCCACAACATCAACAAATTAATTTCACTCCGAAGCAGATCCAGCTGTCGTAATGTAAAAAAGGGAACAAAAGTTAAACCAAAACACATGTACTCTGGGCTGGGTAAGTGTGTCTGTAGCAGGAGGGAGCCTGCCAAAACAGGAACACAACTTAAGTGTCTGAATCAATGACAGACAAGTTGATCCAAAAGCAGAAAAGAGGATGTGAGGACGCTTTTGAATGCTTTACCAACAAATCAGCCAACCCCAGATGCTTAATATAGTCTTTTATAGGTGTTTTACAATGAACTGTGAAGTGCAGGACTAAAACTAGATAATTGCTGGTGTTTAAAAACCCTCCTCTACCCATAATGCACTGTGTTCCTCTGAAGCTGTGTTTATAATGACAGCAACCGGAAATCATTTTCAATGTGCAATAATGATTTGAAGTGAGACTTCATTCATATGAGACACAACTTGAAGTGGCAGCGACCAATAACAACGAAGATGTCATTTATTCAGTGCACTTTGATAAAATAAATATGCATAAAATGTAAAAAAAGATTAATTGAAGTAGTTTCCATCAATGTGGCAAAGTTGAAGAAAGCTGAACTTGATGCAAATGAGTCTTTTGAATGAATAAATGTTCCAAATTTGATTGAATATTCATTAATTTTATTAATAACAATTTCCCATTAAAATGTATTATTAAAGATGGTATTACTAAATAACAAAATAGAAATGGCTGATATTATTTTATTCGTCATTAAGCATCCTATTCCCTAAATATCAACATAACAAAATAAAAAATAGACAGTAGGAAGACGTTTGTGATCAGTTTCACTGTTGTATAAATAAATACATTTAGTAGACACTTTCATCCACAGAGACTAACTTTTTTTAACTAACATGTGTTTCTTGGGAATCGAACCCACAACCTTTTGCGCTGCTAATGCAATGTTCTACCACTGAGCCACAGGAACAAGATATAAGAAGAAGACTTGTATCTGCCCACATAGGCATAATAAAAACCGTGGGCATTCCAAGATGTTGATTTATTCATTGATACCGTCAGCCCACCAGCGTTTAAGCATCAAACAATAGCAATGCCTACTACAGTGCAATACTATCAGCAACCAAGTGACCTGCAGCAGTAAACCTGCTGTCAGTGTGAACGCCTCTCGAGAGAACGAGGTGTTGACACGAGCGTACATGTGTTAATGAGTTTGTGTTGAGAGGAATACGTCTGTGGAATAAACCTGTTGGTGGGAGGTATCTTATGTGTGGGCTTGTGTATGTGGACTACCCAAAATTAGATGTTTTCTAATCTGTTCAGGCTTATTATTTCAGTAAATCAACACGCTGTGTGCTGGCACAATCAGATGCCTGTGGAAAATGGGAAGTCACACACAAACATCATTATTATTATATGACCCATATTTAGCCTTTCTACCTTTACATTAACGAGTTCAGACTGCTCTAGTCATAAACAGTACTAGAAAAAGAAAACAAGGAAAATTCAGTCAGTAATTATTTACTCTCTTTCCAAACCCATTTAAATTTTTTTTTCATTTGTGCAATACACAACTGATCGGTCTTGTACTGATGGTTCTTTATCATGCAGTGAATTTGGAACAGGATCTTCTAAAGTCTCAGAAAAGCTTCTGAAGATGTACATGCTTTATTATTATTAACTGGAAGTGTTGACATTTTGCCCTGTTCCAGTGCTATATTTATGCATCCAGGAATAGTAGCCATGTCTGATTCATAAATAAATCATTATTCTGATTTAGGTTGGTTTCATAGTATCAGTTGACTAGATGCACAACATTGCTCGATGAGTAATCGGATATGGAATATAATGTGTATGTGTAAAATTTGAGGATTTTTAAATGTTTTTGAAAGAAGTCTCTTGCACTTCAATGCTGCATTCATTTATTGAAAATCTGTAATCTTTGTATTGTATTTTAAAACATAAAACAAGATGCAATTTATTCCTTTGATGGCAAAGTTGAATTTTCACCTTCAGAAAATATTTTTTATTTACTTTTTTTTATATTGTGAATTTTTCTATTTGCATTAGTACTTTTACTCACTCTGTTATTGTAAGATGTATTTATTATGCATTTATTTGTAAATAACTTTCTTTTCGGACCCCTTAGCATTCCCTTCTGGCCCTGTAGGGGTCCTATGACAAAACATTTATGATACTGTTATGGTGTATTTTCACCTCCTTTTTGAAGCATAAGATTCCTATTAATTGTTGCTACTTGGAAAACAGCGACTGACACATTATTGCAATTTCTCCTGCTGTGCTCTATAAGGAAGAAAGAATGCCATGTGGCTGAATAAACATGGTGAACAAATGATGCCAGAATTTCAGTGTTTGGCTGAACCGTCCCTTTAAACATTCAGAATGTCTTATTAGCAACAACAAGACGTCTCTTTATTATTTCACCCCTTCTCTCGGCTCTCGACTAAACGTGTTCCTGGCAGTGTCTGAAGGGTGTGGCACAGAAAAGAACTTATGAATGTATTTTGGAAAAAAAGAGAAACACCCACAATCCTCTGCAAAATAAGAAAGAGGAAAAACGCACCACAGATGTCATCTGAATTTATGTCTGTAATTACCTTATTTTAATAACACGGAGAGAGAATGAAAGAGGCCCTCTCAGAGACACGCTTATCTGTTGTTTCTGCCAAGGAGCGCAGCGTTTGATTCTGTTGCGTTTGTTATCTGGGTGTTTCTTTCCTTCTTCCTTTTGTCAGTCTCTCTCTCTCTTCCTCGCCTTTTGAAAGCCATTATGTCCGCTCTCCGCTTCAGCAGACTTGTGACATGTCTATCACTCTTGCGTCACCCCGCAATAATGAAAATCTGAATTGTGAAAAGCATGGATGAGTCAACCGCGGCCGAGATAAGATGTGCGATATAAGGCCAGAAACCATCGGTTCTGCTCTGGAGAATATACTGGCGCTCTCGAGATTTTGAAGACTCCTCAGAAGAGGGTTATTGGGAAAAGCAGACAGCTGGTGGCTTTGTGATGAAGGATCTGGGCTTGAACTGGAAATATATAATCAGAATCAGAATCAGAATCAGAAAGAGCTTTATTGCCAAGTATGCTTGCGCATACAAGGAATTTGTTTTAGTGACATAAGCTTCCAGTAAACAGAGACAACAACACACAGACAAAAAAAAAAAAAAAAAAAAAAATTTACAGGAGATTTACAAATTGGCAAATAAATAAGTGTATAAACAATTGTGCTATAAATGATAATGGAATAGGATTGAGTGAGATGCAGGAATGTTCTAGGATGGAGGGGTAACAAATAAATATAAGGATATTGCACATTTTTGCATAAGTTTAAGTGGGAAACATTTAACTGTTCATGAGGTAGATTGCCTGGGGGAAGAAACTATTCTTGTGCCTTGCTGTTCTTGTATTTGCGGTTTTGAGGCGCCGGCCAGATGGCAAAAGTTCAAAGATGGGGTGACTTGGATGTGAGGGATCCAGAGTGATTTTCTGAGTCCTTTTCCTCACTCTGGATGTGTACAGTTCTTGGAGGGTGGGCAGGGGAGCACCAATAATCCTTTCAGCAGTCCGAACAGTTCTCTGTAGTTTTCTGATATCTGATTTTGTAGCTGAACCAAACCAGACAGTAATTGAAGTACACAGAACTGACTCAATGACGGCTGAGTAGAACTGTTTCAGCAGCTCCTGTGGCAGGTTAAACTTCCTCAGCTGGCGAAGGAAGTACAACCTTTGTTGGGCTTTTTTCACAATGGAGCCAATGTGATTGTCCCACTTCAGGTCCTGAGAGATGGTGGTTCCCAGGAATCTGAATGACTCCACTGCAGTCACAGTGCTGTTCATGATGGTGAGTGGGGAAAGTGCAGGGGGGTTTCTCCTAAAGTCCACAGTCATCTCCACTGTTTTGAGCGTGTTCAGCTCCAGGTTGTTAAGACTGCACCAGACAGCCAGCTGCTCAACCTCCTGTCTGTAAGCAGACTCGTCACCGTCCTGGATGAGGCCGATGACTGTAGTGTCGTCTGCAAACTTCAGGAGCTTGACAGAGGGGTCTTTAGAGGTGCAGTCGTTGGTGTACAGGGAGAAGAGCAGAGGGGAGAGAACACATCCCTGAGGGGCACCAGTGTTGGTGGAGCAGCTGTTTGACATGAATTTCCCCAGTCTCACTAACTGTTGCCTATCTGTCAGAAAGCTGGTGATCCACTGACAGATAGAGCTAGGAACAGAAAGCTGGGTCAGTTTGGTCTGGAGGGTTGTTGGGATGATGGTGTTGAAAGCCGAACTAAAGTCCACAAACAGGATCCTCACATAAGTCCCTGTTTTGTCCAGATGTTGCAGGATGAAGTGCAATGCCATGTTGATTGCATCATCCACGGACCTGTTTGCTCGGTACGCAAACTGCAGGGGGTCTAGTAAGGGTCCAGTGATGTCCTTCAGATAAGCCAGAACCAGTTTTTCAAACGACTTCATGACGACAGACGTTAGAGCCACAGGTCTGTAGTCGTTAAGTCCTGTTATCTTGGGTTTCTTTGGAATGGGGATTATGGTTGAGCGTTTGAAGCAGGAAGGCACTTCACACAACTCCAGAGATCTGTTAAAGATCTGTGAAAAGATGGGGGCCAGCTGGTCAGCACAGGTTTTCAGACAGGCTGGTGTAACGCCATCTGGGCCTGGTGCTTTTCTTCTTTTGTTTTTCTTGAAGACCTGGCGCACATCATCTTCACAGATTTGAAGAGCAGGAGGTATGGAGAGGGGGATTGCAGGAGGTGTTAATGGTTGTGCAGGGAGATGGTCAGAGGGGGTGTTGGGGGTTTCAAATCTACTATAAAACTCATTCAGGTCGTTAGCAAGTCGTTGATTAGCCTCAGTGCAAGGGGATGGTGTCTTGTAGTTTGTGATGGCTCTCAGTCCTCTCCAAACTGAAGTAGAGTCGTTGGAAGTAAACTGGTCTTCCAACTTTTTAGCGTAGGTCTTTTTAGCCGCTCTAATCTCTTTGTTCAGTGTGTTCCTGGCCTGATTGTACAAGACCCTGTCCCCATTTCTGTAGGCATCCTCTTTGGCCTGACGAAGGTGTCTGAGTTTTACTGTAAACCATGGCTTATCATTGTTGAATGTTAAATAAGTCCTGGTAGGAATGCATATATCCTCACAGAAACTAATATAGGATGTTACGGTCTCTGTGAGTTCGTCCAGATCGGTGGTAGCAGCTTCAAAAACGCTCCAGTCTGTGATGTCAAAACAAGATTGTAAATCCTGCTCTGTTTCGCTGGTCCATCTCTTCACAGTCTTTACTACAGGTTTAGCAGATTTAAGTTTCTGCTTGTAGGTCGGTATAAGATGAACCAGACAGTGATCAGAACGTCCCAAAGCTGCTCGTGGAACAGAGTGATATGCATCCTTTATTGTGGTGTAACAGTGATCCAGTATATTACTGTCTCTGGTGGGACAGGTAACATGCTGTCTGTATTTTGGCAGTTCACGGGAGAGATTGGCTTTATTAAAGTCCCCAAGAATGATTAAAACAGAGTCCGGGTGTTGTTGTTCTGTGTCTGTGATCTGCTCAGCGAGTTTCTGTAAAGCTGAGCTCACGTGCGCTTGAGGAGGGATGTAAACACTAACCAGAATGAGCGAGTGAAACTCCCGCGGCGAATAGAACGGCTTGCAGTTAATGAAGAGCGTTTCGAGATTTGAGCAGCACGTCTTCTTTAGCACAGTTACATCTGTACACCACCGTTCATTGATGTAAAAGCATGTCCCGCCGCCGCGCGATTTCCCCGTTGATTCTGCGTCGCGATCCGCTCTAAACTGCTGAAAGCCCGGCAGATGGAGTGCGCTGTCCGGTATGGCGTCATTCAGCCAGGTTTCCGTGAAACACAGAGCAGCAGAGTGGGAGAAATCCTTATTTGTCCGAGAGAGCAGAAGGAGTTCGTCCGTTTTGTTGGGTAGAGAGCGGAGATTTGCGAGATGGATGCTAGGCAACGGCGTTCGAAATCCGCGCTTCCTGAGTCTGACGAGCGCTCCCGCTCGCTTTCCCCGTCTGCGCGTCCTGAAGCGTTTGATCAGCGCCGCTGCTCCTCCGATAACAATGTTCAGTAAAACGTCTGTATAATAGAAATCCGGAAAAATATCATGTGGTGTGTTCTGCCGAATGTTCAGCAGTTCATCCCTGGTGAAACTGATCGTGTTTGTTAAACAAAAAACAGGAAAAACGAACAAAAACAGTACAAACACTGGAGAGCCAAGCACTGAAGCAGCCATGTGCGGCGCCATCTTGGATCTTGGATATATTGATAAGTGCATGCCACGTGCGCTTACAAAAGAGCACGGACTGGTCACTTCAACAATTTCATGATTTATTGATGTTAATTAATTCATGCATCAACTACTGTTTGTATGAATTGATTTGATATTTCATTGGGCTATAAGGAACTTACCTTTTTCCCCCATAGAGTAAATCTTACATTAAAGTTTTTTTTATTTTAATTTTTTTTTGTTTCTATTTCTTTTCTATGCCCCATTGTTCTGTCTCTCTCTCATCTTTGTGTTTTTCTATATCATATCCGATTTATTTTAGTTATAAAAATTAGGTTTAACTTAATTATCCAATATTTATTTTTATTCTATTTCAGCTTAATTTCAATTAACAAAAATGATCTGTAATAATTTTAGTTAACAATGACACTGGTCAACATGAAGTATAAATTAACCCTATGTGTTCTAGATCATTGTGAACGATTCTTCAATCCATTTTTTCCAAATAAAAATAATGCATGCCATTATAATCAATAATTGAATAACTTTAATCACAAAAACACAAAGGTTGTATTTAAAGTTCTCCAATAATCT
Organism: Carassius carassius; assembly: GCF_963082965.1. NCBI lineage: Eukaryota > Metazoa > Chordata > Actinopteri > Cypriniformes > Cyprinidae > Carassius > Carassius carassius. Next base: position 40,373,279 of record NC_081759.1, read on the forward strand.
GAAAATTCCTTTAACTTTTTCATTTATTTTTATTGCATTTTTTAAATTAAAAATTATTAAGCTAACTATAAAAATGTCCCTAACATTTGTGAGCCTGTCTGTAATAACCAGGCTAAAGTCTCGAAATCTAATTATGAGATAACAAGCATCAAAGTTAATTTCACTATGATTTCAATCTTTGACATGGCCTAACTTTCTTTTGGCGTATGCCTTTAACCTGTGCATCAAGGTAAAGCAAGGGTTTTCTTTCTTTGTTAGTTAGTCATCATTTAGCAGATAGTTTCCCTCTGAAGTGATTTACGGTAAACTAACTCAGATGCCTTGCTCAAGGGCATAATTGTGATTGTCATCAGTGTTCCTGAGCCGCCCCGTACATCAATAAAACCCACAACGTGAAGAAAACACTGAATAGATATTTCATCACGGGCCTGCGCAGCATCAAATATCACAGAGTGTTTTTGCAAAGCCTTTAATAATTTTCTGCATTTCACCAGTGGAACCATTCACGTTCCAAACTGTGTTTAATTTAAGACTCCAGTTCTTGAGATGCAGATGCAGGCCTGGCTGTAAAAAAATACAATGTGTGTGTTGCATCTTTCTATTGTGAGCGTGTGTGTTTCCTGCAAGCTGTTTCTGGACGCGATCCAGTCTAAACGAGGCACATTAGCACACGTAATGCCTTATAAAATCTTCAAATTCCACTCTACACTTTGAAGTCAATCGCATTACTTTTAAAGCATGGATATGTGAGGTTGAACCCTTGTTCTTTACTACACTCCTCTTTTGAAGTTTTCTAAAGTAAGTTAACCTGAAAAACAGCAGCTGTGTTGGTGAAAGAGACGAGCCCTTCTTTGTGCATTGGGAAGCAAACCGTGTGCATGATGAGAGGTTAAGGACAGATAAATTGATGGTAAAATGCAATCGCTCTGTCAGGAGCAGAAGACCTGCACTCTTTAATCTTGCATGAGCAGAATGTCCTGCTTTCAAGCTCAGAGCTTTGCATTTGAAGGAACGGCCAAGAGAAATGCTCTCTTTCCGAGAGTGAAAAATGAGATTGTTCTCTGTAAAAGCAGAGTATATCAGTGTAATTAAAGCTTTTGTCCTCTATCTAACCATCATAATTACTTCCATTTAATTCCCACCCAGAAATTCCTGGCTGGCAGCGATGGATCATCTTCGGATCCAGTCCACTAGAGCAGGCGCATGTGGACATTGTTGCAGATTTACGAGGGGGAGGAATGCACTGCACTGCAGTGTTTCGTGGTGTTTTTTACACTCTGATTAATGAGAGGAACAGACTGTGGATTATATCGTACATGCATGTGTTTGGACAAGCAGCGAAGTTCTGGGATTTGCACAGGCTTTGTCTGTTGAAGTCTCCAACATCTTGAATAATACGTTTATGTATAAAGGAACACACACATTTCTTTACTCTTTTGAAATAAGAGACGCATTTTGCACATGTAGTACAATCAGCCAATCAGAACAAATGTTGAGCTGCTGAGCGTGACGCAAAACTTCCTCCCTAATCCACCCAGACGTCTTACGAAAACCAAGCTGCAAAAATTAATAATAGAGAATATTTCACAGCGGCATTAATACGTTCATTCATATGCAACTGAATGTTAGCAGAGATTTCCTTTTCAAATAAATGCTGTTCTTTTGAATTTTTCTATGCATCAAATAATCCTGAAAAATCACGGTTTCCACAAACATGTGATGCAGCTTTTTTCAACATTGATAATAGTAAGAAATATTGGTAGCACTTTACTTAAAGCCTTTATGGATAATGCATTATTTAAGATTATAATGCATTATAATTATTCATAATGTCTTGTCATTAATAATTATACCTGAATTTAAAATGCATAGTGTAATTGAGAAGTGTTATAATGTATTAACGTGTGGTTACAATTATTCATGAGATTGTACAATGCATTATAATTTGCATCACAAGGCATACTTAATTAATGCTTCTAAACTACTTTTATTATGCATTATACAAAAAGGCTTTAAGTAAAGCATTACCATAATATTTGAAGACTGTATTCATGGCTGCTTTACCATTACAGGAATAAATTACATTTTAAAATATAGATATAATTTTCAAGATATTTTTGTCACAATATTACAGTTTTTACTGTATTTTTGATACATGCAGCCATGATGAGCATAAAAGACTACAACATGTAAAAATCTTACCAACCCTAAAAACTGTAGTGTGTGGGTATGTAGAAATATTTCTTAAAGGTACAGTACAAAAACAACAACAACCTTTTTCATTTTAAAGGTGTAAAATGGCAATGTTTTTTGTATCAAGGAATTGTACAGTGCAAAATTTTTTCCTTCCTTAGTATTTTTGTTTTTTTTTCTAGTACAAATATCTAAAAACATTTTAATCAAGATGCATTCACATGTAAAATTACTTAATATATTAAGTATTGTTAAAAAAAAAAAAACTATCAAAAGTTTGCTCGTTTTTGCTTAAAAGCGGCTAAGAAAAATTATCTTAATTCAAAGGCTAAACAATAATATTTTCCTTGCACCATTTTTGTTCTTTGCTTTCTAAGCAAAGACTAACACAATTATGATATTTGTAAATACCCCAGACATAATATCTTAGGTCAATTTAATTGCAAAGTAAATGCATCTTGATCCAAAATTTTTTAGATATTGAAAAATCTAATAAAATAAAATATACTAAGAAAATGTTTTTTTTTTCTTTTTTTTTTTCGCAGAGTAACCAACAGATTTTGTAAATGTTTGTTCATATGGAGATGAGCTTCACCGTCACAATCTCTCATAGTAGTTAATCTGTGTTTGTGTTTTGAGTTCTGTGTGAACTTGATTATTGAATTTCGCTGTTCATCAAACAGCATCAGATATTTTAATAAACACTTTAAGACACAATACAATAAGAGTGTGTGTGGCCTGAGTTGGCCTCAACGTGTATCCCTTTGAAAACGAAACTTTTCTTTGTATTTTCTTTGCACGAGGCCTGTGCGAGCGCTGACTTGCGCCGAGATGAGTTCTGAGAGGGTTCTTTTAATCCTTATCACCAGTCTTCAATCAAACCTTTCACTGTTTAACTTACACCGTCATCCGAATGTTCTTCAGAACTGTTCTGATAGAACAGATACACTTACGTTTGCACAAACAAATCCTAATAATCCATTCATGTTGTGCATGAAAGCGTGTGTGTGTGTGTGCTGGATGTGTTGTGATGAATGGTTTTTGCACATTGCCATCCAGCGCTCTCCATTCTCACACTGTTCAGGCCATGCATGCTGTTTTAATCATAGTTCACAAAACAACTCAAGACACGTTTCCAGACGATTTACCAGCGGAGAGAAGTTAATGATTTGCAAGTGTTACTGTACTGAATTATGGCTGATGTTGCTAATCTTTTACATGGACCCCAATATTCCTGTGCCGTGTTTTCCAATGAAATACAAAAGTTTGGGTTTGAGTCTCTTCTGCTCATCAAGGCTGCATTTATTTGATCAAAAACACAGAAAAATACAGTAATCTTGCAAAATGTTATTTCAATACAAAATAATGGTTTCTGTTTTAATATACTTTAAAAAGTAATTTATTTCTGTGATGCAAAGCTGAATTTCCATCATCATTACTCCAGTCTTCAGTGTCACATGATCTTCAGAAATCATTATTTTATCCTGATTTATTATTAGAATTATCAAAAGTTGTGCTGACAAATAATTTTTCATTGTTTAAACTATGATACTTTTTCAGGATTATTTGTTGAATAAAAAGTTAAAAAGAACAGCATTTATTCAAAACATAAATCTTTTCTAACAATCTAAATCTTTGCTATCACTTCTTATCAATTTAACACATCCTCGCTGAATAAAAAGTTTAATTTCTTTCCAAAAAATAAGACAGAATAAAAATTTACTGACCCCAAACTTTTGATATGTAGTGTATATTGTTAGAATAACATTCTATTTTAAATAAATTCTGTTCTTTTTAACTTTTATTTCATCAAAGAATCCTGAAGTATCACGTTCCAAAACAAAATTTTAAGCAGCACAACAGTTTCCAGCACTGATAATAAATCATCATATTATTATGATTTATGAAGATCATGTGACACTGAAGACTGGAGGAATGATGCTGAAAATACAGCTTTGCATCACAGAAATAAATTAGATTTTAATGAATATTAAAATAGAAAATTGTTATTTTACATCATAATAATATTTCAAATATTATTCTTTTTTCCTGTATTTTTTATTAAACAAACTTAATGAGCAGAAGAGACTCCTGTAAAAACCCAAACTTTTTTTCTTTTTTTTTTTTTTTACGTTTTTTAATGAATGTCCCTCTCTTCCTCCTTCAGTGCCTGGTAACCTGGGCTGTTTTAAGGACAGCGGTGATCCAACACCTCTATCTGGAGGCTACCAGACCTCCAACAAACTCACCATTCAGAACTGCATCAGCTTCTGCCGCAACCAGCGATACAAGGTTCGAATTCAAGCATGAGAAATGCAATCAACAGCAAAGTCACAGAACAGAGCGATGCATAACGGTTATTATAACACGTTTTACTTTGGTTGAGTGTCTTAACATCTCAAACCTGTTTGGATCCATGTCAGGTTCATTAATATTAATGTTGTTATCCACATGGATATAGGGTTACACTTATACATTTAAGTAATATTAATTATAACTACATGTAGTCTCTGTATGGTTTGTCTTGGGGTTACCTGCATGTAATTATGCATAATGTATTGTTAATATAATAGTAAGCAACAAGGACACTTTAAAATAAAGTGTTATCAATATATAAATAATTGTACTTTTATTGCTTACTTATCAAAAGTTTGAAATGCAACTCATCTAATCAGATTTTATAGCTTAAATGATCTTATAAATCATTTTATAAAACACAAGTTATGTGGGAACCTCACAAACAGATATATTTTATATGACAAAAAAATAAATAAATAAATAGGCATTATATTTTGTGCAAGGTCTAAATTTATGCAAACTTAAATTTATTCGGTCTCAAGATATTCCATGAGTTTCTTCTTCCTGTTGAACTCAGAAGACGATATTTTGAAGAATATGGGAAACAAAAGAGTTGATGGTCCCTACTGACTTCCATAGTATGGAAACAAAAAAAAAAAATAATAGTATGGAAGTCAATTCAGACCATTAATATTTCCCCCCCCCAAAATGTCTTCTTTTGTGTTCAACAGAAAAAATAAACTCATACAGGGTTGAAACAACTTGAGGGTGAGCAAATGATGACAGGATTTTCATTTTGGGGTGTTTTCTTCCTATTTTTATTATTATTTTTTTTTTTGTATTTTGTTAAATATCTAAACATTTTTGAATCAAGAAGCATTCACTTGATTAGTAAAATGACTTAAGATGTATACGATATATACGATATTTGCTTAAACAAGCAAAAATATCTGCTAGTGTGGTAAGAAAAATAATATTAATTCAGAGGCTAAACAATAATATTTTCTTGTCCAATTGGCAGATATCGTTTTCAAAAAAAATCCAACAAAATTTAGATTTTTTTTTCCAGAAAACAAGATAAATTGTATATATATGACTTATAAATAATTATATGATTCATTTTACTATTAAACTATGCAGCTTGATTGATGTTTTTAGATATTTATACCTAATAAAAAAAATACTAAAATATTTTTTTCAGTTGTTCAATTCAAGTTTATTTGTATAGCGCTTCTCACGATACAAATCATTGCAAAGAAGTTTTACAGAAAATGTTAGTTTCTATTTGAACGTTGCTACATTATATTTAGTAGTAGCTTATCAGTGATTTTTTTTTGCACTGTATCTCTTTAAAAATGACAAAAGCTTAAACTAAAAATAATAGGGAAAAAAGGGATTCAAAATATTTGACTTAAAAAAAAAAAAGTTTATTAATATACATGCTTAAAATTCCCGGAATAGTGATTTTTGAAATATATATATATTAATTGAATTTACTAATATGTTTTAATGTTTAGTTGACTAACTTTCAACATATATTTTTTTATTATTATTATTAAATGTAGCTAAAATAAATAGTTTGCAACCCCGTACCTTTAAAAAAATATCTTTTTTTTTTCAGTGCACTCAATTTTTTCTTGCTTAATAAAATGACTCAGCAAAAAAAAAAAATACAAAAGGATCAATATTTGTTCTAGATGTAATCATGTGCATCTGTTTGCGTGGGAAGAAGTCAGTAACATAATTTGTATTTGGCTTGGTTTTGTGCACAGTTGGATTACCCTGGCTGTCGAGAATTACGAGTTCCTGATTATTTGTGCATTATTTTCTTTCAGCTTGCCGGGATGGAATCAGGCTATGCTTGTTTCTGTGGCAATGACATTGATTATCATCATCACGGTGATGCTCCGAGCACCGAGTGTAACCATGTGTGTTTTGGAGATCACACTCAGCCGTGTGGAGGCGATGGACGTGTCATAGTCTTCGACAGTACGTTTATTATACTCTTATTATCTGTGCAAAGGACAGTTGATGATCCTCACAAATCTAGGTTGTTAAACATGTTCCTCTCATTATTTAGTAAAAGCTAAAGCTGTCACTTTTCTCCCATAGCAAAGGTAGGCGCTTGTGGGGGAAACTTCACATCGCCCTCTGCAGTGATCTATTCTCCAGATTTCCCGGACAAATACAAACCTGGCAGGGTCTGCTACTGGACCATTCAGGTACAATTAATACTTTAATATCCTAATGGAGAGAGCGCTTGCCTGAGCCTGCCAGAAATCATATCGCGTGTATCTGGTCTTTGTCCTGTCGCTCTTCCAGGTTCCAGGTGCTTCTGTCATTCTGTTCAACTTCACTTTCTTTAATATCGTGGATCAGACTGATATGGTGGAGCTGTTGGATGGCTACACCAATCAGGTTTTGGCGCGATTTGATGGCCGCAATCCACCGCGGGACATCGTGAACGTCACTGCAGACTTCGTCATCCTGTATTTTTACTCAGACAGGACTAATGAGGCGCAAGGATTTGCTGTTCTTTATCAAGGTGAGGCTTTCTTTTAAGTTAACATTTCTGTCGACTTGTATACAGTATGGTAATGTCCCTGCAGATTTTACACACACACACACACACACACGCGCGCACACACACACACACACACACACACACACACACACACACACACACACACACACACACACACACACACACACACACACACACACACACACACACACACACACATATACATATTTCCAATTAATAAATTTATTTAGCAAGTATGCATTAAACTGATCTGTTTTTATTAAGCAGCAAATCAACATTTTAGAATTATTTCTAAAGGATTATGTGAGACTGAAGTCTGGAGTAATAATGCTGAAAATCCAGCCTTTCAATTTTTAATATCTACTTCCTTACAATATTACTAGTTTTGCTTTCTGTTTGATCAAATTAATGCATATAAAATGACAGTTTCTTATGCTTGGTAACAGTTTACTTAAAGCCTTTATGTATAGTATAATGCACATTAAAAGTATGTGTAATGCATTGCATATGGCTTGTAATGCACCTTATAATGCAACGTACAATCTCATGAATAATTGTAACCACAGTGAATGCATTTTAACACTCATTGCTACACTATGCATTTTAAATTCAGTTATACATATGATGAATTACAACGCACATTATGAATAATTTTAATGCATCATACCAGGGGATGCACGAATACTGATTTCTGCTAGTCGATTTTTTATTAAAAAAATACTTGAGTTACTCGACTACTCGTGGTTCAATGCACACATTTTCCTCTTTTTATGAACTTCACTAAACAAATGTGCGTGTGCCGTGCAAACCAGCAAAAGATACAGATGCAAACATGTTTTAATCCTAAAATTCACATCGTGCTTGCAAGCTCTGTGCATGCATTATGCTTAATGCATGCTTGAGTAGTCGATTGTTTCCGACAGCGCAGACTAGTGATTGAAGTATTCGATCCCTCGACTAGTCTGTGCAAGCCCTACATCAAACCATAAATAACCCTTTATAATGCATTATACATAACGGCTTTAAGTAAAGTGTTTTATTGACAACACAAGCATCCAGATGGCTTAAAAACAACATCAGAAGTGATGACACCAAACACAGTCAGTTGTTGTTTATTTATGACTTATGTCGTAAAAATAAATAAATAAAAACCAAATACGTCCAAGCAGTGCTTTAGGGGTGCTTTTTGTCATATCTAAACATTTGCAGACTCGCTGCCACTTTGTGTTGTGTTGTTTTGGGAGGCAGAGTTCAATAACCATAATCTGAGGAAGAATAAAGGGAGAGGGAAGTATGAAATGGAAAATGTTTTCTTTTTTGAAAGAAAAGGTCAGCAAAGCAAATTGGCTTTCACTATTCACAGAACCTTTTTCCCCTGCAGGCAGAGTTTGATTTAGACGCCACATACTGCGTTTATATCAACGTCTGAATGAAAGACGTGATGCTAAAGAAAAGAGCGGAGAAATCTCTCTCTGTAATGTCCAAGGGGGCGTCAGAAGAGCGATATGAATGTATCTCATCAAGGAATGTCTGGGGTTTTGTTCATGTTTCATTAGCTGATTATCTCCCCACAGCTTTTGGAAAACAAGCGGTCACACCTCTGGAGGAGGATGAGGATGGTGACGAAGAGGACTCCAGTACAGTGCAGCCACATATGAGAAGCACTACAGCCAAATCCAATACCAGTCAGAATGGAAAATCCTCCCACCGGTACTATGTAATCACATCAAGTCCTGCAGACATGCCAGGTCAGTGGCATGAACCGGGCCGGACCGCGGGCCACAGCACCAGTATGTGTCCAGTTCTCTTCATTACGGCTCCTCTTTACTAGACATCATTCATACTAGTCATAGTCAAGTCGATTTCACTGCATGCATTATAAAACAAGACAGAGGGATCTTTTTATGCATTGTGTACATTGGTATTATTTTAATTTAAGGTAAAAAAATATATAGTTCTAGTTAAAAATAAGAAAAACACTTTACACTTAGAAAATGTATAGTTTTAACTCTTTGTTCATCTTTAAACGATTAATTTAGGATTTAAAAAATGTCTGCCACAGGGAAAATTCTGGCATTTTTTTGCTATTAAAGCTTGAATCAGAAAAAATATTGAACATTAAAAATGTTGCTTTGTTTTATATCGCCCAGAACCTACTTCAGCTGCATGCTCCGGCTTTAGTTTTATTGTTTATTGTTTCTTTTGTTATTAAAGGCATGTTTTCCTCCTCCTTTCATGAGTCTTGAACTTTGTAACATACAGTACATATACACATATTTTCCTTTTCATGCCAGTGACTCTTTTTTATTTTTTTTGAGACCCAAAGGTGCACCTTTTGGAAAATGTTTGATCCTTTTTTTTTTCTGACAGTGCATTATCCACCACTGATAAAAAAAAAAAAAAAAAAATATATATATATATATATATATATATATATATATATATATATATATATATATATATATATATATATATATTAAGATTATGGAAGAGATCCCATATTAATTCGTTATGATTTCATGGCAGCAACATCACCTTTAATTTCAAAGATGGGGAAATGGTTAATGGTACATATTATCATTATTATTATTATTATTGTTAGTGTAATGATATTAATAAAACCTGTATTCTTCCGCCAAACAATCTAGTTCCTCAGATAGGGTTGTGGGTCCAACAGAGTGGTTGCCGAGCAACACACAAACATAAACAAAACGGCTCAACCAATCAGAATCAAGGACCGGAACGATCCGTTTTATAATACTTTTTTATTATTTTTTTTTTTTTTAGCTTTTAAATTTTAGCTTGCGTTAGCTCTGTGTTTTGCGTTTCCAAACGATCTGCTCTTTACACTAGTTACTCGAGTTCTCTCTAGTCTTAGTTTTCAGTGCATCTGTAATGATAAGGCTGCATTAGCTTTACTGTCACTAATGAACGTGTTGTGTTTCACAGTGTGGACCGTCTACGCATTAGCTGCTCTGCTAACGCTAACAGTCATAGCCATGGTGGCTAAGTTGCTCCTGCATCTTACTGTAAAGTAAGTAACGTTACATACATTATAAAATTAATGCTTTTTTTCCCGTTCAGTTTGAGATGCTAATATAAAAAGCAGATGAAGAATTATGATGATGTTGATTGATTTAGTCAATGTTCGTCTTCAACATCCCTGCTAAAATAAACAGACACCATCTAAAAATTTCTAATGGTTTTTTTTTTGCTTATAATGGCCCTTTTTTGGTCTCTACTGGTAATTTTTCACCTTTTATTGGTGACTTGTTAAAAACACTAAAACGTAATGGAATATGTCCTAAAATGCACTACAGGAAACCATTTTTAATGGTTTTAATGGTTAAAAGTTGATTGTTTGTAATGTTCGTAATAGTCGTATTTGTAGTGGAAACCATTCAAATTTTCTGCAATGGTTTCTATTGTTTTTTTCAGCAGGGATAGGATGTTTTATTTCAGTCATGCTTTGGTTTGTTACTTTATCTGTACGCCGTTGGCAAATTATTATAGCATCTATTTTACTGTAATTTTGCATGTCATTTGGTTTTACCGGGCGTATTGTAGCATGCATAAAAGCTTGATTTGAATCAACTTCTCCGTTCTCGGTCCTTATCTGCTTTTTGTATCTGTCTTTCCTCTCAGATCCCCGTCCATCCCGTCAATCAGCGGGTCGGATGCGTGTGCACAGAGCACCACGTCTGAACCCTGGATCATCTTCTACAGACCTTCCACCATCTCTCTGTTTAAGAAGAAGCTCAAGAACCACCATGGAGACCTCAGCCCTCTCGTGGGGAACTAACCTCACCGCCTCTGACCTCTACAGCTGCTTTAGACTCTACAGGATGCACACACTGTACCCATGCTGGATCCCATCCATGTCCTAATGTGTCCTAGCTTACACGTGCCGATCGGTTGTTGGGAAGAAGCTGCGCAAAAAGAGTTTACTCTTAATTTGCATCTTAACCAATCACAACTCATGTGACAGGTGCACATAAGCACCGAGCGATTTTAATAAGCAAAAGAGCGCCGGGATGCTACCAAACGAACAAGTGTCCATTGCTGCAAAATGGAAAGATATTTCTCTAGATGCTTTCACAGAAGCCGATAAGCGTCTGAATTGGAGCGCACTGAAAGACTAAACCTAATAAAACCACGGTACCCAGCCAGCCCCTGTGGAGGAGAGATACCGTTCAGTTTCGCTCGCTTTTTAACCTCTAATGTAGGTCACCTGTTGTTGAGGAGCACAGAACTCCTTTCTTCAGATGTAAGAGAGCTGGCTGAACTGGCGGAGGATTGATGTCACAATCATGTCCAGAGCAATTCGGACTCAACAAGAAAAAGCGAGAGAGAGAGCGAGAGAGAGAGAGAGAGAGAAAGAGGTGGATGGCGGAGAACCAAACTTGAAATCGCTAAAGTTGGGCGATGTTCAAAACATCTCTGTGGACCTCACTTTCGTCTCTCGTCGTTTGTGTAGGGTTTTGATCTTTCTGCGTTGCCTTTTAAGTGCCTTAAGGACTAAAAAACAAAAAAAAACTAAACTCTTTTGTCTGTCTTCTATGCTGTCACAATGCCTCGATGATTAACAAGCATTAATTCTTCGGAGCAAATGAGAATAAGCACTAAAGATGTGATTTTTTTTCTTCTTGGGGAATCTCGGGATAAATGTTGTCCTGTGGGTGTCATTGAGCAAGGGAAGCATTGTGATGAATGTTGTGTAATTCTGTGTGGGAACAATCGAACGTCATCCCCTTTCATTTCCCTCTCCAATGAAGGGAGTGGTGAAATTCTTCCAAAACAATTTGCTCTTTCTCCCTCTTCACCACAACTTTGAGCTTTCACATTCTGAAGCACTTTTCCAGCCGACAGAAACCACGCGGATCACTGCACTGCAGGCTGCGAGGATTGAGGACGCTTCCTAAACTGGTGAAAAAGGATAGTTGGCCCAAAAATGAACATTTTGTCAGCATTTACTCGCCTTTGTGTTGTTCCAAACCTTTGGAATGCAAAATAAGGTATTCAGAAAAATGGTTAAGTTTATCCAAAAAAAGGAAAACTGTGCCTCGTTCATGGAATATTTGTGTGTGTGTGTTTATATTGTTCATAAAATCACTCCTAAACGTGTTTGGATTTTCAAAATATTAATTAGTATGAAAACCCCGCTCCCAATCATGCATAAAAAGCTAACATTAGTTTCCAGTTTATTATCGATTTATTATTCTGAGAACCAGTAGTGTTTGTCCACAAGATGAAGACGCTTACGGAATAACTTGTAAATTATAAAAAGTAACATTTATTCAATTAAAAATTAAAACATAAAAACGGTTTCAAAATGTCATTGGTTCACTGATAGGTCACTGATAGGTTCCTTTGTCTGATTTTTATAGACATTTTTAGTTAGACTTTATTGAAAGACTTTATGTATAATGCATTTTAAAGGGGTATTAAAGAGTATGATGCATTATAATTATTCATAATGTGTCATAAATAATCAGAACCGAATTTAAAATGCATAGTGTAACAATTAATTGAAAAGTCTCATAATGTATTAAGTGTGGTTACAATTATTCATGAGATTGTACAGTGCATCACAAGGCATAATTGATGCATTAAAACTACTTTTATTTAGTTGTAGTTATAAGATAACCAAGCTCTCCTTAAAATATTATAATAATAAAATTTAAAAAAGTATTATACAGACTTAATTTCTGGTCTGTAAAATGCTTTTTTACATGTTTGAGCAGAGGTTTTGTTACCTGATCAGCAGGAGTCACCAGACAAAAAGTGATTCATTTTATGAAGCATTTGATTAAATCGATTCAAAGTTTTGTAGCTTTGTTTCCACCTTCACTAATTGACACACGTTTTACTATTTATCTGAGTTTTACAGTGCATTTCTGAATTCAGAGGAGAGTTTATGAGAATGTCCATTTTACTTGCAGATTACTCTGAATTTACACTCATATTAATGAATGTTACATGAATGAGGCCCAAAGTGAGTAAATGATGACAGAATTATCATTATTATCTATTGAGTGTCACAACATGTGGTTTGCGTTTCACAGCACTTGCACAGCCATCAGTCACAGGTCAACAGTTTTCTATTTAGTTCTGTGCAGGACTTCATGTAAGTTTTAGTAATATTGTAAAAGGCCATGGGATGAGCATTGCCATGCTTGTGGGAAATGCCACACTTACTGTCAAAAATGATTTAACACTCACTACATTATGCACTTTATTACTGAAGTACTTATCCTGTGTGATGTTTTATGCACAACCAAAAGCATTTTTTATATCTCAGATTGCATCTTTTTGAAAATCAGTAAACTGTGTAACTTTATAACTAAAGCTGCCCATCCAATTCAAGTGCAAATATCTGTTTTTTCCTCAATCCAATGCTGTATTTTGGTCTGCAGTCTGTTCATTATTGCATACTTCGTCAGACCCTTTGCTGCCCATGCATACTAAAGTGTCACCGGTCACAGAAAGAGAGTATAATAAACACAAAGTGACAGGTTAAATCTAACAAGGTCATATTCGTCTGGAAAGGCTGCTGAATAATACAGAAACCTGACGTCCATTTAGATCGCAAAGCACTTATACCAGTGAAAAAAAAAAGTGTCATACCCTTGTGTGGTCTATCACAATGTCAGTGGGCTTTCCATCCAAGAAACCAAGATAGGAATCCCTCCAGTTTTGGGGAAAGAGTGCTTCCGGGGATTATACAAGAAGATGTTGTTTTCATTTGATTGTAAATAAAATAGTGAGAATTTTAATTTATGCCATAAATTATTGTTATTTTGGATGTAAAATGGGATATAATCTATCTTTTGTATAAGTACCTTTGTAGTTTTTATTTAATGTGTCCTGAGTGCAAAAATAAATATGCATGTTTCTTACGCCTGGCGTGTTTGCTCTGTGCACAGAGTGTGTGATGTCACTAATGCCCTTTTTATTAATAATGACATGCGGTCATTTACATAGAGAGGGAATTTACAATGCAAATCAGATTCTTCAGGACACTCCAACATTCGCTTGCACGATGACCAAAGTTTCACACACAACCACTGCATTCTGTTCAAAGGTATGACAAAAAGGGAAATTTGCAAACAAGCATGCATTGGAAAACTAGACAGAACTCCAAAACACTAAACATCTGCTGAAGAGGAAGAGAAGTGAAGGGAGGAAGAAATTCAGCTCTGATGTTTTCTGAGTTGCTCAAATGCTTATCAGATAAAATGATTAGCAGACGCAGAGTAGATGCACAAACGAAGCCCCATGTGTAAGCCATGTCCCCTGTCTGTCTGTGTGTGTGTGTGTGTGTGCAGATGTTTGTGGTATGTGAGGTGGGTATAGTATATTGCACACAAATTTGTATCAGAAAATAAATACCATTTATCAGTGAGGTTTGTTACTGATCTGTAGGTTATAAATAATGCACTCAGAGCTAATTGTTAATGCATGTACTACATTTGTGGCGTTTTGTCTGTTTAGTCTAAAGCGCTGCAGCAGGAATATGAATCCAATAGTGCCCTCTACTGGAGGGGGTCACTAAACACAGTTTATTCTCATTTCTCTTCTGCATGACACTAAAGGTAGAAAGTGTATTAACAAATTAATTGCTGATGGCCAGATGATATGATCTTTCAAGCAGCCTCAGTAAATAAAAAGGAGAAATAGTAAAAAAAAAAAAAAAATTCTGCAAATTAATCGCTTAATTTCAAAAAACATTTCTATAACATAATAATAAAAACAAAATATTAAATACAATTTATATCTAGTTTTTCCACTTCTTTCTTTCTGTGACAATTTTGTATATCTACATAATTAATTATATATATATATATATATATATATATATATATATATAAAATTTTCATGATTTGTATTATAATCCTACAATGAACAATCCCATCCTCACAGAAAAAGCTTTCACTGCATAACACACACACACACACACACACACACACACGTTTGTTTCTGTGAATTGTGGGGACTCTACATAGGCTCCCATTACTTTAATACTGACCAAACGTTATTTTGTATCCCCTGACCAAACCCTAACTCTAAACTTACTCCTTACAGAAAACATGTCTGCATCGTTACACTTTCGGATAAAAATCATTTACTATTTTACTCGCCGTGGTTTTATGACGCAAGTGCTTACGTAACTGAACGTGAGAGAAACGTGGCAGCCGCTGTCTATGATCAGGACGTGTGCCCTGAGTTCCCTTTCATAGGTCACTTCGATGCTGCGGTGACGTCACCACGTATGGGAACACCTTCGGTGTGACGAATGTCTGAAGCCCTATACCATCCCGCCAATCCTATTGGCCAAATAGCGCGTGGCACCGCCCAGCATGCGTAGGCATATATATACCTGGTGCCGCGCGCCATTTACCTCAGTTTTCATTCCTTCAGTACGAAGCGAATCTTCTGTGCCCTATTGTCTCACGTTCTCAGCGATCGTCTACGAGCAGTATACTCCTCTCCGTGGACGCGATGAGTATCAAGAAGTGCAAGGACCCGTGTACCAGGTACATCGTTCAGGGGGACACTCATGACAGGTGCGTAGTTTGCCTAGGCTTACACCATGCACAGGAGGCGCTTAGCGGCCTTTCTTCATGCCCCCATTGCGATGGCCTGCGACTCAGGGTGCTTCGCTCTAGGGTAGATGTGTTCTCCGATGTTGCCGTGTCTAACCCCCGCCACACCACTTCTGCGACTGCCGAGGCACCGCACGAGGTGATAGCTTGGGGTGACATGGAGTTCGAGGACAGTTCAGTGATGGAAAATTACTCTCCACATCGCTCGCTCTCCCCTACCCTAATACACAGGAAAACTTTTGAACCTGTCGTCTTTTCCTGTGAGGATTTACGGCCCACACCGGGGGCATGTAGTGCCATCTCCTTCGGTTGTGACCGCCATGATGACGACGTTCTTTCCACTGCGGCCTCGGGGTCCGAGGACTTCGTGGCCGACACGAGCCCTCTCCCTCCTAGTGGACAGGAGAGGCGTGTTTCCCCCTCCTACAGTGAGCTGTTGGATGTGGTTTCCCGTGCAGTGGTTACATTGGGGCTGGAATGGGAGGTTGAAAAGGCCGAGGCCCAACCTTCTTCGAAGCTGGACGACCGTTTCCTAACTAGTCGGACACCTGCGCAGCCCCGGAGGCCTTTACCCTTTTTCCCGGACCTCCACCAGGAGGTTTCGAGGTCCTGGAAACAGCCGTTTGCGGCGCGCATCACGAACGCTGCGGCCGCGGATTTCGCCACCATTTCGGGTATGGCGAGTCATGGCTATACAGCGATACCGCCGGTGGAAGAGACTCTCGCCGAACATCTTGCGCCTAATTCGGCCGCGGCGTGGAAGTCCCGCCCCCTCCTCCCCTCGAAGGCGTGTCGAGTCACGTCTAGTTTAGTGGGAAAATCCTATATGGCCGCTGGCCAAGCGGCTGCTTCGCTTCATTCTATGGCGGTCCTTCAGGCCTACCAAGCGGAGCTGTTAAAAGGATTGGACGAGGGGGACGGCATTACACCTGAGGCGGTCAAGGAACTACGGCGAGCAACTGATTTGGCGCTTCGTGCTACCAAACATACTGCTCGAGCAGTGGGCCGTTCCATGGCTGGATTAATTACGGTTGAGCGCCACCTCTGGCTTAATCTCACCGACATAAAGGAAAAGGATAAATCTTTCCTCATGGATGCCCCTGTGTCTAAGGACGGTTTATTTGGAGAGGCGGTCACTTCAGTGGTGGAGAAGTTCAGAGCAGCGAAACAGCAATCAGCCGCTTTCCGCCAGCTGATTCCCCGCAGACCCAGAGAGGTTGAACGCCGTCAGGCGCCCGCGCGTTCTCGCTCAACCTCCTCTCACCACCAGTGAGTGCCCTCTCGGGAAGAGCCTTCACCTATGGCGCCCCCTCGCAAGGACTGGGGCCCTAGGGTTGCTCCACCGGCTCAACAACGCCAGCGGAAAAGGTTGAACCTGAGTTCGTCGGCCAATGCCTCTCGTTCTCGGGCACCTAACAGCAGCTCCTGATTTTTTCGCTGCCTGCCAGGGACTGTGCCCTCCGCTAGAGAGCGCTGTTGGACCGCTTTCGCGCATCCAACACTCTCATTGCAGTCCCCACGCTCAAACCCTGACTGTTTCGCCGCAAACAGCGCCTCGAACAGCATTGGAGCGAACTGTAACACCAATCGCTTCCTCAGACACTATGCACGATCCAGTTTTCAGAGCTCGAGGAGCGCTTCAAAGGGTCGTCATCGAACGGCCCGTCATGACGGCTCGCACAGCCGCCATTGTTTCACTAGCGGCAGAGCCCGATGCTCAATCTGTTGGCCTAATTCCTGCCGTGGACACGTTTCAGGATTACGTACAACGAGATGCAACGCCTGCTATGCATATACTTCCCCTGTGGACGAACACCGTGAGTCTTTCGTGCCCAGACATTTCTATGTGTGCAACAGCGTTGCAGGAAACGAACATGTTGAAACCGCTAATATTGTTTCGGGCCGCGTGGGAACGCTTGCCCGGCATTTCTCAATGGGTGTTACGCACAATTTGTCACGGATACACCATTCAGTTTCGGAAAGGCCCGCCCCCTTTCCGCGGAATTCTCTCCACGGTGATGAAACCGATGGACATGGCGGTGCTGAGACAGGAAATGTTAGCTCTACTGAGCAAAGGGGCTATAGAAGAAGTACACCCCTCTCAGATGGAGTCAGGGTTTTACAGCCGTTATTTTGTGGTACCAAAAAAGGACGGCGGATTACGACCCATTCTGGATTTACGCCGTCTAAATCTTGCACTCAGGTCGAGCAAATTCAAGATGTTGACGGTAAAATCTATTTTGTCTCAGATTCAACCAAACGACTGGTTTGTCACGATCGATCTGAAGGATGCTTATTTTCATATTCAGATCATCGAGAGACACCGGAAGTTTCTCAGATTCGCTTTGGAGGGCAAAGCGTATCAGTACCGCGTTCTTCCCTTTGGCTTAGCGCTAGCTCCCCGTACATTCTCAAAATGCATGGACGCAGCTCTGGCCCCGTTGCGGCTCCGGGGCGTCCGTGTGTTAAACTATCTGGACGACTGGCTGGTGTTAGCGCAATCTCAGACTCAAGCACACTCTCATCGAGATATTGTGCTGAATCATTTACACAGCCTGGGTTTACGCACAAACTTCCAGAAAAGTGTATTAATCCCCTCTAAACGGATTACCTTTCTGGGAATAGAATTGGACTCTCGCGCGATGACAGCAAAGCTTTCTGTCCCGCGCGCTCAGTCGATTACGTCATGCGTTCAGCACTTCAGGGCGGGTCACACAGTGACAGTGAGACTGTGCCTCAGACTACTAGGTCTAATGGCGGCGGCGCTTCCCGTGATTCATCTGGGTTTGCTTTACATGCGCCCGTTTCAGTGGTGGACGAAACGACAGAATATTTCACCCCGTTGTTCTCCGCATCGAACGATCTCGGTGACGCGGAGGTGTGTGATGTCGTTAAAACAATGGACATCAGCCGAATTTCTCCTCACCGGGGTTCGGCTGGGAATTTGTGCTTCCCGAGAGACTGTCACGGCAGATGCGTCTTTGACCGGGTGGGGAGCTGTTTGTCAGGGGCGCCCAGCCCACGGAGTGTGGACAGCGGCACAACGCAGCTGGCACATAAACAAATTGGAATTACTGGCGGTTTTTCTGGCTCTCCAGTATTTTTCGAGTCTACTGACCGGCCGTCATGTGCTTCTCAGAACGGACAACACTGCGGTCATGGCTTATCTGAACCATCAGGGAGGATTACGTTCTCGCCCTCTGTGCAGACTGGCGAGGCGTATTCTTCTTTGGTCTCACGACAGATTTCTGTCGATCCGGGCTGTTCACATCCCCGGACGACTGAACTTCGGAGCGGATTTACTATCCAGGCAGGCTCTGGAACAAGGGGAATGGAGATTACACCCCCAAACGGTGAATCACCTATGGCATATTTTCGGGGAAGCGAAAGTGGATTTATTCGCGTCGAGCATGACTACGCATTGCCCGCTATGGTTCTCCCTATGCCCTCCATCACCCCTGGGTCTGGATGCGCTAGCTCACAGCTGGCCCAGGACCAGTTTGTATGCGTTTCCTCCGATTCGGCTGGTCCCAGCGGTATTATGCAGAATACGGCGGGACAGAGTGGGACAGCTGTTGCTGGTGGCTCCGCGATGGCACACACAGCCGTGGTTTGCGGATCTCATCAATCTGTTAGCGGGCTCTCCGGTGGAGATTCCCCTCAGACGGGATTTATTATCGCAAGCACAGGGACGGATCTGGCATCCGAGGCCAGATCTGTGGAACCTGTGGGCGTGGCCTCTGAGCGGAGTGAGTTGATATGTCCCGGTCTTTCTGCTGAAACTACCGAGACTATACTGAACTCTAGAGCAGTTTCTACGAGACGCTTATATGCTTTCAAGTGGAAACTGTTTATGACATGGTGTGAAACTCATGATGTGGATCCAGTTTACTGCCCTGTGGCTTCAGTACTGGAGTTTCTTCAAGACCGTTTTTCGGAGGGATTGACACCAGCCACCCTGAAGGTTTATGTGGCAGCTATCTCAGCTCACCATGAGCATATAGGTGGTGTTTCAGTGGGTCGTCATCCACTGGTTTCTCGCTTTATACAGGGTGCGCGACGGTCGAGACCTTTCCGCCCTGTGCGAGTTCCTTCATGGGATTTATCCATTGTGTTACTGGGTTTGTCAGGGCATCCGTTTGAGCCCCTGGAAACTGTATCGGATAAGCTCCTGACTCTAAAGACACTTCTTCTCATGGCTTTATCCTCCCTCAAGAGAGTTGGGGATTTACAGGCTCTCTCTGTCTCACCCTCGTGCATGGAGTTTGCACCAGGCTCTGTGAAAGTGTTGTTGCGACCTAGGCCTAATTATGTTCCTAAGGTCGCGTCTAATCCTTTTCATTTTCAGCAGGTGGTCCTGGAGGCTTTTTCTCCTGCTGCGACAGAGTCTGGAGATCTAAGTCTTTGCCCTGTGAGGGCGTTGAAGACTTATGTGGATCGCACTGCCCCATGGCGTGAGTCTGACCAGCTGTTTGTCTGTTTTGGACATAAGAATAAGGGCCATGCAGTTACGAAACAGCGCATGTCCCATTGGCTGGTGGAGGCTATTTCCTTGGCCTATGAGGCGCGCGGGCTCGCTTCGCCCTTAGGAGTAAAAGGTCAGTCCACAAGAGCAGTGGCTTCTTCTCAAGCCTTTCTCAGTGGATCTTCTTTGAATGATATCTGTGCTGCGGCAGGCTGGTCCTCACCGAGCACTTTTATCAGGTCTTACAGTCTGGATGTGAGGATGGCTCCTGGCTCCCGGGTTCTCTCCGCTTGAGCAGATGCTTCCTTGGATCCAAGCTATCAGGTACGTCAGGCGTGATGGTATAGCGTTCCCATACGTGGTGACGTCACCGCAGCATCGAAGTGACCTATGAAAGGGAACATCTCGGTTACGCATGTAACCTTGGTTCCCTGAATAGGGAACGAGATGCTGCGGTTCTGGCCGTGCCATACCTTGATAGCTTTCTTCTCTTCTTCGTCATGAAATCTGAGGTAAATGGCGCGCGGCACCAGGTATATATATGCCTACGCATGCTGGGCGGTGCCACGCGCTATTTGGCCAATAGGATTGGCGGGATGGTATAGGGCTTCAGACATTCGTCACACCGAAGGTGTTCCCATACGTGGTGACGTCACCGCAGCATCTCGTTCCCTATTCAGGGAACCAAGGTTACATACATAACCGAGATGTTTTCTCCAATTTCAGGCGAAATATTCATCGTGTTTCAAGGTGTCCAATCGTGTCCAAACGTGTGCTGTCGTGCTGGACTCACAGAATTAGTGTAACTTATAAGGAGTTTTTCATTTTTGGGGGTTTGGGTCAGTGGATAAGGTGATTTTATTTTATTTTTTATTTTGGTCAGTGTAACTTATAAGGTGATATATATATTTTTTGTCAGTTCATTAGGTAATTTTTTTTTAGTTTATTTATTTTTTTGTCAGTGTATTAGGTGATTTTGTTTTTACTTTTTTTTCAGTGTATTTTGTGATTTTTATTTTATTTTTTATCAGTGTATTAGGTGATTTTTATTTATTTTTGTCAGTGTATTGGGTGATTTTGTTTTTTGTTTTTTTTTTACTTTTTTTTCAGTGTATTTTGTGATTTTTATTTTATTTTTTATCAGTGTATTAGGTGATTTTTTTTGTCAGTGTATTAGGCGATTTTATTATTTTTTTATTTTGTCAGTGTATTAGGTGATTTTATTATTTTTTATTTTGTAAGTGTATTAGGTGATTTTTCTTTTTTTTGTCAGTGTTTTAGGTGATTTTTCTTTTATTTATTTTTTTTGTCAGTGTTTTAGGTGATTTTTTTTTATTTATTTAATTTTTTGTCAGTGTATTAATTGATTTTTTTCTTTTTTTATCAGTGTATTAGGTGATTTTTATTTTATTTATTTTTTTTATCAGTGTATAAGGTGATTTTTATTTTATTTATTGTTTTGTCAGTGTATTACGCGATTTTTCTGTCATCTTTTTGTCAGTGTATAAGGTGTTTGAAAGTGTGGCCAAGAAGTATGATGTGATGAATGACGCCATGAGTTTGGGAATACACAGACTGGAAAGGCTCGCTGCTGCACATCATGAATCTTCAGCCGGGAATAAAGCTTCTGGACACGGCTGGTGGCACCGGTAAATCATAACTAAGACTTTCTATATATGCACACACACACACACACACACACACACACACACAGTGGTGGCCAACATTGTTAGAACACTTGGTACATTTAATAGGTTTCAGGTGTTTTTGTTGAATTGGCATTAAATACCCATGAAACAAGCTATTGCTGGAACTACCTGCGACAAAAGGAATCTTCTGGAACATTAAAATGATGGACTGGCCCTCAAAGTCCAGACCTCAACCCCATCGTGCAAGTTTGGGGTGAGTTGGAAAATAATCTGAACAGATCTATTGTACTTTCAAAGGAAAAGCTTTGACTTGAGCTGCAGAAGGCATGGGATAACATTAGTGTTGATGGCATCGAGTCAATGTCTGTGATTGCTGCAAAAGACACAGCATACCAAATACTGAAGTTAAAAGTGGATAAAAACGGTATGACTCACTTCATCTGATATTGATTTTGTGCTCAGAGCAACAATCTGCATATTTCATGAACATTATGAAATGAATAAAACAGCTGATAAAAACATCACAGTCCACACCCCTTCAGTCCATCAGTTAACATATTGTCAAAAGCTGTAAATTATTATCAGTCTATAATTCAGCACTTGATCTGTGCGTATATTACCTCTTGATTCAAACAAGTAAATATTTTCATATTTGGCGTCCGTTTGATCTAAAAGTTTAAAACTCCTGCCCTAAATTGAGCTTTTTGTCATTCTGCTCTAGGTGACGACTCTTGGAGCACAAAAGCAGTTTTAAGTCTCTGGGGGATATTTGTAGCAATAGCCAAAAAATGCATTGTATGGGTCAAGATTATAGATTTTTCTTTTATGCCAAAAATCATTAGGACTTTAAGTAAAGATTATGCTTCAGGATATAAAGTATATTATAACCAATCATAAGTGTCAGTTTATATATTTACAGTAGGAAATTAGCTAAATATCTTCATGGAACATGATCTTTACTTAATATCCGAATGATTTTTGGCATAAAAGAAAAATCAATATTTTTTTTTTTTGACTATTGCTACAAATATACCTCAGTGACGTTCAGGTAAGACTGATTTTGTGCTCCAGGGTCACATATAATGCCCACATTGCTGCTGCTGCTTACAATCTGGATTTCTCTGCAGTATATCTAATCTAATATGCTGCCATATTTCATGTTGTGGTATTCATTCATTAACATATTGAAAGTGTTTGAAGTCTTTGATCATACTGTAAGCTTGTTATGATTATTATTATTATTATCTAGTTTGAGATGATGACTCTATTCAGCAAAGTGACCAACCCTCTTCTCTAATGCAAGGTCATTAAGCCAGTGTTAGATAGTATTATAGGTTTTATTTGAATATTTTCAGTTTTCATAGTAGTTAAAGTTTTTGGATTTTTTTTTATTAGTATTTTAGTGGTGTTTTTGTAGATTAAATTAAATGAAAATTCTTTTTTCATATTTTCAGTAAAAATTTAGTACAAGTAACAAAACTGCTTAATGGTTTTAGTTAACTATGATAACCCTACACTGAAAATTTTTACAGTCTCTTAACATGGACTTGTTCACTGCATGCAAGTGAATTGTAAGGCACCATTATTTTTATTTGTAAATACACTTTTTGTTTGATTTACTGCAAAATGTAAAATTTTACATTTAAAACAGTATTTGGTGGAAGGCATCCGAAAGTTCCCAGACCGGGTAACAAACTGACATCAGACATCTCATGCACTCAATGCAAAGTTTGCATCTTCATTTCGTCTAAAATAAAACCGTGTCGGCTCTTGCACTTTAAGAACCTGTAAGACTGTTTCACCAACTGCAAGTCTTACTTTTAAGTGTTTCTTTGAGTAAGGCTGCACTTACACTGCAGGTCTTGATGCCCAAATCCGATTTTCTGACTATATCCGATTTTTTTTGACGACCCGCTTACATCATCTTTTAAAAGTGTCCCGTATCCGATTTTTGCATTTACACTACACAATGCTGAAACTACCAAACGTAGACATTCTGACCCAGAAAAGGAAGTAAAACAGCACGGAATACAATGGATGCAGATGCAAATAAAATTATACAATGTCTCGTATGGCAGAGAAAAAAAGAGGAGCCCTTGTTGCAGCCTGGGCGAATTTCGTGCCTATAATAAGTCATACGATCTCAGTTGGTGGTGTCCGCCTGAGTTGACGTCTCTTTTTTATTGTATGACTCGCATTTACTGGGGAATATCCGATTTGTCTGCTTACATGGCACACGCAAATGCACGTATCCGATTCATATCCGATGTATTACCAAATATGAATGAGGCCTGAAACCGATCTGAGAAAATTGGAATCCATGCACTTTTTTCTTGCTTACACGTTCCCCGGTCATATCCGATCTGTGCCACGTGAGGGGAAAAATGCAGTGTAAATGGGGCCTAAGTCACACTTGAACTTTGTCCACGCCTGCTTTTTTTACACAAACCTTTTTTAACTATGGTAATCCAAAACATTTCAGTATTTGTGTGAAAAAGAATTCTGAGATTGCTTCAACAAACTTATGTGGCTTCCTCAGGAAACATTCAAGGAAACGACTGAGGATGCTGGCTTCTTCTGTGTCCAGTATTTTAACCTGACTGGACGAATCGTTGCTGTTCATTCAGGATTCAAGCTCAGCATGTGTCAGCATACAGCGAGTGATGCCTTCTCTCCGAATTAATGAGTTGTTCAACAAACAATAAGTGGAGGATGTTAAAATGACCACCGTTTGACCAGTCACTGGGGTCTTAGGATGAAAAGTCCTTTATCCATGTGCTTTTGTTGGGAATGGAAACATTTTCACTCTGTGGCAGACATTAAAATGTTCTTTAAAGTGTTGTGGTTTTAATTGAGCTGTTGAAAATGGCTTAATTTTTAAAGGCAGTTGTTTTATTTGTACAAGCTGGACAACGTGTTTTGGGTCTGTTGGAAGCACATGCTGACCTTGTAAAAGAGTAAATATATTATGTTCTTTGATGGCATTACCAAATGTAAGTTTAGTAATGAATGCTCTGAATTCTTGCTGTGGGCTGAATCTGTATCAGATTTCTACCAAAGTAGATCCACACACTTTTGTAATTGGTTCATAACATGAAAAACATCCCTGTGTGGGTGAAAATGAAACCGTCAGATGTGTTTTTACTTTAATAAAACCATATATCTTTTAAGGTCTTTGTACACTTTGTTACAAAACTACTAAAAAGTTTAAATCAGTTTTTGGTCAGAGAATATTTAATCGTCTTGTGTGCAATTACCATGTATTTACAAAGTCTCATAGTTCTCTCAAAAAACAACACCACCAACCTCACAGACACTCTGAACATAAGACATGGCTTAAAGATAAATATATTAGTCAATAAATATTCAGAGAACATATTTCCATTTATGAAATGTGATGCTATACAGATAAAGAAATATACACGGATCAAGCTCTAACCTTTAACATTTGTAAAATGACACTGGAGAAAATAATTATATCTTTAAAAATATTATTTTTTGTACACATTTTCTTTTATACAATATTAAGTGCTACAAACAATACCAAATATTAAATAGTGACTCAAGTACCCAGAAAAAAAAAGAATTACAATTTTTTTTTATTCGCGATACATACCTCTATGCAAAGCAAGAGTAGATTCTTGTTTAGTCTATGTATAAATAGTTATTTTAAAATGACCGCCTGTGTAAGATGCATGGGTACATTTCATAGAAACAGTTTAAAATACTCTGTAAAAACAGAAAGGCATGATGATATAATGATGCATGTGTAAAAGCATGAGTGCAATGTTTAGTTATTAAAGGTAATTATGCGATTTATATATATATATATATATATATATATATATACCACTGCATTCCAATCTCTTTAAACCATTATACTTTGGCGTCTTTCTTACAAACTGTTAGCTTTAATAAAACATTTTTTTTTAATGTAATTATTAGGGGTCAAATCCTAGACATCCTACACTTCTAACCCTAAGGTAGTCAGGTTCTAATTCTACCAGTGGTGTTTTGACTGAACCCTGGAGACAAACTAAACTTTGGTGTGATATATATATATATATATATATAGTATCTCAGTAGTCTCCATTGATTAGGTATATAAAAATTAAATAAAAAGCTTTTGTATTGGTCTGTTTCTGTACAAGATTAAGGCCCTGAGAAGTGATGAGAAAGAGGGAGGCGAACATATTCCTAGTTATGTTTTCAGAGAAGTTACCTCAGCACCTGTTGTGTACTCCCTCAACATGCAGTGTCCCATTTTTTTTTTTTATATCTCTAAATCAAATCCTTTAGTTGACTGAGATGTACGTACATGCTGTTTGACTTCGTGCTGCACACATGCATGCAATTTTGAATGAAATATGTGTACAAGGATCATTCAAACCATTGTAGCTAATAACATGGAACTCCGCCATAATCTGAATTGTAATAACAACGTAAAAGTTAGTCATATACATTTACAGACATTTCCCCTGGTCCTAATCCAGTCGAGAAAGAAGCATAATATCATGATGATCCATATGACTCACATTTCTGAGTTTGTGTTGCATGAGGAAAATATAGCTTTGTGCTTACGCCTTCTATAAATATTGAGTTGATGTGACAGATTCTGAAGGCCACAGGAATGAACAAAATAAAAATAAAAACTATTAAAAAGTTTAACATTTATTGATTTTCAAGAGCTTGTGTTGTGTTAGGGCTTCCTATCATAGCCCTGATCCGTCAAAGGACGCTTGGCCGCCCCCTTGTGTTTCAGACGCGCCGGTACACTGCGAGGGAAACAATGCTCTTGTCTCCTCAACTTGACCTCTACATTGTCCTGAGGTGAAAAACAAGTGTTCCTCAGAAGTTCTCTCCTCCCTCTCTACAGGAAGTCTAGGAGGGAGCAAACTTGTTTGTGGTTCTGGACCCGAGCCTAATTCACAGTCTGTATCCTCAGGAATTATGGGTATCCGCTGCGCTAACTCGCAGCAGCCCTGTCCTATGCAGCCATCACTGTCCGTCAGGGCGTACTGTACATTAACCGAACAATCTTCAGCGTAATGACTAGTGCTTCGTCTGTGTACATTCATCTCTGTGTAGAAGCAGCATGGCAGTCCATCGTAAGTAACGTGATCCGGAGACGGTAGCTGCTCAGTGTTAACGCTGTAAAAGTTTGGTGGGGAAGAATCCGTAGTCCACCTGCAGTGTCCCCGGTCATCTGCTTGCTTACCTTTACACTCTAAGTTTAATTGGGGTACCTCAAAACAGCAGTTGCAAGCTACCCCTTGCTCTCCACAAGGCTTCATAGAGCAGTGGCTCCTTTCTAACAGAGTGCCCTCTAAGGGCCCAGCTGAGGTAGTGCTAGTAAGTTCCCTGGTTTCAACCGAAGAGTGGCTACTACAGTTGGGCTCCAGGCTGCAGCTGGACAACTGATCTCCAGAACTGTAACACTCTCCAGTCGGAGGCTGCAAGCAGTCCTTCATAGTTGATACCGGGGCCAAAGTATCATCAGTTAGAGGGGTGGCAGCAAACGCCGCCCCAGCCTCCCCGGCTGAACCCTGACACGGACTCTTACTGCGGTACACATAAGGATCGTAATCGCTGCTTAGCGAACTCCGGAAGGTCGAGCAACTCCCATACACTCCCTGGTTGCTGACTTCCGTACAATCCAACATGGAGTCACTGGAGGAGCAGTGGCACTGACCCGAGCTGCTGCTGCTGTCGCTTCCGGGACAGTCCGCAAGGTAACCGCTACACACAGAGCGATGCCCGTGATAACAACTAAGTCCCGAGGAGCTTCCGGAGTCACCCAGTCGGGAAGAGGAAGCCGCTGCCATGTGCACCACAGTAGGATACAAAAGTCCTTGCTGGAAGGGTCGACCGTGACCTTTGTGGAGGCCGTTACTTTGCTGACCATCAGCTTGTGGAAAGGTCAAGCCCTGATAATAGTAGTGCTGGTACATGGTCTCGTATTGGGAATAGCAGGCGGCACGAGAAAAATTGCGTCCGTGGAATTTGGGGCGTTTGAAAGTATGGCTTTGCGGATAAGCATGGTGCTCCAGGCCGCAATGGTGCGTGTTTAGCGTGTGCTCCAAGTGGAGGGCAGGGTAGCCCCGTATAAAGGAAGATTGTGGAGGATATATGCCTTGCTCAGGGTGTTGGTCCACTGTTAGAACAGTGATGGGGTTTCCATGGGGGTCCATGCTGGTCCGAGTAGGGAAGGCCGTCACTTGTCCAGCTCTCTGGACCCTTCCTGGATAATGAACAGGGAGGACGACTCTCTGCTGGCGGCTGTGGACTGGGTTTCCCGGATCAAGACAAACAGCGCCTGGGTTTCCCTTTTTTTGTTCTGGGTGAAAAGAAAAAGGTCAGAGGTCAGAAATGAACTGATTCCAGACCATACATTTGGACCGGCATCTTATGCTTACCAATAATGTTGTGCCTGCAGTGTGGACAAGTGTGGTGCTGAAGTAGCCAAGGGTCCACACATTTCTTGTGGAATCGGTGAGCACAAGGGATCACTCTCACCTCCTGAAGGCATGAAATGAAAAGGATTGAGAGGTCAACCTATTTGTCTTAACATACGTTTTTGATAGACTTTAGACTATCGTCTCGATTGAGGTTATGTACTCAAGTTACACTGCTATGCGCTGTGGTCATGAAAATGTATTGTTTGCACACACTTTTAAGCATTGTGGTTTAAAAACAAATGATGTTCAACCATTTAAATGCAGACAACAGCGATATATGTGCACTGTTTCTGAATGAATCCACTGCTTGTAAAGCATGTGAGTTTTTTTGTTGCTTCATTGACCTTGAATGGTTAAATACACATACTTATATGTATGAAAATACAGGTCAGGTATCCTTGTAAACACAGTCATTTAGGTCTTAAGTGAAAGTAAACAGCTGAGAAAGAAAACGCGTGTGTAACACTATTCTGGATCCGGATGTTCGGTCTTAAAGGGGAAGCTGCTTCTTATTCCTCCTGTATGTCATTCATCTTAAGTCTCTCACTGCTCTTAACTAAATCACTTTTGTAACTTTAATAATAGTGTGTAAAATGAGTTTTTCTCTTTTCTCGGTCTCTTTTTTTTATTTACACTGGTGACAAGAATTATGGAAATTCTTTGGTATCAAAACTTTTAATATAAAAACCTGCCTCAACACAGCCTGCAAGTTTTTAGTATCCCGGAAGATCGTTGAAGGTGCGTTTAATTCGGGTTGGAACGAGGAAGGTTTTCGCATAGCTAAAAACGACATCATTCAACGTAAACTGTAGATGGCGCCACCCTTACACAGCATGCCAGAGCTAAAGATGCTAAAATCACAGAAGTCTTTAAACTAGTGCTAACAGGATTTGTAACCAGATACTGTTTTATAAGACTAATAAGCCCAACAATTCAAACTAAGGCAAGGTATCTCAAAATCAAAAACTTCCGACCCCTTCCGAGAGATGATCCCCTGTGCTTTCAGTCAGAAAGCATCACAGATCTCACCCACAGAAGTCATTCTTTGTCCCCGAACATGACTCATCCCACTCCCTCTGCCTTTCCACCCTGCTTTAGTTGCTTCTCTTCATCAGCACAGACAAACTCTTTGATGCCTTTGAGTCTTTTATATTGCCACTTCCTGTGTGATTCCCAGATGCCTTGACTTCTTTGTTGTGTGCTTTTTTAGCATGGATCATAACCGCAAAGACGAAAAAAAATACAGCACCAGCAGTACTCTTCATATACTTTGAGACAAAAGAAGTTCAGGGAGGTTAAAAAATGGATGTTTAAGACAACACTGTCAAGAACCTCAGAGAAGTCCATTACAAAACAAATCAACCAAAATAAACTAGAAGCAAGACTAATTTTCCAGGGCTTCGTAGTAGAGGCTTGGCATCCTTGTTTAGTCTCTCATTTGGTTTCGGAATAGATTAGAGAACTGACAAGGTGAGGAAATACTGATTGTTGGGTAAATGTGCAATATTTTTCTTTTGTAAAAGAAAAGATACATGTTTTCAGAAGATCTTTACCTCGCCATCGATGTATTTCTCGAGGCATATGGCACAGTCTGGTGTGGAACTACTGCTCACTGAGTCTGAAGCTCTGCAGCTGACCTCACGCTGACCCTTGACCTTAGCCTTGAACTTGCGTGTTTCCATCTTCTCCAGAGCCTGAATGGCCATCCGGTTCATGGAGCTCTGACAGGCAGGGAAACGATTACGGATAGAGGAAGAGACAAGGCATGTCAAAACAAGGCATGTCAGGCATGCAACAAACTTTAAATTGTACATGGACATGAAACGAATGGATTGAATTGCATGAAGCAATGCGGTTAACATTTAGACCCTGCATTGTGTAGCCTCACCTGGCTGCGTCTTTGCTTGAGCTTTATCTTGATGAGGAGGATGAGGCAGACCAGAGACACCACAACAAAGAACGCCAGGAAGATTCCCATGTCAAAATACTCTGTGGGCTGCAATAGGACACAAGACAGGAAAACGTCAGCACATTTTAAAGTTAAGGTGTATGCATTAAACCTTACATACAAAAAAAAAAAAAAAAAAAAATTAACGATTAGCAATAACAATTTATATATATATTTAATAATAAGATTACAAACTTTGAAAAAATTGACAATGACTGCTCTAGAGGGTGCACTTTAATGTAGATACATGTGAATAAATGTAACTTTTGGAGAGTTCGCACCAACTCTGTAATCGTCTTTAAATAAAACACTTTTCATAACATAAAACATAAAAAATTATCATTATATTATTATATATTTAAATATTAAATATTTATTAAAACATTAGTAATATGTAACTGTCTGTAAGCAAAAAACAGGTTAAAATATTCATTTTTTATTATATTATTTTATATTATATATTTAAAAAAAATATTGTACTCCGTAACGGTCCGCAAGTAAAAAATGGCTTGAAAAAAAAAAAAAATTATATATATATATATATATATATATATTTTTTTTTTTTTTTTTTTTTTTTCACAAAAACATTAGTATTCTGTCTGGAAGCAAAACACTGCTAAACATATTTATTTATTATTATATATTTTAAAAATGACAAAAAAAATCTAGTACTCTGTAAATTGTACTCTGTTTGAAAGTAAAAAAAAACTGCTTAAATATTTTTATATTATTTAAAACAAATGACAAAAAACTGAATTGTAACCATCTGTAAGTAAAACAATTCTAAAAATATGAATTTATTCTATTCTACAGTATTCTATTCTATTCTATTCTATCTAAAAATATCACTAAAACATTACTACTCTGTAACCATCTGTAAGCAAAACAATTCTAAAAATATTAATTTAGTATTACATTATATATTTTAAAAATCTAGTACTCCATTACAGTCTGCAAGTAAAAAAATGCTTAAATGTTCTATTATTATATTATATTATATATTAAAAAAATGACCAAAAACTGAACTGTATATATATATATATGTATAAAATGACAAAAATGTATTACATCTGTAAGTAAAACACTGTTTAAAAATGTATACTATATTATATTATAATATATTATGGTATGGTATAGTATAGTACAGTATATTATAGAAGCTTTGTGACCCATCTCTCCTAATGCTTTAATGCACGCAGTACAAGCATCACCTCTTACCCTTAGTGGTCGATGTTGGATTCTGGCTCGTGCAACCTTTTGCTTATTGACTATGTTCATCAGTTTAACCGCATCAGCTCCTTTGACATAGACCACTGGCCTCTTTAAAGGGTCCTCCGAAACCTGGTTCAGCTAGAGAAAATAATGAGAGAAAACACAGATCTTGAGAAATGTATTTCAAGCTCTCATACCAGACCACTTAACAGTTAAAAGGGACAGTTATTTAGAGTCAAAATGCTTAAAATCAGCAGCAACAACAACAACAACAAAAAAAACATTACATTATGGGTTTACATCTAAAGATGCACTTGGAAAATACACGTAATTATTTGAATGAATAACTTTCCAATCATTATTCAATCTGCCAAATCTACATGAACTGAGTTGCAGGGGAAAAGCTCCACCGCTGACATGCAGCCATGAGAAAAAGCAACCTATAGAGTCCAGACATGGAAACTGTGGTTGGGCCTTTTTCTCTATAGAAGGGGAAAGTAGCAGTAAAGCAATTGCATGTTGTGGATATGGATGCTCGATTTAGCCTCGTAGCTCCCTTAGACTACATCTCCAGTCTGTAATTTGAAAAACCTGAGGGACATACCAGGGATATTCAAGCCTCTATTTCTCCCGCTGTCGTCATGTCTGTCATGTGAAGTATGGGAAGTTGAAAGACAGTCATTTAAATGTTCTTCCCCTCTTATTTTTTGGGGGGTCTGTTGGATTTTCATTCAAGAAAAGATGCACAGACTCAAATTGCATTAAAAAAAAAAAGATTTTCTTTTTGTTTTCTAGAATAAATGTGTCCCTAGAGCAAAAAAGCAGTTTTAAGTATCTGGGTATATTTGTAGCAATAGCCAAAAATAAATTGCATGGGTCAAAATGATCGATTTTTCTTTTATGCCAAAAATCATTAGGATATTAAGTAAAGATCATGTTCCATGAAGATATTTTGTAAATTTCCAACTGTAAATATATCAAAACTTAATTTTTGATTAGTAATATGCATTGCTAAGAACTGTAAACGTGGTTTTCTCAATATTTAGATTTTTTTTTCTAATAGTAAAATTACATTTAGTTAGTTTTTGGATAAAACAAGCAAAACAAATAAACAAACAAAAATAAAAGATAGAAAAATATTCTTGTTTAGCCTTTGAATTAAGATACATTTTCTTATCCCACTGGCATTTTTTTTACTTGTTTTCAGCAAAAACTAGCTAACATTTTTTATAACAAGACTTTATATCTTAAGTCATTTTACTTGACATGTGAATGCATCTTGATTCAAACGTCTAGATATTTATGCTAGAAAACCACAAAAATACTAAGTAAGAAAAAAATTTATTGCAATGCACATTTCCAAAACGGCATTCTCTATCTTTTCACATTGCATATATTGCATTTTTCAAATAAAACAGAAGAAAACTCCCGGCAAAAATTGTATCACTTGCATGCATTTTTCATTAACCCTTTTTCATTACGTCTGCTTACTGGGGAAAAAAAGAAAGAGAGAATGAACAAGGGGTAGGAAACTAGAGCAGGTGATGATGATGATTAAAACTCTCCTCGAGGCTTCACTGTAATCTGTGTGACCGAGGAACCGATGAGTCTGGACAGAGATGCTGGCGCTGGAATGTTTTCATGTGGTCTACATAGGAGCTCTTTTATCTCGTCTGTACAGCGTTTACAACTGAACGAGGGAGAGGGGGAAAAAGCAAGTCTGGGCATGGTTTGGAAGAGAAAAATACCACAGTGAAAGAGAGGGGAGTGGAAAAAAGACCCTTGGCTTCTCAAAAGCAGAGACGAAGAAAAGGACTTCTGCAGACCAGACAGCGGTGAGAACAGAACCACGGTAGTGACTCCAAGTAAAGTGTGTTTCTTCAAGAAAATACCAGTGCATCCTGACTCTCCTAAATAGTATGTGGTCCTTAGGTTGCCAAACGTGCCTAGATTGCATAACTTCTCAGAATTATATAACTCAGTGTGTGTTTATTTTCCCATTGTTAAGTCTTTCAATCGATATAGAATTTTGCTTAGATTCTAGCATTTTCATGTTTTCCCATCAAAAAACAAAAGTAAATGTTTAATGTTTCTGAAAGAAGTCTATATATATATATACACATCACTGATGACACTCACCTGGTCGATGGCATCTGGATTTTCTGAGACGTCAAAGATAACAGCGGTGGCTCCTCTCTGAATTGCTCTCTTCGCCTGTGAGAACCACAACAAACACAAAACGGTTATTCTACTGCATATATATATATATATATACACATACATACACATTTTTTTTTTATTTGGCCAATTTCCATACTTAAAAAAAAAAATTTGTCAACCAATATTTAGATTTTATTTCAGCTTTATTTCCATTAAAAATGGCTTTTAACAGTTTTAGTTTGAATGTTAGTAATAAAAAGATACTGCCAATTACTGAATTGGATTTAAAACAAGGAACTGTAAGTCAGCAAACCCCAAATGCTTAAAATGTGGAAGTTACCTAATGCTTCCACAAAGTTTTTCTTAATTTAAACGATTTGCATTCATTAGAATGCAACCCAATTTAAAGACAAAGCAGACTTTTTCAGAAGACCATGTTAAATGTTGGACCGGACTCACTCCCAGCCAATAGAGGGCGCTCTTACACTTCAGCTAGACGTTTCACAAGTCAGTTTGCAGAACAAGTGAACACACTTTGTGATGGTTAAAGTGGCTTTCTGTACATACAGTTCAAAGCTTTGATCAATGTGTTCGGTTCTGCTATCGCTGCTTCATGTTCATTCATTGTTTTATCATTTTAACAGATGATCAACATCACATAGCCAGACTCGTATTTTCGTATTCACACTGACGGCTGGGCTTGTTCCAGCTCCAATCATTCAAAAGAAATAAAGAACAGGCTGAAAGAAAACAGCAACCTAAAGAGATCAAAGCGACAATGCGTAGCTCTATAACTCTGTTATCAGAGTAGCAAAGGGATGGCTCCGCTCCAAGCCCAAGGCATTCTGGGTACTATGAGAGAAAGCATGGCCTCTCCACACACTGCCTGTAAGCTTATGCATGTGTGTGTGTGTGGAGACACTGCTAGTGACTGTTCAACAAACAGTGCATGTACCCGCAGACAGCATTACGCTGTTCATTTACGTCAAAGTGATTTATCTCAAGCTTACCTGAGTTGGTTTAGTTTGGGATTAAGTGGCTATAAAGCCAAAATTGCAGATTGTGTGATTATCTGAGAGTATGTCTCAACCTTTGTTTTTTCAACACAAGAATCCCACAGGAAAGTCACAGTGAAACCGATTCCCATTCTGACTTCTGTTAAAGCTTGAGCGAGAAGAACAAAACAACCCCGAGAAAACTCATGGGACTACAGCGCTGAAGAAATATTACCAAACCAAACTGAGAAATGAATAGAACCCTTCTTTACCTTTCTTGCATCTTAACATAATGTTTGATAAACCAAGCAATTTTTATGAGAGCATATGAAGGGTGAAAAAAAAATAAGTTCCTGTAATACATACAGGGAAAAACTGTAAAAGATCTAACCAGACATTTCATGTAATTTTACAGTAAAATGCTGTTAACTGTACCGTTTTAAGAAGTAAAAATCAATGTATAATTTACAGTCATAAACTGATATTTCCAGAATTGACACGTTTGAAAGTAGCATTTTAGTGTGCAATTCTCTGATTTACAATCCAGTTTTCTTGTTTGTAAATAAGTTTTACACTGTAAAATTATACTGTGTTTACAGTTTCTCTGCATTTTTTTTTACTAAATCACTAAATTAGCCACAGCTGCCAAAATTATTTTTTAAAAACTATTAAATTTTTGTTTTCCTTTGCAATGCACCATTTCCGTATATATTTGCTACCGTGCTAAAAAAAAAAAATTAAATTACAATTTAATAATAATTAAATATAAAATATAACAGGAAGAATATTTATTTTAAAAGATAAGCAACACAATATTCTTATTTTGTCACTGCAATATTTTCACTATGCTCCAAGACTGTGCTCAGATCTGTAATTTTCATTTAAAAGTGAACATGCTCTATAAACAGTAGAACAGGGAAGACATGAGAGGATCCAATGGGATTCACTGGACGCTGGATGAGGGAACACCTTGAGAGATGAAAACGAAGTGGAAGTTAATGACTGTTTATGTCTTGTCAACATGTAAATTCATACCAGCGTTTAGCTGATTGACTGATCCACAGGAATGCAGAAACAGGCTTTACTCTCGCGCTCTACCTTGTTTGCTTCACATCAATGTGCTTC
Organism: Carassius carassius; assembly: GCF_963082965.1. Taxonomy (NCBI): domain Eukaryota; kingdom Metazoa; phylum Chordata; class Actinopteri; order Cypriniformes; family Cyprinidae; genus Carassius; species Carassius carassius. The sequence continues at coordinate 40,408,933 of NC_081759.1, forward strand.
AGCTGTGTTTTGGCTATTTTGAAGATGGCAATTTCAGGTAATTATTAATAGCGCTGAATAAAAGAGCTTTAGGAAGAAAATTAGGGTTTGAGAGAGAAAGAATGAAAGAGAGAGAGAGAGTGTGCACATGTGGAACAAGGCAGAAGAAAGAGACGTGCAATCTACTTTGAGCAAGTGTGTGATGTAGCAACATGCCTAATGAAAGCAAAAAGAGACAAGAAAGCTTCTTAAGATGAACCAAAGACCACCAAGCAACCCCCCCCCCCACACACACACACCTTGTTCATGTGTCACACACACTGCCCTTCAGCAGTGCTATGAAACTGTAGCTACTTCTGAAAAAAATACTGACTGAATGAAAATAAAAAAATTAAAATGTAAATTTGTTCTTGTATTTCAGATGATAAGACATGACATGTAAGATAAGACGTCTCGTTTTCATTTAGTTGAACTTAAAGCTGCAGTCCGTAACTTTTAAAAGCTAACCGTTGTGTAAAGCAATGTACTTGCTCAAATATTGATTTCGGATCAATTTTAACAAAAAAAAAAAGTTTTAATAATAATTAAATAATAATGTTTTCTAATAATATTTTTTAAAATTGTAATCCAGAAAGGATTATGTGTTTATGAAACATTTGAATGAAATTAAATTATATTCCAGTTTTAAATGTGCTTCTTATTACATATAGCCTGGGATTACACAAGATTTTTATTTTAAAGACAACCAGTTCAACGGGAACATAAGCTTTTCGGGTTACAAGAATTTCTTAATATGAAATTTGAATGATTTGCAAATTAAAGATTATACTGTACAGAAATTTAAATCTACACGTTAATACACACTTTAATCATAGTCACGTACTGTAATGCTGATGTTGTTAACATTGAGAATAAAGTATTACAGTAATAATAATTAGTATGGCTGGATGTGATATGAGGTAAACAACATGTCTGATGAAGGGCTTGGGCCCAAAACGTTACACGTGGTGACCAATCATTAAAATTGCTAAGGAGCATTTTCTGGTGTGCGGACTCATTGTTTACCTTTGCAACTACTTGTCTGCCCAGCACCCAGTTTTATTGTTTTGGATGTGCGTGCTGTACCTTTGAATTCTATTAGATGTGATATGAGCTAACCGATCTTTAGATGTAATCACCATTGATAGCGCGATTTATTGTAATGTTTTTTTCCTCAGTTGGTCAGAACAAATGTGGCAGACTTGTTCAGATGACAATATCCCGTGAAAATTAATTTTTGGGTCATATATTCCAAGACGTTGGGTAGAATCTGTGAGTGCGAAGTACAGTAAATATCCACACCAGATTATAAAAAAAATATAATATAATAGTATCTAATATAACAGTGTCTATATTAATGACTGAGAAAAAACATCTCTGTTACGTCTGTAACCTTGGTTCCCCGAGAAGGGAACGAGACAATGCGTCGATAACGCCTTGGGAACGCATACTGTGTGAGTGCGTCTGAAGCATCCATGTCAACTAGTCCAATGGAGAGAGTGAGCGTCAGGAGTGACGTCACGACCAGGAATTGATAAAAAACCCCAACCGGAGCAATCAATCAATCAATCACATTTATTTATATAGCACATTTAAAAACAACACACGTTGGCCAAAGTGCTTTACATACGGCCCACTACATATAGTCTAAGATTATAAAACAAAGTATAAAACAATATCTTACAAATTAATTACAATCAAATGCAAGAGAGAAGAGATGAGTCTCAACCGGAGCAACCGGTGTTAGCTTCAACAGTGCCGAAGCAAGTCGGTCACAGGAACGAAGGAAGTATGGCAGGGAGACGCATCGTCTCGTTCCCTTCTCGGGGAACCAAGGTTACAGACGTAACCGAGACGTTCCCCATCGAGGGAGAGATGATGCGTCGATAACGCCTTGGGAACGAGAATACCCAAACCGCCATAATTACAAGAGCCTGAGTGTCAGCCAGAAAGAACTAACACATCAAGAATGAAAAAACCTGAGACCCGGGAGTAGCGTCCAGGTCTAGGCTATAAAACCTGACGAATGTGAGTGGTGAGGACCAGCCTGCCACATCACAGACATCCTGAAGAGAGGCCCCAGATAATAAGGCTCTAGAGGCCGCCATACTCCTAGTAGAATGAGCTCTGACCCCCAAAGGGCACGGTACGTCAGAAGACTCATAGGCAAGATGGATAGCCCCAACTATCCACTTACTAAGTGTCTGTTTAGTGGCAAGAAGACCTATCTTAGGTGACCTGAAACAAACAAACAGCTGATTGGATTTCCGAAAAGAAGAAGTCCGATGAACATAAGTGTCCAATGCTCGCACCGGGCACAAGAGGTTAGACTTTTCCTGGTCCGATGATGCAAACGGGGGAGGACAGAAAGCCTGCAGAACAATAGTTCTCGGAACAAAGGTCGGTACCTTAGGGACGTATCCCTGCTTAGGGTAGAGAAATGCTTTGGCACAAATTCAAGGCAGGTGGGAGAAACCAAAAGAGCCTGAAGGTCTCCGACTCTTTTAAGGGACGAAATAGCAAGAAGAAAAGTAGTCTTAAATGAGAGAAACTTCTCAGAGACTGAATCTAGGGGTTCAAAGGGAGCCCTAGAAAGGCCTTCAAAAACTATAGCAAGGTCCCAGGCCGGCACTCTAGTACGAGTTGCAGGTCTCAGCCTCAAGGTGCCACGAAGGAAACGAGAGACAAGAGGGTCTCGACCCAGAGATGCACCACCCACCGGGGCGTGGAAAGCCGAAATGGCCGCCACGTAAACCTTTAAGGTGGATGGATATAGACCAGAAGTGAAGCGGTCTTGTAAAAACTCAAGAACTGAGCCAACAGAGCAGTGGACGGGGTCACACTGATGTTGGTAACACCAAGAAGAAAAAAACATTCCATTTGAGTCTATAAAGTTTCCTCGTAGCTGGAGCTCTAGAGCTAAGAATGGTCTCCACAACCTCAGTTGAGAGACCACTCTCTATGAGTTGCGCCCCCTCAGAGGCCACACCCAAAGCTTCCAAATCTCTGGCCGGGGGTGAAATATAGTGCCCCCGGCCTGAGATAGAAGGTCTTTCCTGATCTGGATCTCCAAGGGAGGACCGTCGAGGAGATGAATCAGGTCCGCAAACCATATTCGACTGGGCCAGTGTGGAGCTACGAGAAGTAGACTTACTCCGTCCTGGCGGACTCTCTCCAGAACTCCTGGGAGCAGAGCAACAGGGGGAAAGGCATACAGACGTAGCCTCGGCCACGTCTGTACCATAGCGTCCAACCCCAGGGGGGCTGGATGAGTATGGGAGAACCATATTGGACAGCCCGTCGTGTACTGAGACTCAAACAGATCCACTTCTATTTGGCCATAAAATTCCCATATGAGCTCCACCACCTCGGGGTGAAGCCTCCATTCCCCTGGCCTCAGCACCTGCCTCGACAAGGTGTCTGCTCCAATATTCTGAGTCCCTGGTATATACACTGCCCTCAGAGAGCGTAATTTCCCCAGGGACCACAGGAGGATCTGGTGCGCTAATTTGCAGAGTGGGCGCGAGCGCAGACCCCCCTGACGGTTGATGTAAGTGACCACCGATGTATTGTCTGTGCAGACTAGCACATGATGGTCCCTCAGGTCTGGCAGGAAGTGCCTCAAAGCTTTGAAGACAGCCATCATCTACAGGCAGTTGATGTGCCAAGAGTGATGATGGCTCTCCTACAGACCCTGAGCTGAGCGGCCTTCCATTACCGCTCCCCAGGCAGTAAGGGAAGCATCTGTCGAGACAGGAACCCGATGACAAAGAGCTCCCAATACCGGACCCTGGGACAGGAACCAGTGTTCTCTCCATATGACCAAGGCGCGGAGACACCGCCACGTGATCTTAATCGTACAAAGTGGGTTTCCCCTTGGGGAGAACCCTCTGGTCCTGAGCCACCACTGTAAAGGTCTCATGCCCAGCAGGCCAAAGGGGATCACATTGGACGCTGCTGCCATGAGACCCAACAATCTCTCAAACTATTTCACAGTACCTGACTGGCCTAGCTTTAGCTCTGATGTGGCTGTGAGGATATTGGCTATACGAGCGGGCGAAAGAGCGGCTCGCATCGTGACCAAATCCCATACCACCCCAAGAAAAGTGGTCCTCTGTAATGGAGATAGCACACTCTTCTAGGTATTGAGCCTCAAACCCAACTTCTGCATTCGTCCAAGTAATTCAGAATACGTATGCCCTGCAGCCTGAGCGGGGCCAGAGCTGCATCTACGCACTTCGTGAATGTTTGGGGTGAGAGAGCTAGCCCGAAGGGAAGTACCCGATATTGGTATTCTTTGCCCCCGAAAGAAAACCTTAGGAACTTCCTGTGCTGAGGGAGGATGGAGATATGGAAGTACGCACTTTTTAGGTCTATCGTGACGAACCAGTCCTTGGATCTGATTTGAGTCACGATCTGTTTGAGTGTCAGCATCTTGAATTTTAATTTCTGAACTGTACGATTCAACAGACGAAGATCTAAAATGGGATGCAGCCCTCCATCCTTTTTTGGAACAATGAAATAACAGCTGTAAAAACCCGATGCCCTGTCGGGAGGATACATCTCCTCTATAGCATTTTTCGCTAAAAGAGATTTTACTTCTTGCTCCATGACCAGAGCCTGCTTGGGATGCACTACTGTGAGCAACACCCCGTTGTAGCGTGGGGGACGAGAACCTAACTGGATTCTGTAACCCTTCTCTACTATCTGCAGGACCCATTAAGATATATTTGGCAGACTTGATTTTGAGGAGGAGCGCGAGACGCAACACTCTCTTTTTGAAACACACGATATGAGAAGCATGACGGCTGGGGCTGCCTTGCACGCCCAGCAGCATCAGGAGGATTAGATCGGCGAGGGAGAAAACTTTTAAAAGCTTCAGATTGCTTTTTATTTTCTTGAAATCTTTCAACCACTTCATTCACAGCATCACCAAACAGACCTGAGAAATGAGAAATGGGAGCGTCTAAAAGAAAAGATCTATCTTTATTTTTAATATCTGAAAGATTAAGCCAAAGGTGTCTTTCTGTAGAAACCAAAGCAGCCATAGATCTACCAATAGCACGTGCTGTTTCTTTAGTCGCCCTGAGTGATAAATCCGTAGCCCGACGAAGTTCATGAATTTCGTCACGGCTGACTCCCTCACTGTTATCTAAATCCCCCAGCAGCTCAGCCTGAAGCAAAGCCATCGAGTGAAGGCAAGCTCCAGCCTGACCTGCTGCTGTGTAAGCTTTACCCACTAAATTAGATGTGATCTTTAAAGGCTTCGTGGGCAAAGTCGGGTTCTTAATAGATGATGCTGAACCAGGGGAAAGATAGCTCGCGAGCGTCTGTTCCGCCCAGGGCATCACTTCATAACCATATTCTTTCAGCCCTCTTATATCAGACTAAATGCGCACTTCAGGGCTGTAATGATGTGACGAATATGGCTTATTCCACGATTTAGACAGCTCACTGTGAAGATCAGGAAAAAATGGAAGACCCCGTGATGTAGGTGACGTATTAGAAGACAGAAAACGCTCGTCTAATTTGCTTTTAGGACAAGCGCTCTGTTTGTCAGATGACCAAGATATATGTAACTTATCTACAGCTCGTGTTAATACATCAACCAACTCCTCATATGCTGGGGAAAGAGATGGCGAATCCTCTTCCCCCCTGATTGTGTCACTTTCAATGCCCGTTACATCTAACTCCTCGGAGCTAGAGCAACGAAGCATTGGGCTCTCTCCCCGGGCGGAAGAAGCCGCAGGGCGGGTTACCGACACCGGAGATCGAGCTACGGATCTCCCAGGTAAGGGAGGAGAAAGAGCCCTCGGACCCGTCTCCAACCTCTCTGAGAGATCCATTTGCGAACCCCAGCAATGCATTCTCCGTTCTGCCTCGGCAGAAGCGAGTCCTGCACCCTGAGGAGCGCGAGGCTTGCCGCTCTTCTCATCAAAGAGTGACAAGCGGGAGCGGAGCATGCTAAGCGAAAGCTTCTCACAATGCTGGCAATCAGTCTCCTCGAAGGCTGATACCGCATGCTCCACTCCCAAACAAACTACACAAAGCTCGTGTGAATCCCCACCCGTTAAATAACGCGGGCAGGGAGAAACACACTGTTTGAATAGTTGTTTTGTTATGATATAAACTTGTACAAGACAACAGTAAATATGACAGACAGGTTTGACACAGATCGCTTGCTGAGGCACAGAAAGCTATGACCGGTTGCTCCGGTTGGGGTTTTTATCAATTCCTGGTCGTGACGTCACTCCTGACGCTCACTCTCGCCATTGGACTAGTTGACATGGATGCTTCAGACGCACTCACGCAGTATGCGTTCCCAAGGCGTTATCGACGCATCGTCTCTCCCTCGATGGGGAACTGTTAAGGGGGCTACTTAAAAATTTGGTAATATCATTTATGATCCGATAACCAAAGTCACAGTTTTCAGTTTTTCTTTTCATTTTTTGAATGAAAGGCAACATTCCCACAACATTCGACTTATGAATTTCCATAACTGTTCTGGTCATTAAAAATCAATTTATAGCAATTGCACTCATAAAGAGCAATTTTAGTCAATGAAATGTTTCTGAGCTGAGTATATAACCAGATTAAAAAAAATAAAATAATAATAATAATAATATTATATATATATATATATATATATATATATATATATATATATATATATATATATATATATATATATATATATATATATATATATATATATATATATATATATATATATATATGTATATATATATATAAAGATGTGCTACTCATTCACACAGAGACATGCAAAACATGCAGGCTTCATATTTTAAATCTCTTTGCACTTAAATATTCACAGACAACACTCCATATCATGCTTTGATTATGATTACAGGCCCAATTTTGAATTATTGATCCAAAATTTGCTGTGACATTCCAAGTTATTTAATGAATTTAATTTTTATGTCTGTATTCCTTGATTCCGTCCGCATGTTATGAATAGCAGACATCATAGAGCCCTAGAAGGTCCTGTTACTGTACATTTACTTCAGTAAAAATAAATGCATTACTGGATGCAACATACAGTTGAAGTTGCAACAAATTGCTAGAAAGTACTACATCAACTCGTGCAAAAGTGATGTCCAGCTGGTCAAAAGTCAATTTATAGACCCTTGAAGCAATCATCTCTCCATCTTTTTGCAATTTTCCCTCTTGATTTCTCCTTACCCCTTTTTATATCTCAGCAATCTTACTCACTCACTCTCTGGATCGCTATAATTAAAGTAATCAAGTCCTCAGAAAGCAAAGCTCTGCCATTACACTGTAATTTCAGGTTGCCTTCTGGCCTTTGGGTTTCCTCAAGGATAAAGGCATATTTTCCTCATTTAGAGTTTACTTACATGTGGAGAGATTTTTTTAATCCCCCTACATTTTCTCTGTACGTGCCAAGACAGTATTTAGGCAAGTCTTAGATTCTTGCAGGGAGAAAGGGAAATGGCAAAAAAGGAGAAAACAAAATAAGCATCCAAGTCAGCGAAGTAGAAATCTGTGGCTGCTTGGTTTCTCACAGTCTATTCACTTGCGGGGTTTGCCTGGGCTACACTTCACATGAAAACCCAAACAACACACTTAGCTCGAGTTTACACTGAGCTCCTTACTAGAACCACAACACTTAACGCTTTTGAAAGTGAAAGTGAAAGTGACGTGACATTCAGCCAAGTATGGTGACCCATACTCAGAATTTGTGCTCTGCATTTAACCCATCCGAAATGCACACACACAGAGCAGTGAACACACACACACACTGTGAGCACACACCCGGAGCAGTGGGCAGCCATTTATGCTGCGGCGCCCGTGGAGCAGTTGGGGGTTCGATGCCTTGCTCAAGGGCACCTAAGTCGTGGTATTGAGGGTGGAGAGAGAACTGTACATGCACTCCCCCCACCCACAATTCCTGCCAGCCCGGGACTTGAACTCACAACCTTTCGATTGGGAGTCCGACTCTCTAACCATTAGGCCACGACTTCCCTGTCCCTTCCCTTTTGCTTTATATTTCTGCATCAGAGCACAGGTTCAAGTGGAAAAGAGAAACTTGAAGAGTTTTACATCGAATTTACCTAAAATGCAAGGTAAACCAAGTAAAAACACCAACAAATATGATTTAATTAGCTGCCTGAGGTTACTGGTGTAATATGGTGCAGTTGTGTTTTTAAAATCACTGCAAAAAGTACTGTGTTAATGTGCACTGATGTTATCTGATGGTATTGCATTATATCTTAGTAGCGACTGATCACTATATTTTTCCAAAGAACTATAGATAGAGAATACTATGAAATCATCATTGTACATGTCGATTCTATGTGTGTTTGAAAAAAGTACTATTATTTAAAATTATTTATTAGTAATTTTAACTAAAAAATATTGAAAACACACTATGAGGGGGGAAAAACTGTTAAAATGCTGTTAATTGTACCGTTTTTAGAAGTAAAAAACAACACTTAATAGTTTAACAGTAAGTTCCTGTAATGCATACCAGGAAAAGCTGTAAAAGATCTAACCAGACATTTCATGTAATTTTACAGTATAATGCTGTTAATTGTACCATTTTTAGAAGTAAAAAATGACAACTCTTCATAGTTTAACAGTAAGTTCCTGTAATACATACCAGGAAAAACTGTAAAATATCTAACCAGACATTTCATGTAATTTTACAGTAAAATGCTGTTAATTGTACCATTTTTAGAAGAAAAAATCAATGTATAATTTACAGTCATAAACTGATATTTCCAGAATTCCCTGCGACACATTTGAAAGTAGCATTTTATTGTGCATCGTTGAAATTCACTGATTTAGATTTCCAGTTTTCTTGTTTGCAAATAAGAGTTTTACACTGTAAAATTATACTGTGTTTACAGTTTCTCTGTATTCTTTTACTAAATTATTCTAGGAACCACAGCTGCCAAAATTATTTTGTAAAAACTATGGAATTTCCGTTTTACTTTGCAATGCACTATTTCCTTATATTCCTTATATTGTGTAGCACACTATCCATAACGATTGCACTAAATCATATTTCTTCAAAGCTGTGTAAACATGCCACACAAAACAAGCTGGAACCCTTAACAAGAACTCACACTTACCCTTATGGTTTAATATTTGTCCTATGGACAAAAGAGTCCATTAAGCAACAACGCTGCATTTTTACAGCGCGTTACAATTTAAAACTTTTTATGGGTGAAAAATGTTTATGAAGCTTGTAAAAGTCATGCAGTCACACAAATCACAGCATAAACCTAGTGCTGAATTAAACTTCCTTTCTCTCAGCAACTGCCTGGAAGAACATATAAAAATCTATTTAGATGGAAAAATAGCAATAACTATTGACAGCTTACACTTTATTCATTCACAGTTATGCATTTGGCAGACACATGTGCACATCTTATAAAGGCAAATCAACAAATAAGCATGATTATAATGGATGTACACCCCTTTTATTCACATGCATCCTTTATCATCACAGAAAAAGTCTAAATTTGATCTCTTGGCTAGCTACGTAATGTCCTGAATTCTCTGCCACTAATTTATTTAAACTGCTCATTTAACGGCGTCACTTAAAGTTCACATAGGAGACGTAAACTAGCTTTTACATGACTGAACTACTGCAAACAGACTGACACTAAAGTCACTAAAGTTTGATCACCTAGAAGCATTCTCTGTAAAGTCGAGAAGTGAAACAGTGTCTTTTCACTCTCAGTGGTTATTTGCAGAATAAACAGGTCTTGATTTTGATGCAGAGACCTAACTGAGATGCCAGTCTCACCATAGGCCCCTGATAAATAGTGCAGAACTAATCCAGGATAATTTCAGGGAAGGCACTACAGGTCAGCTTCTTGTTCAGACCTGCTCCGAGACCAGTTTGATGCTGTAAGCATAACAGTTTAGAGGACTGAAGGAGATAAGACAAGGATCAGGGAAGTGGTCTTAATAACTTCAAAATAACCTCATAATGCTTTTTACAGCTAATTAACAATGTTTTATGAAGCTGTTTCACAGAGGGAACATTCACCTGTTAATTAGTCACCTTCAGGGTGTACTGTTTATAAAATACACACTCGAGTTCAGGTGAATAAACCTGCCATTCATTTCTTTTACTGCTACACATTTTTTTTACTCGAGTGTATGAATGTCTTTTCTTCCTGCTCAATGCATTGATTTCATCAAACAAGCATAATATAATAATTTCCAGTCAGCCTTTCACTTTCTGTGCTCTAACAAAATCTATCATCACTCCCAGCTCCTGTTGCGTAACCAGAAATTACACTTGCACATGGTAAGTGTGTGTGTGTGTGTGTGTGTGTGTGTGTGTGAGGGACTGACTCTGTCACGAGGCAAATACAAAGCCCTGCAAATGCGCGGCCAAAGAATAACTCGCAGTACAGAAAGACTGGTGGACATTAGAGCGGACATTGCATTAAAAAAAAACATGCATCTTCTAATCTGTTATTTATAATAAAATGTTTTCACTTTCGCTAAACAGAAAGGGGTGTTCTGAAATAGGACTGAACTGAAGACTAAACCAGGCTTAAACAAAAAGACATTTAATTTGCTTTCAACCCCGATTTTCAAAGCGGTTAATGTTTCCTGCCACTATGCATCTCTAGCATATTAGCTCTGGAGGATGCCACAAGAGGATGAATGCGATCAAATGGTGTTGATTTGGAAGAACTGAATGTTCCTCCCCAGATGATACGCAGTAGATCCATCAATGACAAGACACAGTGACAGCGAGCCTGGTGGTGATGTCATCGGGAGAATCTCTGTTCATTATTTCATCATTAATAGATGAACTCCAGCATTGATTCTTTGCAATAGAAGCAACTTCCCGAGGGGTCGTAAAATCTTCTCCTTTTATCATTCTAAAGACTTTCCCTCTTTCTTTTCTTTCCCTGCACTCAAAGATCAGTCAAAAAAACACAGCCACTAATTTAAAGCCCATTTGCTTCCCGCTAACTCTGGTGACTGCAATTCCTGCGCCTCAGGATGGACAACTGCTAATTAAATTTCCCCCTCATTTTTTCTTTGCTTTCCTCTTGCTTTCTTTTTGGGAGCATATTTTGTTTTTATACCGGTTTTCCAGTCTTAACCATGCACAGGAAAAGTAAACAGTCCTGTCTTTTCTTTCTCCTTTACATACCAAATATGAGCTGAGGTATGTTGTAAGAGTTTTGAAAGACAACACATTTTAAGACAAGTTTAAAGTCAACGTAAATTGCAGTCTCCAACCCATTATACTTCAGTAATCGAACACATTTCCAAGTAAAACAAGTCAGTTACCTATGAAAGCTTATTTACGGCACACCATCAGACAAATTAAAATAGTGTTTTTTTCTCTAGTTTGAGTTTATACCTTATAAATATGAAAATATGAATTTCAGACTTCTCATAAGTCAAATAAGATTTTAAGATTTTAAATTTCTCTCTCACAAATTGTATGTCTGACTTTTCTCACAATTCTAAGTTTTTACGTCTCATAATTCTATTATTTACTTTCCATCACAGAATAAAAAAATAAGAGGTAAAAAAAGATTAAGATTTTTTTTCTTGCAATTTCAAGTTTATATTTTACCATTCAGACTTTTCTCCACAGAATTAAACACTGCAAAAAAGAAAGTCTGAAAAAAAAAATAATAAAATAAAATTATATATATATATATATATACAACCCGAATTCCGGAAAAGTTGGGACGTTTTTTAAATTTTAATAAAATGAAAACTAAAAGACTTTCAAATCACATGACCCAATATTTTATTCACAATAGAACATAGATAACATAGCAAATGTTTAAACTGAGAAAGTTTACAATTTTATGCACAAAATGAGCTCATTTCAATTTTGATTTCTGCTACAGGTCTCAAAATAGTTGGGACGGGGCATGTTTACCATGGTGTAGCATCTCCTTTTCTTTTCAAAACAGTTTGAAGACGTCTGGGCATTGGGGCTATGAGTTGCTGGAGTTTTGCCGTTGGAATTTGGTCCCATTCTTGCCTTATATAGATTTCCAGCTGCTGAAGAGTTCGTGGTCATCTTTGATGTATTTTTCGTTTAATGATGCGCCAAATGTTCTCTATAGGTGAAAGATCTGGACTGCAGGCAGGCCAGGTTAGCACCCGGACTCTTCTACGACGAAGCCATGCTGTTGTTATAGCTGCGGTATGTGGTTTTGCATTGTCCTGCTGAAATAAACAAGGCCTTCCCTGAAATAGACGTTATTTGGAGGGAAGCATATGTTGCTCTAAAACCTTTATATACCTTTCAGCATTCACAGAGCCTTCCAAAACATGCAAGCTGCCCATACCGTATGCACTTATGCACCCCCATACCATCAGAGATGCTGGCTTTTGAACTGAACGCTGATAACATGCTGGAAGGTCTCCCTCCTCTTTAGCCCGGAGGACACGGCGTCCGTGATTTCCAACAAGAATGTCAAATTTGGACTCGTCTGACCATAAAACACTATTCCACTTTGAAATAGTCCATTTTAAATGAGCCTTGGCCCACAGGACACGACGGCGCTTCTGGACCATGTTCACATATGGCTTCCTTTTTGCATGATAGAGCTTTAGTTGGCATCTGCTGATGGCACGGCGGATTGTGTTTACCGACAGTGGTTTCTGAAAGTATTCCTGGGCCCATTTAGTAATGTCATTGACACAATCATGCCGATGAGTGATGCGGTGTCGTCTGAGAGCCCGAAGACCACGGGCATCCAATAAAGGTCTCCGGCCTTGTCCCTTACGCACAGAGATTTCTCCAGTTTCTCTGAATCTTTTGATGATGTTATGCACTGTAGATGATGAGATTTGCAAAGCCTTTGCAATTTGACGTTGAGGAACATTGTTTTTAAAGTTTTCCACAATTTGTTTACGCAGTCTTTCACAGATTGGAGAGCCTCTGCCCATCTTTACTTCTGAGAGACTCTGCTTCTCTAAGACAAAGCTTTTATAGCTAATCATGTTACAGACCTGATATCAATTAACTTAATTAATCACTAGATGTTCTCCCAGCTGAATCTTTTCAAAACTGCTTGCTTTTTTAGCCATTTGTTGCCCCCGTGCCAACTTTTTTGAGACCTGTAGCAGGCATTAAATTTTAAATGAGCTAATTAAGTGGATAAAAGTGTAAAATTTCTCAGTTTAAACATTTGCTATGTTATCTATGTTCTATTGTGAATAAAATATTGGCTCATGTGATTTGAAATCCCTTTAGTTTTCATTTTATTAAAATTTAAAAAACGTCCCAACTTTTCCGGAATTCGGGTTGTATATATATATATATATATATTTTTTTTTTTTTTTTTTTAAAGAGCCTGTAAACTTATGGAGCTGACATCTTCAAGGCTTTGAAATGCACTAAGATGATAAAACAAGAAAGAGGAGCATTTGAAGGCTGCTATGTCAGTTTTGCAGACGCAGCCAATCCTTGTAGCTGTAAAGGGGAAAAGTGAAGCTACTGCATTTCTGAAAGACTCAAAGATGTCACGCACATCATTCAGATTTCTTGGATGTAATGTGAAATGCTCTCGCTCAGTAAAGTGCAGCATTTAGAGCTTTCACCAAAAGAGTCATTATCAAGAAGTGTGCTGTGGATTCCTTGTCAATCATAACTCAATCCAGACGAGTTTAGATTTAATAAGGGTCCCGCAGCACGAGGCAAACACACACACACACACACACACACACAAGTTAGCTTTAATAAGGTTAACACTGCAGGGAGATGCTTTGCTGACATAAAGGGCTCACCCAGGGTCACCGAGAGTTTAAAAATGTGGCGTCCCAAAGAGGTCAGCAGCATCTATGCTATCTTTACAATCACCAGAACTACGCTAAAAACCCACAGACGTACTTAAATGTTAATGACGGACTGCTAGATCATTTCCTAATCTTTTTTATTATAGCCCTTTAATGCACTGAAATAACATTGCACAAAAAATGAATTACTACAGAACCCAAACAAAAGTCATAAGGTGTCTGACGATAAAAAAATGAACTAGAGGCATTCGCACATTACCCTCGTAATCATTTACAATGTTAACCCTAAAACTGTTTTGCTTTCTTGATTTTACAAAGAAAGTAATTAACTGCAAAATAAACATGTCACCATAAAGATTTAGTCTACTGCTACAAATCTAAATAGACAATAAAGTAATACAAATAAGTAAATGAATAATATCAGGGGTAGGCAATGAATAAATAAATAAACAAACAAAATAAGGACAATGAACGGGAGAGGCAAATGTAAATTTACAAAATATATAAATTAAAAGTTTTTATTGTATAAAAACAATCTCAGAGTCTAAAAATATCAATGATGCAGCCTTTTGATTATTATTGTCATTGAATAAAATCTAAAAGAAAATAGACAAGCTACAGGCATAATTTACCATCGTAACCCAATTTTTGTTACGGTTATTTATTCTAGTATAAATTTACAAAATATATAAACTCAAAGGTTTTGGTGTATTAAAAAAAACAATCTCAAAATCTAAAAATAATGATGCAGTATCTGATTATTATTTTTATTGATACAAATAGCAATAAAATAAAATTATAAATTATAAAAAAAAAATCGAAAATAAAACTAGTCATTTACACATGATCATTTGTAATAATGTACCATTGCAACCCTAAATGTTTTTACTGTTAATTTGACAAAAAAAAAAAAGTTCCAATAAGCACGTCAAGAACTTGACAAAGGCTTATAATAATAATAATAATAATAATAACAACAAAATATCTAAATGGGAAAAAAAATTATTAAATGTAGAGAAAAAATCTGAAAGCCTAAAATGATAAGAATGATGCCTCTGCTACTAAAAATAAACAAATAAACATAACATAAATTAGTAAAAAAGCATACTGAATGAGGGGAATATGCAAATTTACATCCATTCATCCACACATATATTGATACATATATATATATATATAGACAATTCTTAATGTAAAAAAAAACAGACAAATCTTACACAAAAAAATGAAAGAAATAAATGCAAGTAGGCACTGAATTATGTGTTAACATATTCATTAAATGAATTGAGCCTCAGATTGAAGATCATCAGTTAGTTCAGAGCTGCTCATGTGCTGCAGTGATTGAGGGCTGGTCAATGTGAATGACTTTAATTAAAGGAGCATGTGCTCTCTGCATTCTCTAATCTAACCCACCTTGAAGTGGCTGTGTGTGTCTGTGTGTGTGTGTGTGCGTGTGTGTGTGTGCTCTTGTTTTTGTGTCATATCATATAATGACATGGGTTATGGCAAGCCGAATTGACTTTTATTCATTCGCAGGATATGTATTCTTGATATCAACAATTCAATTTTCACTAGTCAAAATGTTAATTCTTGATAACAGCAATTACATTTCCACTAGTAACAATTAGAATTTTTGATATCAGGAATTAGATTTCTACTAGTAACAATTGCTATTTTTGATATCAACAATTAAATTTTCACTAGTAACAATGTTAATTCTTGATATAAATTATTTTTAACCTGGCAATGCCAATAGGCAAGCCAAATTAACTTTTATTAATTCGCAGGATATGTATTCTTGATATCAACAATTCAATTTTCACTAGTCAAAATGTTCATTCTTGATATCAGGAATTAGATTTCTACTAGTAACAACTGCTATTTTTGATATCAACAATTCAATTTCCACTAGTAACAATGTTAATATCAACAATCTTGATATCAACAATTCAATTTTCACTAGTAACAATGTTAATATCAACAATCTTGATATCAACAATTCAATTTCCACTAGTAACAATGTTAATATCAACAATCTTGATATCAACAATTCAATTTTCACTAGTAACAATGTTAATTCTTGATATCAGGAATTGTATTTTCACTAGTTAAATGTCACCATAGGCTTCCATTCAAATTTAATTGTTGATATCAACAATTGCTTTCTTACTAGTTGAAATTCCGATTTCACATATCAGAAATACAATTCTTACTAGTAAAGACCTTTATTTTTGATATCAGTAATCACACGGTTACTAGTACCGACGTCAATTCTTGATATCAACAATTTAATTCTTGATATCAACAATTTAATTCTTGATATCAACAATCTAATTGTCACTAGTGACAATGTTAATTTCTGATATCATGAATGTGATTGTTACTAGTAAGAAAGCCATTTTAGATATCAGAAATTATATTGATATCAGAAATTATTTTTTAGATATCAAAAATAACAATTGTAACATGTTGAAATACATTTACTGATATCAAGAATTAACATTTCAACTAGTAACAACTAAATTGGTGATATCAAGAATTCACATTTTTACTAGTAACAAAGTAATTATTGATATCAACAAAGGCAGTTGATATCTGAAATTGTCCTTACAACTAGTGAAAATAGAATTACTGGTATCTTAAATAACATTTTAACTAGTAAAAATACGTTTACAGATATGTAGAAATGCCATTTTTACATGTAAGAATAGCTATGGTAATGAGATCATGAATATTAATGAGATTTTCGACACTCCTCCTTTTTCAGCATTGGCCAAAGATGGCAGAAGAACATCCATGTGCAGAAACGGCTCCTCCTTTATTTATTTGTTTTGTCAGTGAAACTTGAAAATTATATTATGGCTGGATTCATTTAAAAACATTTTGTTAATTGTAAAAAAATAAATAAATAAAAATAAATTTATGCTGTTTCTTTTTATTGGCCAACAAGTCATTCACATAATTAAAGGAAAGTGAACAATGCATTTATTTAGTTTAAAAAATAACTTCATGTTGCTTTTTCAGGTGTTTATTTTTGGTTTTATTATACACTTTCTTCTAATACATCAAATAAAAAATACAACTAAAGGAAAAAAAAATATAACAGATAATAATGCAGATAATAATATATTTTTTTTTTTGGAATATCGTTGGCTACATGAATGAGTCGTGTCCTTATAGGAATTATTTTTATATAACATGTTGTCCGGTTCTTGAAGCATCGGTGGACAAGAGGAATGGTAAATAAATGTAAATGTTACACTGTTATACAAGCTGCATACTCACTAGGCCTACTTTACATTGTAGCAAAGAGCCGTTTCTTCAGTATTGTCATATGAAAGGTATAACAAAATTTAGACAGAACGTGAGGAGCGTACTCAGAGCCAGCCAGTCCAACTGTCAGTTCAATATGTACTGTATCGCCTTTCATAAAGAGAACTACTTATTTATAATTATCAACAATCTGTACAGGTGTTCCAATGACAGCTTGAAGCGACAGTAGTGATGTTCGATTCGTGAACGAATCGTTAAATTTAACCGGCTCTTCTTAGTGAACCGGTTGAACCAGTTCACCAAATCGAACTCAATCGTTTGAAACGGTTCACGTCTCCAATAAGCATTAATCCACAAATTACTTAAGATGTTAACTTTTTTAAGGTGACTGACACTCACTCTGAGTCAGAATAAACCAATATCCCGGAGTAATTCATTTACTCAAACAGTACACTGACTGAACTGCTGTGTAGACCGAACTGAAGATGAACACCGAGCGGAGCCAGATAACGAACGAACACGCCCACTGCTGGAGCAGTTCTCGTTCTCGAGTCAGGAGCCGGTTGCATCGATGTTCGGATCACCAGTACACTGAACTGAGAATCGTTTCTGTCGGACGCGTCCGATTTGAGAACCGATGAACTGATGCTACTGCGCATGCGTGTAAAGTATTTCGGAAAGTGTGATAAAAGATCTATATACATTTTTATTATTATTATTATTTATTTATTTTTTTAAGATGAAAGTTTCTAATCTGTATATTGTAGGTTATGAATAGGCCAGAGGGGGTTTCAGGGAAGTTGGACAATAATTAAGAACTCTAAAGACTCTATGTTTAATAGGAATAAGGGATGATTTATGAAATATGTGTACTGTATTTATAGTTAATGATGACACATTCACAAATTGAGTTTGTAGTAAACAGAACATGAACACGAGTAGAGCCGCTGATTATACTGAACTGCAGCACGTGCCGGTTAGAGTGATTCTCGTTCTCGAGTCAAGAACCAGTTGCATCGGTTTTCAGATCATCAGTACACTGAACCAAAACCGTTTCTTTCGGACGTGTCCGTTTTGAGAACAGAGGAGCTGATGATACTGCGCATGCATGATTCAGCGTGAAGCCAACTGACTCACAGCACATCTGAACCGAACTGATTCTTTTGGTGATTGATTCTGAACTGATTCTGTGTTAATGTTATGAGCGCGGGTAAACCGAGGGGTTGAATGAAGGTGCAATCTGGCGAAACGTAAGTTCATTTAATAACAAATACATTGCAATGGTTTATGTATAGTGGTTTCTGCGCTGATGACACCTAATTTATTTACTTTATATCTTCAAGACTTATATCCTCATATGCACATTATTGCTGTTACTGTATTTGGGTGCGTTATTGCATAACTTACTTGTAAACTTTTCATGATTATGAGGTTTTTAACTCATTAAAGTTATGATTTCTGACTTTATATATTTGAATGTTTGATAGACGTGCCGCCATTACGTCATCGCCAATGACGTCATCACGTCGAGCGCAAAAGAACAAGTGAACTGGTTTTTTCAACCGGTTTATTGAATCGAACCGCCTGAAAGAACCGGTTCGCGGAAAAGAATCGAACTTTCCATCACTAAGCAACAGTAATGCACAGACCCGATTAAACACGGTACAATTCACAATGACGGTGAGTGAAAAAAAAATGTTTTATTAAAAAAAATCGTTCTGAATAATTCATACATGACAAACAGCTGAAAACAATAATAAATACAAAAACAACTGTATAAATAAAAGCGGAAAAAGATTAGAAACATTCACTTCAGCACCACACTCTATTTAGCACAACACCGCCCGCTATTGGGTGAACTAGAATGTCGTAACAAATTCCTAGTACACATATTCCACATAGCCATTTCTCTCTAAATTGCTTTCGATATATACTCGAAAAAGTGTCTTAAATAAGTGTTAAGTAATATAACGTCATAAGTCTGGTTGCTAATTTTAATCGATGTATTTCTAATGTATGCAATGCACACTGATGCTATTTAATTTGAAATTAAATGCCATCCAAACCTTAACTTTCCGGAGCTCCTACAACTAGACCTAACCTTACACAATATCCACGTTATTTTTCACTTTTCGATCATTTCGTTGAGTTTTGTTGAAAATACATAACTTTCCGATGTGATACGGGACGTGAAAAGGATAAAGAAAGAGCTCGGCAAAAGGCGGAATCGAACTCGGGTCCGTCGCGACAAAACGCAGCCTGCTGGCGCATTACCACCTGCGCCACAGAAATTGATAGTACAACCACGTCTTTTTGCATCCTTTATAAACACTACCATACGGTTGTAGGCGGAGTTAAGTAGTCCCTTTCAAAATAAAAACAAAATAATTATTAAAAATAGCCTACAGGAGCGTTTTATTTTCACGAGAGGGCAATCGAATGTGCCCGTTCTCTTTTTTCAGCTGTATCTTGTCGTTTATCCGCCATAAACATTCATAAAGGGTTGCACTCGTCATTAAATTATGCACATATCCAAAAAGGAATTAATGATAACTAAAATAACAATTTTTACTAGTGAAAATGTAATTTTAACATGTAATAATTAAGTTAAAGATATCAAGAATTATGTGTATTACTAGTTGTAATTTCATTTTTGATATGATAAACGCATTTCTGCATTTCTGATGACCTCATTTTTGATATCAAGAATACGTGTCGTTACTAGTGAAAATGTAATTGTTGATATCAAGAATTAAATTGTTGATATCAAGAATTGACCTCGGTACTAGTAGCCGTGTGATTACTGATATCAAAAATAAAGGTCTTTACTAGTAAGAATTGTATTTCTGATATGTGAAATCGGAATTTCAACTAGTAAGAAAGCAATTGTTGATATCAACAATTAAATTTGAATGGAAGCCTATGGTGACATTTAACTAGTGAAAATACAATTCCTGATATCAAGAATTAACATTGTTACTAGTGAAAATTGAATTGTTGATATCAAGAATACATATCCTGCGAATGAATAAAAGTTAATTTGGCTTGCCATACATGGGTATGACACAGGTATTACAAGGAGAGGGTGACTTATGAGGACATAACCCATGTCCCCATTTTTCAAAACGCTTATAAATCATACAGAATGAGTTTTTTTGAGAAAGTAAAAATGCACAAAGTTTCCTGTGAGGGTTAGGGTTAGGTGTAGGGTTGGTGTAGGGCCATAGAATATACAGTTTATACAGTATAAAAACCATTATACCTATGGGATGAACCCACTTTTCACAAAAACAAACGTGTGTGTGTGTGTGTCAGTGAGGGAGACACTTTGTGTATGCGTCTTTGTTTTTGTAATGGGATCTGCGTTTGGTGAGCTGCATTTCTCCCCGGGCAAACAGAACAGCAGGTTTAGACTCGGCCTATACATGACCACAATGGCCTTCAGCGCTTAGATTAACCCTTGCAGCAGGGGGGGGGGGGGGGGGCAGCACTTTGACACAAGTAGAAAAAAATGGTGTCTCTCTTTTGATGAAGAAAGGCATCTGATGGAAAATCCTTGCGTCTTCTCGCACGTTCATTCTGTTTTTTCCACCACTGCCTTTCATTCGTTCATCTTATCTAGGCTGTTGTGTATGAGAGAGAGAGAGAGAGCAGGGAACAGGAGAAGCACTCTCCCTCTTGCTCTATTTTCCCTTCTGCTCCAGAGCGCTGTAATTCAACCGCCCACAGTCCCTCTCTGCGCTCACACTTTACCAGCCGGATCTTTACCTGACCTGAGGCTACCAGGTGTGTTCTCCAGTCCAGTTCTCTCCAGTTCAGCCCGGCCTCAGGAAAGACCAATCGCACATGAGTTCTGTTCAACATCTCAGTTGTTTCTCCTCGATGGCAAAGAGAGTAAATGCAGTGTAGATGGAGACGTAAAGCTCCTGCAGAGATTCCCAGAGGCCCTGGTAATCTCACACATCTCGTCTAGAGTTTCAGAAGAGATCGCATCCTCACAAGACACAAAAGATTTGGCAAAACTATTTCTCATTAGAAGAAGATTTGGTGCACAGTCACCAAATCAGTGTAACAACTTCTACAACGAATGTCGAACTGTCTTTGTTTTTCATGGAATTCATATGTTGTCTTTTCTATGATATACACCGGTTGTGCCACTGTTTTCCTGTGGGTGTATAGGGATGCTTACACTGTATTTCCTAAATATGCTGGCCGTTTTGGTGCCATTCATATAATTTTCCATCATTTCAATGCAGCTCACAGTCACTGAGGTCTATGGGTAGATAACATGACTGTCGTAGTCTGACATTAATGACAATGAGATCGCAGTGTGACATGATCATCACGTTCGTACAGTCTGGCAAGCAACAAACATAAAGGACTATTAACAATTGCACATTAGGTGTGTAACTTAAGAAAAAATAAATGCTGAACTAAAAGTTTCCAAAATGATTCGCCTGCATGGAAGTGAAAACCTCCTTTTAGAACTTTTTTTTTTTTTCATTGTCAAAGTGGAATGGACCTTCAATGGAAGGACATAAATCTCAGCTTTGATTAAAAACAAAAATAATAGTAATATCATGAAACCTTCTATTTTGATGTCATTGAGTATTTTGGGGTAATGTTTTTTTTTTAAGAGGCTCCTTATGCTCATCAAGGCTGCGTTTATTTGATCAAAAATACAATGAATTTTTATAAAATATCATTGCAATTCAAAATCTATTTTAATATACTTTAAAATAATGATGTATTTTCAGCATCATTGTCTTGAAATTGTCTTGCTGTCTTGAAAAAATGCAGCAAAAACAATCTTTTTTTTTTTTTTGCTCTGAATCTCCCTCTTTACTTTCCTCTCAATCCTTCATTTCTCCTCGCCCCCCTCTTTCAAGTCCTCAACTTCCTCTCAATTAGCAGGTGTGTGCTAACGCTTTCTTCTCCCTTCTCTTTTTCTGTAGCCCTCCAAGTCACTCACAGCTGACCCCCTCACACACAGAGAGACCACCCCCTCCGGAGCATAAAAGAGTCTTAAAACTCCAGGATGGAACTTAATCCATGAAAGGAAAAGGAAAAAAAAAAGCCTGCCAAGTGACTCAGCCCATCCCAGCGTGGCACGGCGTTCAAAGGGAAACACACACATATATTATTCCCGTGTCTGGCAGACACAACATTACACGCTCTGTTCGCAGCACCACCCTCAAAGTGATGCGTCACGCATATTCGGCTCGATTCGTTTGGGAAAAATCCACAGGTGCTTTGGTTTTCGTTCTGTTGTAAACACCAAAACAAAATACTTCCCAGAGGAGCTCTTTGAACCGAGACACCGCCGTGAGTCTCCCTCTCTCAGCCTTGTCTTAAACTCCACGGGTTTCTTTTCTTCTCTCTTTAAATAGAGGGCTAGGACTGTGACAAAGCCATGATTCATACTCGCGGAGGAACAGAAACCTGCGGCCAATCAGAAGAAGCTCCGCCCACTGGGAGAGAACCTTTGACACCAAGCAAAGGAAAACCCAGTGAGATAATATCAGTAAGTTGAGGCATACACAAACACAAGAGAGAAACCCCAGAGTTAGGGCCCCAACGTCGCTTCGCGCTTCAGAAAGCGTCCCCTTTCACCCCTCACCCCCTCCTGCTACTCCTAGATGGTGTGCATGCTAACAACCAAAACTAAAACCCAATGCATGCTGATATTTCTACCAGAGCGGTTATCCATAAACTACTTTTCGTTAACTGAACTAAAACTGAGCTTGAACTAAAAAAAAAAAAAAAAAAAAAAAAAACCTTTATTAATTTAATATTTAAGTAAACAGTTTGGGGATTTCAACCAAAAACTGCGTGCAGCTGCTGTTCATTTAGAAACTCCTAGTGAGTGTGCATTCATGCTCATCATCACGACACAGAGAATCTCCTAGAATTCAGACTTTGCATTCAGTAATCAGATCCATACGAATCATGCATGAAAGAAAAGTGTATAAAGCAAAACCAAAAATAATAAAAGCGAATACAGAAGATTAATAAATACTATAAAAGTGCATACACAATATCAAACACTGATGTCAACATTAGAAGAAAAAAAGGATTGATTTTGAGGTTTAAATTGGATGTTGAAACAGTTGTGTGCTGCTTACTTTTGCAAAAAAGTTACATTTTTTTACTTCTCAAAAAAGTTTTTTCGAGGAATAGAAAAAAAAAAGAAAAAAAAAGTAGCATTTATCTAAGATGTACTTTTACACTGCTACAAAATAGTCAATTTTAACTGATAATGATGAAGAAATACAATAAAATAATTCTGAGCCTAAAAATTTGAATGATTGTGTTTATATTAGTGCTGTCTATTAATAATCGCATCCAAATTAAGCTTTTATTTACATAACATTTGTGTGTTCTGTGTATTATTATTATGTATATATAAATAAACACACATACAGTATACATTTACTTTTGTATTTTAATATTCTTTTTTATATTATATATAAATATATTTAATATATAAACAACATTTTCCTATATATAATAATAATAATGTATATATGCATGTGTTTGTATATTAAATATACATAATATACACACGTTACATAAACATTATTTTATTTTGGATGCGATTAATCATAGCAGAATGGTGACTATGACTTCAAGGGCAATATTACTGTTTTTCTACACTATTATGTGTCTTTAAAAGACTTGGGAATAATGAATGATATCAATATACACACTACTGTAAAAACGTTTGGAGTCAGAAAATATTATCCCATAGGAATTAATATTATCCTGATGAAATCATTCAAATTTTCTGATTTATTATTAGATGTATCAAAAAAAAAAATTTGGAAACCGTGATACTTTTTTCAGGATTCTTTGATGAATAAAAATTTAAAAAGAACAGCATTTATTAAAAATATAAATCTTTTCTAACAATATAAATCTTTGCTATCACTTCTTATCAATTGAACACATCCTTGCTGAAAAGTTTTAATTTCTAAATAAAAAAAGAATAAAAATTGACTGACCCCAAACTTTTGATCTTTGGTGTATATTTGTTAGAAAAGATTTCTATTTTAAATAAATGCTCTTCTTTTTAACTCCTTATTCATCAAAGAATCCTGAAAAAAGTATCACAGCTTCCAAAAGAATTTAAGCAGTTTCCAGCACTGATAATAAATCATCATATTATTATGATTTCTGAAGATCATGTGACACTGAAGACTGGAGTAATGATGCTGAAAATAGAGCTGCACATCACAGAAATAAATTATATTTTAATGTATATTAAAATAGAAAAACGTTATTTTACATCAAAATAATATTTCACAATATTACATATTTTTGATCAAAATAAATGCAGCCTTGATGAGCAGAAGAAAAAAAAAAAATTCTGATCCCAAACTTTTGACTAGTAGTGTGTGTGTGTGTGTGTGTGTGTATATATATATATATATATATATATATATATATGAATTAGGGGTGTGCACGGATAGTAGAACATTCGAATATTCGTTCTGCTCTAATTATTCGATAAATAAAAATGATATTCGAATTTCGCAAAAAAAAAAAAAAAAGTTCACAATAAAACCTAATTTGGTCACTTTCTGTGATTCTCCACGGCATATTTGAAGATGTATGCAAGCAAAAAATAATTAATGAATGAATAAGGGGCCGTTCACATATCGTGCCTAAAAACGCGTGGAAAACGCTAGTCGCGCCGCTTTCTCCTTCTCCAAAGTGCTCGGGCAAAAGCGCTCCTGAGGCGTCTGCCGTTGCTAAGCAACAATGACGCGCTCTCTCCATGAAGACGTGGAAATTTCAGCAAAGGATAAATGGATTTGCAGCACAAAAAAATCACTTTCAGTAGCTCTGCTACTAAATTTATTTCAAAATGGCAATCCATATACAGATATGATCAGCTGTTCCTTCATCTTTTTACGGGAAAGGATGAAGCTGAAGTGTTTAGTTCTTGTCACATGACCTGCGGTGTGCTTGTGGCATTCTGAAAAGTTGAGATGTAAACTCGATGTGGTGCGGACGCGCCTGGAAAAAAACGGGCACCGCACCGCGTCGCTTCCATTATGAGCGCGCATACCGCGCGCCTACATTGGAAATAACGAACTTGAGTGCTCAAAAGGCGCGATACACTTTTTTTTTTGCTTTTAATCTGTACTTTTGTTTGTTTGCATGCATTGTTAAAGTTTTTCAGCTACAAAACACGATGTGTAATGTTTATTGTGTGTAAGCTTGTTCAAAATGACGGAAACAATAAATGTTGCTGAAAAATAACGTCTGTCTCATTAAACTTAATTTAAATAAACGAATATTCGAATATTCGTTTTTTGTGAGCTCAAATATTCGAATGTGATATTTGCGGAAAACGCCCATCCCTAATATGAATACACACACACACACACACACACACACACGGTTTATAAAATACCATGGATTACCCATGTTACATGACCATTTCCACTTAAAAGCAGATCATATTTGGGCTTGTTCACACACACACACACACACACACACACACAGAAGCATGTGGACTGATGCAATGGGAACGAAAAACTCAGTATGTGGTCAGGAGATGAAAGGACAGAACAGTTTTGCATGTGTCAGAGCAGAGAAAAAAAGAAGGATATCATGCTGGCAAAGAGGCAAAAAAAGAGAGAAAGAAAGACACCAACCAACAAACAGATCAAAAGAGGAGGGACCTGCTGGGAATTAATGAAGTACTTTCACCAAGGGAAAAACAACTAAATCTGTGTACGATACAAAAAAAAAAAAAAGAGACGTTTCTGTAAATAATAATGTACACCATTAAAGATTTGTAAGAATGTCATTAATTTCTCTAACAAAAAAAATTATAAAAAATTATTGGTGTGCTGCCATTAAAAACAACCAAAACCCGAGCTCACTTAAAGAATCATGAATGAATTCATGACACGCCTCCGATTCAAAACAGGCTTCTTATTGGCTCCCGAGGAAACCAGTGCACAAGGCATCAGGTCAGGCATGATCCATAAACACTTTAAACTAGTTTCCTGAGGATTCCCAATGAAATGATGAGACTAGTGTAGGTGAGAAAGAGCAGTGCATCAGAACAAAAGAAAGAGCAGGAACGAAAGAGGAAGCAGGAGAGGTGGGAGGTGAGCTCTCTGTGGACAGAGACAGGAAACAGAGGAAGAAACTGTGTACATATACATGTCAGCAGGGCAGCTCCGTCAAGACCTTACACATATCAGAGGAGCCTACATGACCTTTCCTCAAATACACACAGGGCAGAGTGCACCGAACCCAAGACGCTCGTGTCTTTAAAGTGAAGACAAACCATTCCTGTGACCCACTTCATGTTGCATATCACTGTAGGTAAGGAGTTCTGTTTGGCATCAAATTGTCACATTGTTTTGTTAAAGGTTCTTTATGCAATCTTTAAGACTAAAAGGTTCTTCTATGGCATCATGAAGCACATTTGTTATTAAGAGTGCCATCACTCACCCAAATGTCATCACTTACAGGTTTGGAACAATGTGATTGTGAGTAATGGCAGAATTTTTCATCTACATCGAAAATGTGGATTTACTCATTCTTGGACAAAACCAGTTCAGAAAATTAAACGAAAAAAAAAAAAAAAGTGAGGTCTGGCTTTGTTTGTTTTTAATGGCATTACACCAAATTAAATTAAATTAAATTAAATTAAATTAAATTAAATTAAATTAAATTAAATTAAATTAAATTAAATTAAATTAAATTAAATTAAATTAAATTAAATTAAATTAAATTAAATTAAATTAAAAACTCAAACCGAATAAAATGCTCTGTTAAAAGTTTGGGAGTATCTGCAAAAATAAGATGCATGTTGACTGTAATAACGACAGCTATCATGCTTCTTTTGCATATGTTTAATACAGTGTGAAATCCATCCACATCTGGGAAAGAATACAGATGTTTGAAAACCATGAACAGAACTGAACATCATGAGGTTACTCATTTCAACCAAACACTGATTTAGTTACCGGAGGGAATTTTTTCAAATATTTTATGTTTTTTATTATTATTATTATTATCAATTTTGAAAACAACTATTCTGCTTAATATTTTTCTAGAAATCTTGACTGATTTTCTTTCAGAAAAAAAAAGTATGAACAACAGTGCATGTTCAGACAACAGAGGAAAGATAAAAGAGACAGTGAAAGGAGAAGAAAAACAAAAGTAATGGCAGGGGTGGCACAGCAGGGACACGCTGGCACAAGCGGGTCAAAGGGATGCTGGCGAGACCTGACAGACACTGATGCCGGGACTCGAAAGAGAACCCCAGCCGAGCACAGGCCTATATCAGACGGCCGATTATCACAGCCGACTCTCTAATTATAGCACTGGCACAAAAGAAGGGGAGGATGTTTTCTATCCCATTATTATGAAAGAAAAAGAAATGGAATGTGTTTACCCCCGTTCACCTAACGTGAACTTTCCGGAAATCATATCCGCTGATGTTCAGAATTTTGTTTTGAATGCATTCTGTGTTTGTTTTATGCTAAGTGTCGCCCCCCCCCAAAAAAAATACTACAAAGAACTACATTGATGCTCTTTGGCAAATGTTTGAAAATCAGTTTACTGACATGACACACTTCTAGAAATCAAAGATATTAAAACAGCTAAAAATCACACAGTGTGCACCAACTTCCCATGTGCCAATAAGACAAAAGCAGAAAACTAAATGAATGCTTATTATTGGAATCCAAAAGGGAGAATGTGTCATGTGTAACGTTGAGCCCATTCCAGCATTAGACATGGGAAAATATTTAGCCGTTTTAGAGCAAGAGCATCCTGCTGAGTATAAATGTGTGGAAATCTCCAAATTTCCCCATAAAAAGATCAAACACGCAAACAGATATTGGTGTCCTGAGACTGCAGAAAGCTCGGCCAATTAGGAAATGCTTCATCTGGATCTGGATTTGTTCAGTGTGTCTAAAAGCGCAATGGTAGCCAACACCACACTGAAAGTATTTTAAACTGTATGCATTAAAGTGGAATCCTTGCTGCCAAAACTGCCTTTGCCAACATGAAAATATACACAAATAATACTATTTTAGGGAAATATACACATTGCATTGACATTTCTGAACAGAACTTTGATCTAATCTACTACAGTAAGACATCGAGGGACATCCTTACCTTGCCCAGTACAGTAAGGCAGCTGGGGTCCAACTCGGGCTGCTCCAGTTTGACCACTCCAACCCAGCCATATTCGTACAAGTCCTCTTCATCGTTATTGTTACACAGGCCCAAAGGGTGCATCTGAAAGACCAAGAAAATGTGCTTCAATGTTTCAATCCAAAATCAAATTCTAGGAACACACTCTTCCATTCCCAAAAAAGACAGATTAGAAAACAGATTTTTACAAAGACTTGACTGCAAGACAAAGAAAGCTTTTAAATGCATGGATTTTATTTCAATAAATTTACATAGAAAGAATTTCATATTGCATTATGTCATGCAGTGGTGCACCTTTAAATGATAAACCATAACTATATTATACACACATTGTGCCATAACTCCACTTCCTTTATAAACTGGCCTACATCGACGCGCCACTTCTGCTGAACAGCAAAGATTTAAATGGTGCAGACATGATAAATCCTGTCACTAGGTGTGTTCTGAACCATCAGATTCACTCTTCTTGGCTCAAATGCCATCTTTCAGGTGCTCCAAGTGTGAAATCTAGCGCTTTTGATGTGTTGAAAATTGACAGCATGGCTGTTTATCAATGGAAATCTTCCATGAGATAAAACTCACCCTAAAATGAAAAAAAAAAAAAACTAGGTTAAAGATTGTTTGGGTATTACACAAGTACTGAATGAGGCCATGCATTGCTTGAGAATGGCGGTTTATTATTTTCTTAGTACTATTAGCTTCACTGGAAAATCCTTTACATATTGGTGCACATTGATAATATTGGTGCATAAACATATATACACATCACCAAGACAACTGATTTGACCCCTTCCCAGCACATTGCTGAGAGCTTCTGGGCAAATATGCTAAGAAGTGCTACTACAAATGAACAAATTGGATTACCACTCTGAAAAAGCTGATTATCAACTTAAGCCACATCAGCTCCCAAGAGGCCTTGGATTCCACGTTTGCATAAAAGTTAGCTGATGTTGTGTTTTTTTCTTATTTAAACTTACAACATATTAAAGCAGGGTGATCATGGATACCTTAGTTGTCTTGCAAAAATATAAGTTAACATTAAGATCCTGTGGCATGATGGTAGAGCATTGTGTTAGCAGCGCAAAGGTTGTGGGTTCCATTCCCAGGGAACACACATACTGGTTAAAAAAATGTATATCCTGAATGCACAATAAGTCGCTTTGTATAAAAGCATCTGCCAAATGCATAAATGTAAGAAACTCTGGCTGAATCTAATCAGTGGCCATCTACAATGCATTCATTGGGAACCTTGCATTTATTTAATTAAGCAGCAGTTTCAAAAAAAAAGAAGTGGGCCGTCAGAAGTCAAAGATGGCAAACCAATGTGGCACATGGCTGCTAAACAGATTTATATACATCTTCCCTAATTTCTCATGTAGTTTAGCCTAGCCTACCTTTCTGGAGCACACTGACATTGCTTCCCAAGTAACTACGTATTGATATTGATAAGGTAGGCCAATTTGCAATACCTGAAATATATCATGCAAGAAAAGTCACACACTGCACCTGCTACCATTTGCATTCTGTAATCCTATTTTACAATACACATGCACCAATACTCATGTTTCCCCCCAAGCCGCCCCAACACATTTCCCAGTAGACCCCCAACAACGGGCTGCATGCACAGTTGTAGAGATCGACCGATATGGGTTTTTCTATAGCCGATGCCGATGCCGATGTTTAGAGGTCAGGGTCAGCCGATGGCCGATATGTGCTGCCGATTTTTAGGGCCGATATCTTGGAAGTTTTCCCCTTCATTTGCATGCAAAAATGTCACACTATCCAAAGTTAACCAAACAAAATCAATAAACTGACCAAGTATTAAATATATAAAACAGGTTATATATATATATATATATATATATATAAAAGTCAATCATTTGTCAAAAGTCAAACATATCTAATTTACAAACTTACATCGCAGTCTGTTCATTATTAAAATAAAGTACAGTCAACCAAACATTTAAAAGGTTACACTGGTCAGTTTAAATAGACCGTAGTATAGCAGTCCACTCTGCTGTTATGCCAAGGACGTTTTTGCTCATGTGAAGAGGATGATCTTTATCATCTAGTTTACATTAAATAAATAAAAAATATTATAGTTTAACATTCAGATACATTGCGAAAATGGAAACATTTGGATATGTGCAGAACGAGACGTGAGCAATAACCTCCAAATACATCTAGTCAAACCCGCGCTCGCTCGTCCTCGTATGGATCGGATCATTTTTTGGATCAGCAAAAAAAAAAAAAAAGGCCAAGACAAATAAACATACGTTTTGTCTTTTTTTTATTAACATTAAATTATTAAATTAAAATATATGAAATCAACTTAAAGTGCACATAATATCTTCTTTTTAACATAATAGCCCGACTTCTCATCTTCCAGTGTGCTGTGATGAAGTGAGCAGTTATCGTCACAGAGCTCTCCGTCCCCCTGGACGTACACCCGTCTGTCGTGAGCGCAACAGAGGATGCTCGGGATAGTTCATCCACAACTGTTTTCTTCTCCTGTTCATAAAGATCTGGCACAATATTTTCACTCTAACTTCTTTCCTCATCATTATATCTGACAGGGAATACAAAATGCGCGGGCCGTTCAAGCTCCTCCGTTCCTTCGCTCGCCATTACCACTGAGTGTGGACTGAACATGCGCAACTTTTTTTTTTCATAAATCAATCCGCGGGTCACGTGTGTGCCGAACCGAAGATATTGATCCGAACGGATCACGGATCAATGATGATCCGTTGCCCCACTACTATAGTGTGTCATTTGAAAACATTGCAGATGCGTTTTAAAATACAACAACAAGCACCACGAAACCATTTAAAGAGGCGCATTCAGCGGCCTTCCTTGACGAGAAACAGTCAACAAAGTAAAATGATCTCCAACGTATGGTGCGCTCTCTTCATTTTATCAAATGATCATAATCACATCTATTCATTTTACAGTCCTGCTACTAGCATTTTATTCAGACTAAAACCCCTTTAATTCGGGTGAGAAAGCTTTTTTTCCAAGTGGCTTTTGCACATAATAATAATACCGCTGCAGACGCATTTTGCAGCATTTAAGTAATTGATCATTAATTTAAACGACGATGCCAACTGCCAACTTCTCCACCCCATTTACAGAGTGAAATTCTCTGACTACCTTTATCTCCCAGGACTGCTGTTGAATCTTCCAAAAGTTTTGGCTTGGGGTGCTTCACATGCAGTGGCAGCAGCAGCACTTTCCACCGCACCAATAACACGGGGCTGCCCGCCGACGTGCCTGACTTTAAATCGGCGCTACTAAACACGGATATCGCCCGATGCCGATATATTAAAAAATGACAAATATCGGCCCGATATATCGGCCGACCGATATATCGGTCGACCTCTACACAGTTGTACATTTTCCCCAATCTCTCCCTTTTCTGTCCATCATTCTGCGCTTCACACAGCCATCTCATCTTCAACCACCAAAAGAGGTGTGCCTTGTTCAGCTCCGCCACCCTCAGCGCCTCTCGTCTCTTGTATAGACGTTCACATGTGTATATCTCCTTTCATGGGCAGTGTTCTCAATGAAATCACAGTGGGAACCACTATGATGACAGTTCCACCTTAAGCATCAGCGGAATAAAAAAAAAGGTCAGATTGGTGAGGTACATAAAGTGCTGCAATGGTGTAAGTGATTCTCAATGGATATAGACATGCAAGTTCTCTCTATACATGGACAGCTGCCAATGTGCTGCTTAGTTTTCACCCCCTTTATTTGTTTGTTTGTCTTTCGCTTGCACCAACAGATGATAAGAATTATAAAAGGATGAAATGTACAAATAAAAGTACACCCTTCTTAATAACGGCAACACTAAGCCTTTAAAATATTTGTCTTTGATAGCAAAAAGGAGAGATGGACAAAAGCAAACTGTTTGTTCTCCTCTTCACCTCTGAATGAGGGTTGACCTGATTTAGAGTTAATCAGAACCATTCCCATCTCAAAAAGAAAAAAAAAACATCAAAATGCCACTCACACCAACTTTGTGAGACACTCACTTCACTGATGCTTTGATCATCAAGTATTTCAGCCTCCTCAGCAGAATCGGTCCAGGTAGCAGAGTTTCTCCTGCACCCGTTTGTTTAAGGCTTTTCTTCTGATGGGTTGGCGGAGTTTGATTAAACTTGTTGGGGGTTCAAAGCATCCTGCAATTCAAAGAAAGCAGCATGTGTTCGCACATCTGCCTGGGGCCAATTCATAACAGTGAGGGCCAGCTTCAACTCAAATCAAAAACACTCATAAAAATATTAGGCCAGGCTTGGTTTCTTTGGTTGAACCAAACAGTAGGACCTTTTCATTTAATCTCGATCTTCAATCTCTGTATACTGTAATAATCGGAACAGGTAGACAAAAATCTTGCAGTGTTATTTTAGATAACATTATAGAATGTATTAATATTTTGTTTTAGCTTTTATTTTTATATTTCAACTATCATTTTAATTCTATGTGCTGTAGTAGGGCTATGATTTCCGAGACACTGTGGATCAAGTAAAAGAAAACGGAACTTACAGTATAACGCGGAATGTGATGGAATTTAAAAAATCTAGTCAAATCATTAGAAATGCTTTTGCTTATTAATATTTAATTAAAATGGAATGCAGAAAAATTATTAGAAAACAGAATATGGCCAAAAAAAAATTATTTGTGGGAAAAAAATTAACAAAAAAAAAAATAAAGGTCAAAGGACCTTAAAAATGTATTTTTTGTAAAACATTTAATAAATTACTGTTAAATATTGTAAGTTTCATGATATCAATCAATAAAGGAAATTTTTTTTTAATTTAACAATTAAATCAGAATCTAGAGTCTAGAGAAAAAAAAACTGGAATCTGGAAAATTTTAATGGAAAAAATAAAATGGATGTCATAGGGCCCTAGCTCTAGTAATTTTTATTAGTTTTAGCGTTTTTTATTTTTCTATTTTTATTTTTTCAGTTATTTTAGTTCTAATATACGTTTCATACGTTTTATCTTAAAATAAAAAAACATTACATTTTTTTTGAATAGTCAAAAACAAAAACAACAACAACACTGGAAGTGAAGCAGTAAATCTGTATTAATACCTAGTTCTACAAAACTGTGCAGGGGGACATATTTCTGACTGGCGGAAACATCTATTTGTTTAACGGTTGTAATTTAATCAAACCCTGAAGCCATTACCGACACGCAATATTAAGTAATTTAAACAAAACTTCTATAAATGATATGATAAATGGCCACGTGTGTCTAAATGAAAAGTCACTTGAAGTCTGCAAGACTAAAGGACACTAAACATAGCAGATCTAAAATCAAACCTGCAGATAGTAGCCTAAATGTTGGTAAAACACAGACCTCTTATCATCGAAGCTGACCTAAACATGTTGCTACACACAGAGCAAGCGCTCACCGATCGTGGCTGTGGTCCAGTAGTAGAGAACACAGAACAGATGAGTCGCAGCCACAGGCATGGCATTCAGGTCAAGGCCAGTATCAATTTCACCCGCAACAATCAAAAAGCCCAGCTTTAGCTCGAGGGTACGCTCTGCTAGCAAACTCCAATCCTGAACCACTTTCACTGGCTCAAACTGAACGTAACCCCACACCAAGATTGTTCATAGCAAACTAATGTCCTCTGATTAGAGAGTATAAAACTAACAAACCTACTCGACCACAACTGTAATATAAATTATTTAGACACCAGATATTATTTTTGATATTTTTTCACTAGTGGGTGCAGGACACTATACTTCATTAATGTAAGTGAGGATAGCAACAAAGTGAACTGTGACATATTATACCCAATAATTCTTCATACAGTGGACTACCAGGAAAATCAAAAACAAAAAATTTTTTTTTTTTTTTTTTAATTGAAAATGGACCTTTTTACACCATACAAAAAATTTAATAAAATAAAAATAATTAAGAATTGCTTGGTACAGTAATTGGTTGACCTACATTGGTATTATCTAATTGTGCACTTACATTTAACAGCTGACAGCTATTCAAATTAATTCATTACATAACTTTCTATCAAAGTTATCTGACATTATCAAGATGAATTTGTACTGACTCAGTTTAACCCTTCAGTCTTCTAAACTATAGCGAATAAACTGTGATATAACGTGAGAAATGTTGAAGGTGTCTTACTAAATTTTGGTTTGACTGTCTGATTAGTGAGTATAAAACTAACAAACCTACTTAACTGCAACTATAATCCCACACGGGATGCATATATCATTCATGGCCACGAGTCCATCGACTTCAAGCTCAGAAGATTTAATGGAGAAAAAAAAAATACCAAATTCCTTCTGCAAGGTGTAATTCCTCTCTTTCCTCACACCGCTGGTCTCACCATACTCCCCCTTTCCCAGTGCCCTGTGTCCGTCAGCCAGGCTCCGCCTCCTGCCGCGGGAATAGTTCCTGGAATAACAGACCGTCCTGCCAGGAGAGGTGGGGGAATATTTAATCAAAGCCACAAGCAGGCTTCACAACCCCCCTCGCTCCGCCACTTAGAGAAACTCTGTCCTCGGCCGCGGCTCTCAGAGCAGCTTTTCAAACAAGGCCAAGAGCCTTTCAAACAAGCAGGAGTGCTGGGAATTCTCAGTGTGCTCGGGAACCTCGGTCGACTGCTGGCTTGCCTCTCGGTTTGTATTTTGGCGGTTGACAGGGATAGAGTGGGACTCTTCTGCTGTACAGGGTTTAGAAGAGGCACTAAAGATACAGTGATCAAGAATAACCAACGTTCGAGAGCTAAAACACAGGCTGCATCCACGAGATACAGTCAACCCAAACCCAGATATCATTTTAGATATATTTTTTAATTGATGGGTGCAGGACACTATTGTTTGTTTATGTAGTGAGGATAGCAAAATAAAGTAAACCATATAGTGCACTACCAGTAAAACCGATTAAAAAAAAATAATTTGAACACTTTGACTTTGCTTAAGTATTTTTCTTTTATTGCTAATGCGCCCCTTTAACACCTAATACTGAACAAAATTATGCACTGCTTGGTAATTAATTGAGCTAAATTGGTATTATCTAATACTGTACGTACATTAAACAAATGACAGCTATTCAACCGAATCCATTACATAAATTTCTATCAACGTTATATGAAATTCTCAAGAATTTGTTCTGACACAGTTTAACTCTTGAGTTCTTGTCATTATTTTATTACCATTTTCTAAACTATAGCATATAAATTTGATAACGTAAGATATGTTTAAGGTGTCTGAATCAATTTTGGTTTGACTTTGTATGTGAAAAGACTAGAAAAGTTCTGGATAAGCTCATACTTCCAACAAGATTCTGAATCATGCATTAAAAGGACACTTTACTAACCCATGAGGCTATAGAAAAAGATTTGTTAATATTAGCGAAGTTATTAAGACAATGCAAACATGGCGAATGAAGTACATCCATATTGAATTCATACACGTATTCTTAAAATATAAAGCATACTTTTTAATGGCTACTTACTCGGAAGAAATAGCTGCTCTGAGAGCATTTAATTTTAGATAAAGCCATTGTTTAACTCGCAAATAAAAAAAAATATATATATATTAGAATTGAAGATTGGAAGATTATTGTGGTGGAGGAAAAACATATTGCACATTGAAGAAAAATCTAGACCATTTAGGCCAGAATCATTCTTTACACAAAGATGTGAGTGCTTAACAAACACACTGTCTGATCGAGCAACTCAAACAAAACAGAAAAAAAATGTAAATAAAATACAAAAATAATAAAATGCAGTTAACCAGCAATGCAAGAAATTACCAACACACATTGTTGAAAAGAGAAATCTAGAAAATCTATGTTTATTTCCAATCTATTATTCCAATGTCTAGTCTGCCGGCATATTAATTTACCCTAATACATCACATTCATATTGTACGTATGAGATTACAGCAAATATATACATGAACTATATGTGTATTGGCTCAGAATAACGCAAATGCAAAAAAGTCAGAATGTGTTGATTGAAAACAGTTTTCCGTTACACACTACAACACAATCAGTAATTATACAGTATTTTAATTTATAAATGATTTATATTTCCATAAAAAGGCATTATTATTTATATTAAGTGCACAATAAATTTACACACTAATATTAGGTGTTCTACATAATAAACTGGAATATAAGTTTAATTTGTCATTTCATTTTTTCACTGAAAAATAAATGAATATGACATGACAAAATACTGACTAAAATTGTCAATGAAACTTGAAACTGATATTTGTTTGCAAGTCAAGCAACCACATCCACACAGGACTTGTTTTAGCACTACGAAAGAAAAGTGACGAAAAGCATTTCACGCCAGCAAGCGCAGCTTAACGTCATACATCAGTTGATTGAACCCTACGTGGATCACCTCAGCTGTTAAGGCTGGAAGGCTGTCTTGTAATCAAATGCCCACACATAGCGGGAAGAGCTTTGCCTTGGGTACACAAGGCGAGCCAGCCAGTTTCCTTTTGGCAATGGACGTCTGAACTCCCACCTATAATCCAAACAGAGGATGCACTCACAGACTCCAACACTATTCTGGTTTGTCTATCGGAAGAGTGTGAAATACTGGAATGGGACAGATGCCTACGCCTTCTCCTCTACTTGCCCTGGACTATTTATCTTTCTCCTTCTCCTTCTTCGCTTTCATGCCGCAGCCATAAAGCTGTCGGACATTAAGAATCTCACACTCTAATCACAACGCTTTTCTGATCAGCAAAAGAAGCAATAATCAAAACAAAAAGGAGTTTTGGAAATGTCTGAAGTTGGAGCACAGAGAATTCCAAACATATACTTAAAAAGAGAGAGCGAGGGAAGGAGAAAAGAGGAGGAGCTCGCCCCTCTGATTGCTTGTGTCTTCTCGTTTCCCAAGCGCTGGAAATAACTTCAAAGGGGATCACAGCCTTGAAGAGAGCGCAGATAGAGTTACGGTGTGGCAGCTGGAGAAGCCTTGCAGGTGGGGCATGCTCTGATGGTGTAATATTATCTCATAAAGGGACACTGGGCCCTTTTTCAAAGAAGGCGACTTCCTCTCCTTTGTCGTCTAGACAAAACCGATGGAACGACAGTTACAAAAGTCACCTCTGGCCAACATAGACTCTGACAGCTCTTGCCTAGAAAGCATGTATATGTACCCAAGACGTAGCGCGCACACATTGCAAAGGAGGTGACATCATGAAGCACCAACCACAAGCATCTCAAGTACATTTAGGCCTTCCCTAGGAATCGAACCTACGACCTTGGCATCATCCTCTACTGTTTGAGCCACAGGTCTCGAGACCTCTTGTGCCGAAAATCCATTCACACACTGTCCCCTTGACAACGAGGTAAGCAAACAAATGGTGCAATTCAGACCGGAGCAAACACTTAATACCATGTAAAGACTCAAATATGTCTCATCGAGCCAACGGAGAGGACATCTTTAGCAGAGGGGAAGTGACAGGCGAGTCTATTATAAGACTGTGAGTAGAGATTGAAACCATCAATGGTGTGAGAATGATTCTCTCTCTTACGGAAATGTCTGCTATGCAAACGACAAAATACAAACTACAGTTAAACAGGAACGTGAGAAAACATAAGCAAACAAAATCTTACTAACAGTTTTAAACCATTTAGAATTAGAAAAAATGGCATGTTTAAGGATAATTTTCAGGGCTTAAAGGCAAGCTATGGTATTGGTATTTCATGATTGTTTAAAGTTCTAGCCTATAGATTTTCAATAAAACAGGCAATCAAGAGAATGATGTGAACAATATCAAGGGCATTGGTTTGATTCCCACAGAA
The DNA here is from genome assembly GCF_963082965.1 of Carassius carassius. Lineage (NCBI taxonomy): Eukaryota > Metazoa > Chordata > Actinopteri > Cypriniformes > Cyprinidae > Carassius > Carassius carassius. Next base: position 40,447,011 of record NC_081759.1, read on the forward strand.
TGCATGGACTAATAATATGTACACTATACAGGTCCTTCTCAAAGAATTAGCATATTGTGATAAAGTTCATTATTTTCCATAATGTAATGATGAAAATTAAACTTTCATATATTTTAAATTCATTGCACACCAACTGAAATTTTTCAGGTCTTTTAATGTTTTAATACTGATGATTTTGGCATATAGCTCATGAAAACCCAAAATGCCTGTATCAAAAAATTAGCATATTTCATCCAACCAATAAAAGAAAAGAGGTGTTATGGAGGCCCAGGATGCTTCGATAGCGGCCTTAAGCTCATCCAGAGTGTTGGGTCTTGCGTCTTTCAACTTTCTCTTCACAATATCCCACAGATTCTCTATGGGGTTCATGTCAGGAGAGTTGGCAGGCCAATTGAGCACAGTAATACCATGGTCAGTAAACCATTTACCAGTGGTTTTGGCACTGTGAGCAGGTGCCAGGTCATGCTGAAAAATGAAATCTTCATCTCCATAAAGCTTTTCAGCAGGTGGAAGCATGAAGTGCTCCAAAATCTCCTGATAGCTAGCTGCATTGACCCTGCCCTTGATAAAACACAGTGGACCAACACCAGCAGCTGACATGGCACCCCAGACCATCACTTACTGTGGGTACTTGACACTGGACTTCAGGTATTTTGGCATTTCCTTCTCCCCAGTCTACCTCCAGATTCTGGCACCTTGATTTCCGAATGACATGCAAAATTTGTCCAAAAGTCCAGTGCTGCTTCTCTGTAGCCCAGGTCAGGTGCTTCTGCCGCTGTTTCTGGTTCAAAAGTGGCTTGACCTGGGGAATGCGGCACCTGTAGCCCATTTCCTGCACACGCCTGTGCACGATGGCTCTGGATGTTTCTACTCCAGACTCAGTCCACTGCTTCCGTAGGTCCCCCAAGGTCTGGAATCGGTCCTTCTCCACAAGCATCCTCAGGGTCCGGTCACCTCTTCTCGTTGTGCAGCGTTTTTTTGACACACTTTTTCCTTCCCACAGACTTCCCACTGAGGTGCCTTGATACAGCACTCTGGGAACAGCCTATTCGTTCAGAAATTTCTTTCTGTGTCTTACCCTCTCGCTTGAGGGTGTCAATGATGGCCTTCTGGTCAGCAGTCTTACCCATGATTGCGGTTTTGAGTAATGAACCAGGCTGGGAGTTTTTAAAAGCCTCAGGAATCTTTTGCAGGTGTTTAGAGTTAATTAGTTGATTCAGATGATTAGGTTAATAGCTTGTTTAGATAACCTTTTCATGATATGCTAATTTTTTGAGATAGGAATTTTGGGTTTTCATGAGCTGTATGCCAAAATCATCAGTATTAAAACAATAAAAGACCTGAAATATTTCAGTTGGTGTGCAATGAGTCTAAAATATATGAAAGTTAAATTTTTATCATTACATTATGGAAAATAATGAACTTTATCAAAATATGCTAATTTTTTTAGAAGGACCTGTAGAGTTAAAAAGTTTGGGTTCATTTAGTTTTTTTTTTTTTTTTAGGAAAGCATTTATCTATACTTAATCACAGTAAAAACAGCAATATTTAGATTATTATAATTTAGATTATATATATAATATTATATATTATATAAATAATTCAGATTGAATACATTTAAAATATAATTAATTCCTGTAATGGTAAAACTGAATTTTACATTATTAAAACATTATTATGACTATCCATGTTGAAAATATTGGTTCTGTTTAATAGTTTTGTGGATATTTCGATGAATAGAAAGAAAAAACAAAGCAGAGTTTATATGAATTTGTAATGTCTTTGCTGTCACTTTTGATCAATCCTAAATAAAAATATGAATTTCTTTCATGGTCAACTCAACTTTTGCATGGTAGTGCAAGCTACCCCATAAAAGCATAAATGTACAATAATATCAAACTATCGCTATGCGATACAAATAAAAACACCCTTTTCACCATGAAACAACTATCAGTTCATACCCACTGTAAACCATTCAGTCTGAAGTACCACATCAGAGAAAGTGAGAAAGCCTCATGACAACAACATTCACACTTCAGCCCAGCATACTTCGAGGGGCTAACATTACATTAACGTTGACATTATTTATGGGCAAGGAAGGCAAAAGTGCACGCCAGAATAATACCACCATCACTCTTGAAGTTCAGGAGGCAGGTAAATCTGTACCCGGCAGGATTGTAGTCATCAACACCTAGCCTCACCGAAGCCTTTGAAGTACATCCCTCGCTTTGAAGGTCCCGGCGAAGAGGAATGCCTGCGAAGGGCTCTTGGAAAACCCCCAGAGTTGTGGAATGCAGAACAAGCTGCTTCCGGGCCTCTGCTGGAATGGGATTAGAGCGCTGGAACAGACGAGGGCTCCTGCGCCAAAAATCGGTTCATGCCACCACCAATGGCATGGCACTTGCCCGCTCGTCGCAAAAATGATTTCTTAGAGGTAAAAAAATGGGCAAGAGAGTGGCAGAGGCGGGTGGGAGGTTAAGCGGGAAGAAACAACATGGTCACCAATACAGAGTGTGAATTTTAAGGTAAACCCCCAGGTCCCCCCATGTCCATCCCTTTATGAATACAGTGTACCCATCTTCTGATGGCTACTTCCAGCAGGATAATGCACCATTTCACAAAGCTCAAATCATCTCAGACTGGTTTCTTGACCACGACAATGAGTTCACTTTACTCCACAGTCACCCGACCTCAATCTAATAGATCAGCTTTGGGATGTTGTGGAACGGGAGATTCGCATCATGTATGTGCACCCGACAAATCTGCAGCAACTGTGTGATGCTAGCATGTCAATATGGACCAAAATCTCTGATGAATGTTTCGAACACCTTATTGAATTCTATGCCACGAAAAATTAAAGCAGTTCTGAAGGCAAAAGCGGGGGCCAGCCTGGTGCAAGCAAGGTGTACATAATAAAATGGCCAATGAGTGTATACAGTATGTGCTGTGTATAATTATTAAATTCTTAGATCTTTATATATTTTTTAAATGTACTTATTTGAATTTAAAAGGATGTAAAATGTAAAATGAATGTAAAGACGGGAAATGAGCATGCTTAATTAATATATACAGTAGAGCTGCAACTAACGATAATTTTTTCTGTCGACTAATCTAACGATTATTTTTATTACAATAAATAATTAATCTAATGTTCTTTTTTTGAATAGCTAATGAATCCTTTGGATAACTTTACAAAAAAAAAATTAAATACAACTTCTAATATAATATTTCAACCTTTATTCATTTTTACCATAAGTTTTTAGAGTATACAAAAATAAAGAGGCAAAGAAAATTATTTAACTATGGTAAATATGAGTTTACGATAGCGTTTATAATTAAACCACGGTAGCCACAAATTTACAGTTGTCTGAGACGTCATGAAATGTTCTTTAGCAAAACAAACCATAAAATGTAGTCAGGGTTCTGCTATGGTTTAGCATGGTTTCCAGAGATCTGGAGCTGATTCGGGGTAGTTCGGTGGTTTGTGACTGTTGTCTCGGGCCGCGCTGTCTTTTAAGGGGCCGTTTGCATATTCACAAGTTCGTTATTTCTAATGTAGGCTCGCGGTATGAGCGCTCATAATGGAAGCGACGCGGTCGTGACGCGCACGCGAAAACAGGCGTGTTCGCACCGCATCGAGTTAAAAACATCTCAACTTTTCCGAATGCCGCAAGCGCATCGCGGGTCATGTGACAAGAACTAACCAATTAGCTTCATCCCATCCCGTAACAATGTTGAAAGCTCAGCTAAGATGAGGGAACAGTTGATCATAGCTGTATATGGATTGCCATTTTGAAATAAATTTAGTAGCAGAGCTACTGCAAGCGATTTTTAGTGCTGCAAATCCATTTATCCTTTGCTGAAATTTCCGTGTATTCATGGAGAGAGCGCGTCATGATTGCTTAGCAACGGCAGACGCCCCAGGGGCACAGCTGCCCGAGCGCTTTGGAAAGAAGGAGAAAGCGGCGCGACTAACGTTTTACATGCGTTTTTAGGCGCGATATGTGAACGCCCCTAACGCGTGTTCGAAACCAGCGCCAACACAGACTTATTTTATTTTTTATTTTATCCTTACTTCAGCCACTACAGGTGATCATACCAATAACCTGTAATCTTTTACAAGAATATCAGAATCATGCAATGAGCAAGTCTGCTTTTATTAGACACTTAATAATATATATTTTTAGTTTTTTAGTAATAGTTTTTTGCTTTTAGAATCGCAGAATCTGCTGCGGTCGTTCCATCACATCTGCAGCAGAGACCTGAACCAGGAAGTTGGTCACCAGATCACACGGTAACCAGTTAAACCGTAACACCGGAGAGCGCCAGGATGTTTTCCTCTGAGGTGCTCGTGCATCGCATTTGTGCTGCCGTGGTACACCATATTGGTTTTGCAAAGGGAACAAAGGGCCATTTTATTTGGCCTCTGTTTAAAAGTATTCCCATACTTTTGATAACAGTGGTCTCTGTTTTTGTGATAGAATGCAACTTTCTCCATTCCCAGTATGCCATTACGCGAGATGTAAACAGTGTGATGCATCGACGCATTTCATGCACGTCTACGTATTTTTTTGTATATTAGTTGCAGCACTAATATACAACCCGAATTCCGGAAAAGTTGGGACGTTTTTTAAATTTTAATAAAATGAAAACTAAAAGACTTTCAAATCACATGAGCCAATATTTTATTCACAATAGAACATAGATAACATAGCAAATGTTTAAACTGAGAAAGTTTACAATTTTATGCACAAAATGAGCTCATTTCAATTTTGATTTCTGCTACAGGTCTCAAAATAGTTTGGACGGGGCATGTTTACCATGGTGTAGCATCTCCTTTTCTTTTCGAAACAGTTTGAAGACGTCTGGGCATTGAGGCTATGAGTTGCTGGAGTTTTGCTGTTGGAATTTGGTCCCATTCTTGCCTTATATAGATTTCCAGCTGCTGAAGAGTTTGTGGTCGTCTTTGACGTATTTTTCGTTTAATGATGCGCCAAATGTTCTCTATAGGTGAAAGATCTGGACTGCAGGCAGGCCAGGTTAGCACCCGGACTCTTCTACGACGAAGCCATGCTGTTGTTATAGCTGCGGTATGTGGTTTTGCATTGTCCTGCTGAAATAAACAAGGCCTTCCCTGAAATAGACGCTGTTTGGAGGGAAGCATATGTTGCTCTAAAACCTTTATATACCTTTCAGCATTCACAGAGCCTTCCAAAACATGCAAGCTGCCCATACCGTATGCACTTATGCACCCCCATACCATCAGAGATGCTGGCTTTTGAACTGAACGCTGATAACATGCTGGAAGGTCTCCCTCCTCTTTAGCCCGGAGGACACGGCGTCTGTGATTTCCAACAAGAATGTCAAATTTGGACTCGTCTGACCATAAAACACTATTCCACTTTGAAATAGTCCATTTTAAATGAGCCTTGGCCCACAGGACACGACGGCGCTTCTGGACCATGTTCACATATGGCTTCCTTTTTGCATGATAGAGCTTTAGTTGGCATCTGCTGATGGCACGGCGGATTGTGTTTACCGACAGTGGTTTCTGAAAGTATTCCTGGGCCCATTTAGTAATGTCATTGACACAATCATGCCGATGAGTGATGCAGTGTCGTCTGAGAGCCCGAAGACCACGGGCATCCAATAAAGGTCTCCGGCCTTGTCCCTTACGCACAGAGATTTCTCCAGTTTCTCTGAATCTTTTGATGATGTTATGCACTGTAGATGATGAGATTTGCAAAGCCTTTGCAATTTGACGTTGAGGAACATTGTTTTTAAAGTTTTCCACAATTTTTTTACGCAGTCTTTCACAGATTGGAGAGCCTCTGCCCATCTTTACTTCTGAGAGACTCTGCTTCTCTAAGACAAAGCTTTTATAGCTAATCATGTTACAGACCTGATATCAATTAACTTAAATAATCACCAGATGTTCTCCCAGCTGAATCTTTTCAAAACTGCTTGCTTTTTTAGCCATTTGTTGCCCCCGTGCCAACTTTTTTGAGACCTGTAGCAGGCATTACATTTTAAATGAGCTAATTAAGTTGATAAAAGTGTAAAATTTCTCAGTTTAAACATTTGCTACGTTATCTATGTTCTATTGTAGTAAATTGTAATAAAATATTGGCTCATGTGATTTGAAATTCCTTTAGTTTTCATTTTATTAAAATTTAAAAAACGTCCCAACTTTTCCGGAATTCGGGTTGTACAATATCTACAGACACTGATTAATTATACCAATATCTGATATTGCACTGATATAGAGATCTGCAACTCTATTAGTAACAATCTCAAAAACAATCCTGGACCACAAACCAGTCATAAGGGTAAATTTCTCGAAATTGAGATTTCCACATCATATGTAAGCTGAATAAATACGCTTTTCATTGATGTATGGGGGCTGTGAGGGGGCTAAAAAAATCTAAATACTGAGAAAATCACCTTTTAAAGTTGTCCAAATTAAGTTCTTGGCAATGCATATAACTAATAAAAAATACAAATAAATAATTTTGACCCATACAATATTTTTCTGGCTATTGCTACGAATATACCTCAGCGACTTTAGACTAGTTTTATGGTCCAGGGTCACATATGCAGTTTCTTCAAAGTCCTTTCAGTACAAAAATCAGCTAAAAGCTATATTATAAATGTACAGTGTAAAAAACAACAACATTTATATTAATTTTAAGACTTGCAAAACTTTACATTTAACAAAATCCTTGTGTTTTTTCAAATAATTAATTTCAAAAGATGGCAAAGAAAATCCAGATGCAAAATTAGGGCAAATGAGCAAGAATAATTCATATATACAATATCTACAGATGCTGATTAATTCTAACCAGTGCATCTCTATTAGTAACATTCCCAGAAACAACATAAGCATTTCTTCAAAGTCTTTTAGGTACAGACATCTGCTAAGAACATAAATAATAAACTAGAAAAATGTGTCACTATAAAAGCAAGTGATACTCCTCCATATTTCCACTTGCACAGGCCAGGACTCGAGCTGATCCTTGCCAGACTGAGCAGATTCACTAATCATATTTCCATAGCTCGGAGTTTTACGTGCATTACGAAACAAGTTTCTAGTATCTTCTTGTCAGTCAAATATTCCAGCAACATGAGTGCTTGTTCCTATCAAGTGGAAAACAAACAACTATGGCTCTGAAAATTAAGGGGCACATTTAGTCAGAACAATTTTATTTATAAGCATGCCACTCTTTCACACACAACCTTAAGGTCTTACCACTAAAACGTGTGTGCAGGCATTGGGTCGGCTCTTGAAAGAGGGAAAGTAAAGCTGGAGATGACTGAGCTGATCCAGTGAGCTCTCTCTTTAAAGGTCAACACCATATAGACCATCTCCAACTGTCTCGAACACATCCCATCACATGCAATGGCTTTCTGAGATCAACGACATGGAAGACCCAACATGAGCTGGGAATTCTGGTGCATTGCCAAGATCTAAAAGGCTTGAAATGTTTTCGGGGAATAGTTAAAGTGGAGTGTAAATGTCAACTCCGTCATCATTTACTCACCCTCACATTGTTTTTCCTGCAGGATGTAAAATAATATATTTTTCCTTTGCTTTCAATGCTAGGCCAACACATTTTATATCATATTTTCTTTCAGGTTCCACATACTCTCTTAAAAATAAAGGTGCTTCACCATGCCATAGAAGAACCTTTGTTTTGTCTAAATGGTTACATATAGAACCTTTCATATCTGAAGAAACTTATTAAGTTATTTGTGGCCAAAGAAGGTTCTTCAGATTATAAAAAGATAAGAAAGGAATGGTTCTTTAAAATAACCTTTGTCTGAATGCTTCTTTGTGGAAATTAAAGGTTCTTGTATGGCATTGCTGTGAAGACCCTTTGAAGCACCAACAGTGTACAGGTTTGGAATGACATGAGGGTTTTCATTTTCACATGAACTACATCGCAATAAGGCGTAATAATCACAATTATAACAGAACCGATGCAAGAAAACAGGAAAACAGATGAGCGCTTGCTCATGCAAGACCTGTTCCCAAAGAAAGCAAAAACATGGTTCCCAAGAGACAAACCAGTCAAACGATCCACCCATTCCCTGACAACCTAACACACAAAACTCAACCGCAGGCATCATCCTCCACCCCTCTGCACACACATAACATTTGGCTCCACTGCAATGCAACCGAATGAGGTACTTCAGCCCACCGTCAACCCTGTGCCAACGCCACTTGTCAATCAAAAGAACAACCCCTGACATGGGCCAGTCCCGGAAAAGGGGGTGGAGAATCACTCAACCAATCTCTGGTAGATCCTTCAAAGCTTACTCTAGCCTCTGGACTTGCTCGTTCTCAAGTAACAGAGATAAATGGTGGTCGAATGATAGGACTCAAGAATGTGCGGCCATGGAAATTGGTAAGAGTGTGTTTTCTTCACCTCCACGGCCTCTAGTTCTTACTGACCATTAGGTTAGATCGAGTTTCTGTTGCCTTGAATTTGTTTTCTTAAGGAGGTTGCCCTACAGAAGAAAACACTTTGTTTCAGGCCTGATTGTACACGTGGGACTGGACTGAAGACATGGCTGGATGCAGGGTTTTCAGGCCACATGTGGATTGAATTGAAGGTCACGCCCAATTTCATTACGCTTGCATTCAAAGTATGTGAGGATATAAGGCAACAATCAGCTAATGAGGCATGACATCCAGACTTTAGTCTGCTCCACAGTTTCCATAAGTCTCCAGAGCACTGGCTGCTGCTGCCAGTAGCTTCTCAGTACGAATGCACAATGGCCACCAACGTTCAAAAGGTTTGGGGAACGCAAGAGTTTTAAACGATTTAAAAAAAAAAAACGCTCAAAGCTGTATTTATGTGAGGAAAAAAATACAGTAAAAACAAATATATTGTGACAATAACAACTTATTTTTTTATATTTATACAGTACTGTGCAAAAAGTCTTGGGCCACTAGTATTTTCACAAACAAAAAATGGTTTTAAGTCAGTTTTTTCTGTTTTGCTGTAGTAGTAAATATCAGTTTACATTTCCAAACATTATTTTTGCCATTAATTGTAATAATCCAGTGAGATTTGATCTGTTCATCATCAGTCTGTCTGGAGTAACATGAAGAAACAGAACAAACTGAGACAGACCAAATCCAGAAGAACTGTGTCTCCAAGACACTTCAATAAACCTGCAAAGATTCCTGAAAGACAATGAACAAGTGCACCGAGGACAAAAGCTTTTTTTAACGCATAGTGTGGTCACACCAAATGTTGATTTCATTTAGTTAAGTTAATAGAAGTTAATTCCTAAAATCTATTTATGGCATTCTTTTTGACGGCTTACTCACTTTACAGCATTTTTACACAAGTGTCTAAAACTTTGCACAGTACTGTAGCTTTGAAGGTTTCTTGAAGTGTCTTGGAGAGATTGCCACAGTGCTTCTGGATTTGGTCTGTCTCAGTTTGTTCTGTTTCTTCATGTTATTCCAGACAGACTGATGATGAACAGATCAGATCTCTGTGTGGAGCACATGGCTGCTGTCAGACTAAAAACTCGCAGGATTATTACAATTAATAGCAAAAATAATGTTTGGAAATGTAAACTGATATTTCCTACTGACACACTACAGCAAAAAATGAAAATACTAGCCTAAGACTTTTGCACAGTACTGTATATTTTTAAAATAGCAAATATTCATGTGACACCAAAGCTATTTCTCCAGTCTTCTGTGTGGAAAGATCCTTCAGAAATGCAAACTCGGTGCCTAGAAACCTTGTTGTGAACAAAAATTGTAAAACAGCATTTATTTGAAACTGAAATCTTTTGTAAGATTACAAATGCATTTAATGTAATTTTTGATCAATTTGAAATATCTTTTTGCTAATTTTAATAATAATAATAATTTTATAAAAAAACATCTTGCATGCTAATTTCTCATTCTTTCACATTTAGATTTCCCCTTACATTAGCTACATTATCTCAAAATGAATATACTTTTTTTAAATAATGTACATTATACTATCATATGCATATTATCATATGTTTAATTTTATCAATTAAAAAACGACCGATTTCACATTAAAGTTCAAAATGGTTGCAACTTTTTTCTAGGCATTTATTGTTCTATTTATTAACCTAAAGTTAATAAACATACTATTTTTCCATCGTCATTTTATGTTCAGTATACATTAGGGACATTTTCGCACCAATTGCAGCCGAATTTATCCATTTTGAAGTGTGTATTAGAATATCTATAAATCAATTACACAATTTAACACATTCTAAAATTGCTTCATTTAATTGGTTCATTGTTATTTCATGTTAGCTGCAGCATTGATAATGTTAGAGAACTGTACATTACCACAATGAACCGATTTCAATTAGTAGCATTTTTATTTTATTTTTTAAAAGATGGAATTTCAATATTGGGCATATGTGAAAAAATCTGGCTTTTCAGTATCCTCTAAAATTTTAATATTTTGCATCCCTACTTTTCAGCTTCATTTGTCTTTAGATTGAAAACCCCTTTTAGTTCTACTGAATTTCCTCCTTTCTCTGCACGTAGCTCTTTTCCAGAGAACTTGAAGGAAGCTTGGGTTGATGATATTCCAGAGGAAACAAGTGTATGTAAAATAAAATAAAAAAGGGCCAAGCCATTTCCTGGTGTTTTGAGAGCAGTACAAGGAAAGACAGGTAAAGCCAAAGCGTCTGGTATATTCCTTAAGGGAGAATCTTGGACGCCACACACTGCAACACCGGAAGCTATTTGGAAGCACATCAAAACAAGAAATGTTGTATCAGTGCCATTGGTGGGAAGCAACAAAGCGGTGCTAAGAAAGAGATACGCTCTCATTCCAAAGGCCAGATTTAGCAGTCAGTGCACCTTTGATCACCAATGCAGTTATTTTAAGGTTAAAAACTACTAAATCATGCTCGAGAGAGCTTTCCCACCGGGAGGAAGTTGAAAATGACCTCTATCTATTCAGTTACTCATGTAAGGGTGTATATAGAGATCAGGTTGGACAAGTCTCTCAATGCAGGCCAATACAGTTACACCAATATTTCTCCATGAGAAGAGAGATTTGCAGGGAAAAAAACTTGTCAGAGATTAACTTGGACTCACTGGGGCTGAACTCGACAGTCTGCTCACATCCATCCTACCCATAAGTCTCTTGAACTGAGGCAGTGCATGTCTATAAGGAATCTGGAGGCGTTGCATTGAGTAACAAAAGAAACCTGTGATGCTGAGAGAACCAAACGGAGCGGAGAGCCATGTGTGAGTGTCAAGACTGGGATTTATCTCCCCACGTCCAGTGTTTCTCTCTCAGGGTGGCATTAGCATCGATCAGAGATGGCAACGTAGAAGAAACTCCAATGAAATATTCAACATGGGGGTCTGACTCCCCTTGAACTCATTACATCAGCTTTTTTCTGCTTCACAGAATCAGAGGACTGTGTTTGCAAAAACCAGAAAATGACATTCACTTGGTTGCTGGTGGTTTTACATTTTTGCCAAAAAAAAAAAAAAAACACTATTCTTCATTAATGCAGTCTTACCAACTTGAGATCAAGTTTGTGCAAAAAAAAATATATATATACATATATATATATATATATATATATTACAAAAAAATGATAATATATATATATTAAAAAAAACGGAAATTGATTGTTTTCAAATGTTCAAGTGAATTTAGGCTTCACAACATTTTATCCTTTTGTGTGAAAATTGGATATTAATTTGACAATTTGACTAGATTTAGCTTTTGACAATGCATTAAAAAAACAAAAATATAATTTTACAGATTAGCAAGAGAATGTTACTATCAGATGACGGCAAAGTCTAATCGAAATCATGGAAATTAGCAATTAAAAAACCCAAACTGTCCGATACCAATTAAAAAAATATATAATAATAAAAACACAATAGATCAAAAGTTGTGTGTAAAATTCTTGAAAATGTTGCTGCATTTATTCAATCAAAAATAGTTAAATCACTAATAACGTGAAATATTATTACACTTTACAATAACCGATTTGTACCGCATCTTATTTACACTGTAATTTATTCCTGTGATGGCAAAGCTGAATTTTAGAAGACTTTACAGTGTCGTCATTCAAACATGCGGATTCCTTTACTTTTTTCATTATTTATTTTACTGTATAGAAACAGAAAGAACTCAACTCAACTTAAAATAGACTCAACTCGGTTTAACACATTTGACTTGTTTAAATCGATTCCATACACTTTCCAAACATAGGCACAGCAGAAAATATGAAGAACAAAAAATTCTACAAAGAAGGCTTGTTAATGATGCGACCCTATAAAGCAAATAAAACCCATATCAAAAGAGACATGAATCTGAACCGCTCAAACAAACAAACAAACAAACATCTAAACCACTTTTCCACCGTGTGTCCACGAATGTGCTACAGCTGCTCAGTTTTAAGCTGCATTATGGACACATAGTTGAGGAATGGGATGAATGGTATGGCTTTGATCTCTGTCCGTTGACCCATATCAAAACCCTTCAGCTGCACTGCAAGTCCTAATCCCTGCCTCAATTTAATCAGCCATCTCAACGACTCACATTACGCTTTTTAATTAGGAGGGAGTCATTGCTTCGGCATCACACCCGGCCAGAGTGCTTAGTGCAGACCTCTACATTCCCTGTGAGCTTATGTCAAACAGAAGATTTCACCTTAGGATTTTTTAATAGACTGCAACTCCCTTCTGCCACAGAAGAGCCAAATCCCGAGATCCCAGATCTCATCAAGTCTTGGTTAAGAAGCAACTAGAGGACTTCTGATCAGGACTGATAGGGCTGCACAATTAACTGTAATAAAACTGAATATCACAGCAAGGCATTGAGTGAAATAAATACATGTGTGGTGTATTTCAGAGTGAAGCGCAGCACGGTGTTCTTTTACCGGTGTCCAACATGACAACCATAACTATTAGTATTGCAATTTCACAGTTATACTATAAATAAATTAATAACAGCATAGATAATTTTCTTTTCTCGTTTAATATTTAGTAATAATAAAATTTTCTTAAATACGGTCACAGTGAAATATTATTTTATTAATATAATAAGCTTTATAGTAAATTACTATTATTATTATTATCTTAAATTCTGTATTATTCAGTGAAATGTTACAACGGTTATATTTCTGCTCAATATTTTATTTAGTAATTTTTAAATACTTTCTTTTACAGAGAAATATTACGGTAGTAATTTATTGTTTCGATTATTTGTATTTTGTAATAATATAAATACTGTATTATTAGTAGTATTATTATATAGTAATATTGATCTAGTTTTTTGAAAAAAAAAATATTATTGTTTTTTTGTATAGTGATTGATATATAATAAATAATAATGTAATATAATAATATATTTGTTGCATGAAGTTGTTTAGGCGAAACAAACAAGTAAATAAATAAATGAACTGATTAAAGAGAAGGAAAAAATTACAATTTATTTATTTTTATTTTTTCCTAAGGACCGAACTGCAAGGGGGTTCACAAACTTTTGATTCGCTTAAAGTTTTTGGTTGCTTCTTGAACTAATACAGAACTTTTGTATCTCTTTTAGACCTGCCTTCCCCCTTTTGAACAAAACTGCAGCGGCAGCTATTTGCAGCAACAAGCAAAATCTGTTCCATCACAGGCCTCTATTCACAAGGCCAGCATCCATCAAATGACTGGGGGGAATAACAGAGGATCCCATCCTTTCCAACTCATCCAGAAGTACTGCGCAGAAAAAAATAAAATCAAAGGCCTCTACAACACCCAAGGCCAGTGATTTCAGAGGACGCCGGATGAAGTGACCAGTGCCAAAGTTACCATATCAAAAGCCCCCGGGGCCCCGAGCCACCCCCTACAGTGATCAAACAGAGACCATCCCCAAAGAGAACAGAGGGGGTGTCTGTGGGACCAATGACGAGTCAAAGAAAGACAGACTGATAGAGAAGACCAGAGAGAGAGAGAAAACAAATGAAGCCCGGGGACAACAAGGCAAACAGCGAGGGGTAGAGCACAAAGACAGCGGTTGCTGGGAGAGAGCAGCTCGCAGTAGAAACTATGTCCAGATCAAGCCACTCTCCGCTGGGCCGGCCCGAGTGAGGTGAGCCCTTACTGAGCCCCCGGGGGTCACGCAGAACAAAGGAGCAGAGAAAAACTGGAAAAACAGCTGGCCAGAACAGATCACAAATGAATAACGAGGAAGACATGAAAAGAAAGATCAAAAAGGGGGAGGGACGGAGCGAGAGGAAAGCACAGACATGAAAGGAGAAAATGTTTAAAAGCTTTCCTTAAATGAAAAGTATAAATAAATGCAAAAATCTAATATCAATTGATCACTACGATCATTGGCCATTTGGGGATTTCTGGAATTAACATCAACATTAGCTGCTTTCTAATATTTTTGGGTGAACTACTGTATGTATAAATATATATATATAGTTGGCACTAAAAACAAGATCACAGCAGTGTGTGCAGAGAAGGTGAAGCTGTGTAGAAGTGCTTCAACACATGTGCATCCACTCATATGGGTGAGGTGAGTAAACAAAGCTTACGGGAAGAGCACACCACAATCACACACACACACACACACACACACACACACACACACACACACACACACCACAGCTTAGTTGCAAACACACACACACACACACACACTCAGTTACAAACACACCTCACACACACACACAAACACATTTACACACACACACACACACACACACACACACACACACACACACAGTTACAAACACACACACACCACAGTTTAGTTACAAACACACAAACGCACGCACGCACACACACACACACACACACAACTTCAGTTACAAACACACCTCACACCTCACACACACAAACACATTTACACACACACACACTCTTAGTTACAAACACAAACACACACACACACCACAGCATAGTTACAAACACACAAACGCACACACACACAAACACATTTACACACACACACCCACTCTTAGTTAAAAACACAAACACACACACACACACACACACCACAGCTTGGTTACAAACACACAAACGCACACACACACACACACACACCACAGCTTAGTTACAAACACACAAACGCACACACACACACACACACACACACACCACAGCTTGGTTACAAACACACAAACGCACACACACACACACACACACACACCACAGCTTGGTTACAAACACACAAACGCACACACACACACACACACACACCACAGCTTAGTTACAAACACACAAACGCATGCACACACACACACACACACACACACACACACACACACACAATATCGCCACCTAGGAGAAATGACAGACCAAAAATCATTAAGTTGAACTCTATTCTGACTGGAAACACATCCAAAACACCTGCTACCAAAAACTACTCTATATGGGTTGCTTGTTGAATTAAATAGAACTGCTTTATGTTGAGCTGACTTAGCAAAAACACATTAGCATGATTAAAGGTTTAGATGGCATTTTAAGCACAAGTTATTGCTATAGTCTGATTGAAAGGTTTCTAAAGGAAAAGGTGCTTCAAATCCCAGAGTTGGTTGAGATCGATAAAATGATGAAAAGAAACCAAGTTCAGTCAACATGAAGCAGAGCAGACACCATTCACAATCCTCGACCAACACGGCTCCGTCGAGAAACAAGACTATTATTCTAAAGGACCGAGGAAGGTCTTCTGGGGTCAGCGGTGGGCTGGACACGGTCCACCAAACATTTGTACAGCAGCAATGAGAGCGGGCCACACAAACAGTGCTTTGTTCAGACCCAGAATGCTACAGAACCCTCTGCAAAAGGTAAGCCAAGTATGTCTGCTTGGCAAACACCGAGAGCACCGAGGATTAAACATCAATCTTCTCAACAGCTGGACACCGGAAGGATCAGCGCAGGGCGTTTTCTAAAGGCAGGCTAATGGTCAACTACCTCTGAAGGGGATATGACCGGAAAATGACTTTTTCAACTCTAAAGCTAACTTATTCATTGTAATGAGCGACTTGTTCTCTGGACTTCTAGTCTGTGTGTGAGGGAGTTTGAAAGCAGTTATGTCCCATTTGTGGACAAATCCATCTTTCGAACCAGTTCTTGATAATGATTCACTTGAATCGATTTGCACAGAATTAGCTTGACTGTACTGTACGGGAGAATTTTAAAAGAAGTCGATTGTTGCTCCAACATGTCACCACTTTACGGTTTTACTCTCAAAATGCAAAATGATTCAGTATTACAGACCTCACTATGTTGACCAATGACAAATCATATTTCGTAATTTGTATTTTTTTTTAAAATCCATTTATTCCAAGAAATGTCTGCTGTCTCTTTCATAACTTCTACAATAAGAAAAAAAATCCATCCTAAGGAGCCTTTGAGGGGACATGGTGGTAGAAAAATATGAGATGGAAGCAAAAATGATATTTCAAAAGTAGTGCAAAAGTAGTTTTGCGTTCCCACAGAAAAGCATTGAAAGATATTTTTCCTTCGATCTTATCATAGGAACATCCGAACTTCACTATGTTGAACAACAACCAATATTTTATGATTTCCCCACACACAACCCCCCCCCCCAAAAAAAGCATTCTGTACAATTTACTAAAGGAGTTAAACTAGTCAAAAAAGATGAATGAAAATAAGTGTGCACTATATGTAAATTGAATGCATCTTTGACTCATTCGAAAGAATCAGTTCATAAGAGTCATTTGATCATGAATCAGACATCGCGACACACGCTGTTCATTGTGGCTTGCAAAAAACATTGGCGAACACTCTCAAAATAATTTACATCTCACTAAATAATATCTGACGAAACAACATTTGTGATCATTTTAGTTGCATTCTAATAAATCTGCAACTATTAAAGCCTTGATTCAATATAACAAAGAAGAGCTCATGATCTAACAAACCCTGGAGCCGCTCCATCACTGCTGTGTCTAGAGATGACTACTGATCTATAGCTTTACCACATCTTACCAAGTCATCCAGAAGAAAGCACAAGCCACTTAATGAGCACATCTTATGTGCCATCATAACAAATGCTTCCATACATCCATATTTTATTCATATGACAACATGTTAAGTAGGGATGCACCGAAATGAAAATTCTTGGCCGAAACCGAAAACCGAAAAAGAGAAAACCAAGGCCGAAAACCGAAACCGAAACACCGAAAGAAATTATCCCAATTATTAGTACCATTGCATTTATTGCTATGACCGTGTACTAACTTTACTAAAATTAAAACATTGCAATTGCATAAATTAATATTAAAGTTTCAAAGATAATTACAATTACATAAATTATAAAAAAACATAAAAATGCATAATTACAAATTATGCAAATATTTATTAAGCACATTGCAACAATGCACAGTATAAAATAAAATTCAAACTAAAATTTAATCCCACTCATCTGTATATTAAATAATAATGTACAGGCCTACTGGCCTGCAGAAAGGTTTTAAAATTAACTGTTCTCTCATAAAAAGTGCATTTAGGTGAAGAGCATTTGAAATTTTTCTCTGTAGTACTAGAAAGTGCATTACTTCTCCAGTAGGCAAGACTGTTATCACTTCTGGGGATGGGGACTTCAGACAGATAACCATAGCTGTTGAGCAGTTGAGCTTGTCATCTGCCTGACATTTGAGAAATATTTGAGAGAGTGTATTTAAATAGGGCCAGGGCATAAATAAACATTTTTATCAAATTAAAGCAGAAATCTAGCAAAAAATCTAGCAGAAATATGGCTACAATCTGATATTATGCATGTATATGTATATGTGTGTGTATTATATATGCAGAGACGAGTCTTTTTTTTTTTTGCGCTCTGATCTCAGTCTCCTGCGCTTGGCGCTTCTCCGTCTCCACGCGGGTTCTCCGCATCCAGCGCGGCCTGGAGCATTTCTCGTGTGCTCTGCCATATTTCCGCGTCCAAGTAATGGTCTTTATAACGCGGATCAACCACATTCGCGATGAAGTGCGGAGGATCCGAAAAGATCTCAGTGAGACGTGTGCTAACAGACTCTATAAGACTGTACTTTTCTTTGTTTTCACTTCGTGGTCCGTCTCAATCTCTTTGTTAGGAGACGCTTTAGTGCTGCGAATAAAGGAATAAGAATAGAGAGAATGTTCTCTATTAAGACCCACTGGTGTGAAGTGAATGACGCGGGGAGCTCGTGGTCTGCGCTATGCAGGTGCACGTGCAGGTCGCGGTTTCTGTTTGCGTCATCATAACATTTCGGCAGTGTTGTTTCGGTAATAAAAGTGTTTCGGCCGAAAACCGAAAATGCACTTTTTGGCCATTTTCGGCCGAAAATCTTCGGTGGCCGAATATTCGGTGCATCCCTAATGTTAAGTCATTAATAAACCCAGAGGGACACCTCGAAGCTGAAACCAACCATCTGTCAGTCACTTTCACACGCACCTCCTGAAATCTCACAGACCGTCAACCTCTCTCCAGCTTTGATGATGATCATATCTGACAGATGTTAGTGTTTCGCCCCCAGGCTCAACAGAAAGGACCACACTGTACTTCATCATTTAACAAAATGCAGTAGAGGTTTCACAAGCTGTGTTTACTGCATTGTCAAATCATATCACTGTTCAATGTAAATACGCGATGTCTAATTTTTGCACAAGTAAAAATAATGTTGCCAACTGACAAGGTAGTCTTATAAGCTTGATACCATTCCAACATTAACAGAGTTATCTGTTTTTGCAAATAAACTCTTGATATATGCAGCCGAAACTGAAGTTGCAGATCACGCACACAAATCTGAGAGAAATTCATGTTTGTTTGTGTGCATCTGGGAATTTGTTTAGTAACAAACCAAAAACAAAACATTTTCACATCCTCATAATTTTTTTTAATGCAATATCCAAAAAGATAAAATAAAAAAACGATGGAAACCAGCAAATTGCACCTTAAAATAATCCAAAACCTTCGATCTTTTGTAGACACCTAGAAATATACTAAGATACTCCTGAGCTGTAACTCACAGGATCTACTGAGCTCATGATTGGTGCAGTACACCTGATGCTCCACAGCCATGCAAAGAGTGTGAAACTAAACACACAGACGGCTATCCACAGAACAGACTAGCTATTGTAGTCCCCACCATCATCCTGGATCCCTCCCTGGCCTCACGTCTCTATCAGCGTCTGTACAGAAGACTCTGTTCATACTCAAACAAAGAAAGAAGTGAGGAGCAACCATTCTCGGCATCTCAGGCATCCTGATATTCTTTAGAGGCCTGGGCACCTTCATCGACCTTTCTTCT
The DNA here is from genome assembly GCF_963082965.1 of Carassius carassius. Lineage (NCBI taxonomy): Eukaryota > Metazoa > Chordata > Actinopteri > Cypriniformes > Cyprinidae > Carassius > Carassius carassius. The sequence continues at coordinate 40,466,310 of NC_081759.1, forward strand.
TCTGCACATTTTCTCCTGGGATAGGTGGTGCAATCAGCCTGGTCTGGGTTTATTACAATTAACTAAATCTAGCTAAAACTAAACCCCCATTTTTGTAACTTGAAATAAAAAAAATATGTATAGAATTACCTCACACACCAAAAATGATCATTTATTTGTCTTCAGGCCCTCCGGAACGTGCATGAGTTTGGTCTTCATTAGAACGGATTTGAAAAATATAGCATTGCATCACTTGCTCACCAATGGAGCGAATGGGTGCCGTCAGAAAGAGACATTATAATGATCCAACTATTAATTCACTATTAACTCCATTCCATAATGAAAACATGAAAAGCTGTGTTTGTAAGAAACAAATCCATCATTAAAGTGTTTGATCTTTAACCCTTTGCCAAAAACACTGCAAACGGTCCAAACAATAATGGTTTTGAACTGTTTGCAGTCGTAAACTCTGCACATTTTCTCTTTACTGGAGAAAGCATTATTACAGACAGAGTATTTTAGTTGAAAGTTAAAAACGATTTATGGTGAACATGCAGTTTTTCCACAAGACACTGAACTGGAGTGGTGTGGATTACGGTGATGTTTTTATCTGCCATTTGAACGCTCATTCTGACGGCACCCATTCACTGCAGTCCAACTGATGTAATTCTAGATATCTCCAAACCCGTTCTGATGAGGAAACAAACTCGTTTGGGATACCTGATCGATTCTAGTGGATGAAATCAAATGCATGTGTGGTTATTAACGTACTAGTAAAAGCAAAAGCCTAAAGCGCACAAAGCTATGCTCTTATTCATCTTATCAGAGGCTCATCTCGGGCAGGCCGAGAGGGGCACATACCATGCGCTCTGGCCCATCCTGTGAGCTCTCTGCTTGGCATGAGAAGCCCTCTCAGCCGCTTTGATGTGCTGATGGTTGGCTGGTGATAGCTTGGGCCTGTGTGCCACGCTATGATAACAGGAAGGGTTGATAAGAGGAAATACAAGCTGTCATGAGCAACACGTTGAGTTGGATGCCAAGCTGCTTAATCAGAGGGACAGCAAAAGATGCAGAGAAAAACACAGAGATAGAAAGACAATGCAAGGGCGAAAAGGCAATGCAAACGAGCAATAAAGACCAATGAATATGCTTCTGTGTAGCTTCTGCAGTGGAGAACTGATTTCAGGTTATCTATCTATCTATCTATCTATCTATCTATATATATATATAATTTCTTTTTTTTTTTTTTGCATTTGTTCTAGATCTTATTATGGCAAAGGTTTTTTTTTTCCACCTCATAATATGCAATCAAAATGCCATAACTGGACCTTACAGTGAAAACATACACACACACACACACATACATATATATATATATATATATATATATATAAATAAATAAAATACTTAAAGTTATTAATAAATATATATATATATATATATATATATATATATATATATATATATATATATATATATATATATATATATACACACACACACGCACACACACACAGTATATTATAATAAAACCTAATTCAAAATATAAGTTTTCACTAATATTTTGAATTAGGATTTATTATTAGAATTTGTATTTATTTATGTTTTCAGTTTCTGTTTTTTTTTTCAGTATTCTTTGTATATTAATAGTTTTCACTAAAAAATTTTATTTGTTTTTACTAATTAAGTTATAATTATTATTATTTGTTTCTGTTTTTGTGTTAATTTGGTTTAATTTAATTTTTTCCACATTAATTTATATATTTATTCAGCTTTTGTGATTTAATTTATGACAGGCAACATTTCAAATTTTCATTTACGTTAAGGTTTTTCATCTAATATTTATATTTTATTCCATCTTAATTTCAATTAAGAAAAAAGGTTAACTAATAATTTTTGTTGCAATAATAAATCTTTCACTCCTTCCATTCTATCAAAACTTTATCTATGTAGCCTGTGGCGTTATGTACGTTTCCCCGTGTAACCTGATTCTGCAATAAAGTCATCAGTTAAGCAGGAAAATTCACTTTTGTGGTGAAACTAATATGAGAGAAAAAAAAAAACCGTAGGATGGGACTTGATTTTGTCCTTCGGGAATTGATTGGATCTTTGGATTGTTGTTGTTTGCTAATTGCATGTCATCAGAGAAAAAAAAAGTTGTTGTTGTTAGGGGAAGTTAATGTTTTTGATTAAAGCTTATTATAATAAACATTGCAATATTCCATACAAGTTCCATGGTGGCTTTGAACAACATCTGAGAATAAATAAAGGCAACTTATCTCAGACACATTAGCACTAGCCAGAACATTCAAAAGACAAAGCTGGGTTGAAATTACACCAAAACACGAAGATGAAGAAATCTCATATTATTCCACCGAATACTGATGGTTCATGTGTGGTCCAGGTCTGTAGAGAGAATAAACGTGTTAATAAATAAATAAAATATAGAGGTTCAAATCCGTCCAAAAGAAGCAGTAATGAGTGTTAAACATATACATGGTCACTTCAAACCTTCCTAGCACTTCTGAGACCACAGAAATCAAACATTTAATCAACTAAAAGTCCAGGCATCAGAACACAAAAGCGTACATTGGTGCATTCACAAAAACTATAGCTTGTATTTGGCCAAGAGAGTCAAGCTAATTCAAAAATAGAAATAATAAAATAAACAAAAATTATTAAATTAAACTAAAAATAAATTCAATTAAATAATAAGTAAATAAAATTAAAAAAAATAAATACATTTAATTAAATTTAAAATAAATACAATTAAAAAATTAAAGTTATATAAAAATTACATAAATAATACTACTTATTTACCTGTTTCCACATCCAGCATGTGATTCCAAACATATTTTAATTTCTGCGAGTAATATCAAATCATTTGAAGTTTGCAGCAATACACCAATATTTAAATTCAGACCAATAATTATTTTTATGATATGGTCAATAACTAATACATTTATGGCTATAATTCAAGATTATAAAGTGAATTTAGTCGTCACAATCCTCTATAGGAAATAAAATAACTGTATAATAATGAGACACTAATTAGTGCCTGAAAATACAAACGTTGGGGTCAGTAAGATTTATTATTTTCCTTTTAAATTAAGAAAAAAAGTATTTTGAATTGATCAAAAGTAAGACATTTGAGTGACAGGTATGTAATATACAACTACTGCTATAGTATAATAGTCAAAATAGATTAAAGATTCAAAATAATATTATATTTAAATTTAAATATCAACATTTAATTTTTAACCATTTAAATAGAAACAAAAATATATTTTTTTAAAACATTATATTCAAAATATTTAGAATATTATACTTAAAATGAACGTTTATATTTTGACTAATTTTTTTTCATATTATTATATTAATATGATTTTGATAGGGTTTAGATTAAAAATTATTTCATAATATATTTTTTATAAATAATAAGTAAAAACAATCATTTAAATAAAACCGTAAAAAAAAATCTATACATTTTATTTTAAACATTGCAATATTGTAATAAACATTAAGATTCTCACTTAATTTATTTTTTTAAAGAAAAACATTACATTTAATAGAAGGATTGTGTGACACTGAAGAATGGAGTAATGGATTTTACTGTATTTTTGATCAAATAAATGCAGCCTTATTTATTTTTAATAAAAGTTAAAGACACAGAAAGCCGTTGTGTGACGCCATGTTTGTGGTCACAGGAGCTGTCAATATATTATCATCACCTGCAGTGCCACTGTTTTCCATGCACACACACACAATAATGCCGTTCCTGTATAAACTTTACAACTGTTCCACCTGCTGTGTACATTAGGAACGCCCAGTGGATTAACCCTATCTGATAAAAACCCCACACTCAAGTTCTTCAGTCTGCTTCAAACGTCCAGTATGTGATCTGTGAGTGTGTGCAAACAAAATGAGAGAAGCAAGCCGTCATGTCCATGAACACCTCTACCTTTATTTGTGCAGGGCTGGATCGCTGCAGGCCTGAGATTACATCAGCAGCCGTTTGTGGAGCAGCTTTATCAGTCAGGCATTGCTCAGCCAGCTCTTTGAAGAGCCGCTGGGGGCCTTTGATCTGATCTGATCCTATCAGCTCCGGCGGCACATTTGTGCTCAACCCAGAACCAGATTCCAGAGCCACCTTTCTCTCTCTCTCGCTCTCTCTCTCAGGTCTGACGGGTTATGTGTAATGAGGTAAAAGGAGAGGGAAGGGCCTCGGTGCAGGCAGTAAATCCAGAAAAAACCTCTGCATGCGTGTGAAAAATACCACATAAACAGACAAGGTGTTGAAATTCATCTCAACTCAACATGAAAATGCCTGGCGGCAGCACAGCCGAGAACACTTTTACCTTTCCTGGTGTTAATAACATACAACATTAAAGTTACAGACTGTCTGTTTTCATATGTAGTGATAGATAACTAGTATAGTATGGGCAAGTGAGGACTTACAAAAAAAAAAAAAAATTAAATTAAAAAAATAAAATAAAATAAAAATATTAAAAAATAAAATATAAATAAAAATATAAATAAAATAAATTAAAATATATATAAAAAAATGTTTTTATATGTAGTGATAGATAACTAGTATATTCGTGGCAAGTGAGAATTATATAAAAAAAATATATAATAATAATACAAATAAATAAATAAAATAAATATATAAATAAATAAAAAGAATAATAAATACAAATTCTGTAACTACGGCTACTACTACAAAAGGTTTTTAATACAGCACTATATTATTCAGCTACACAGCTACTACAGCTATATTATAATATTTTGTTCTATATATTTATCTATAATTTAATTATTAAAATATCAATAACAATAGAAACGAAAACATTTAAATATTTACAATATTACAATACTTAAAATGAAAGTTTATATTTTAACTAATTAAAGGGTAAAATACATTGTATATTAATAATATTATATTAATATGATTGCAATATCGTTTAAACTTAAAATAATATTAATGAAATATGACAGGGAAAAAATTATAATTTCTACAAAATAGAAAATAACTTATTTTAAATTAAAAAGTTTTAACTATTTTTTCAAAATGGAAACAAAACAATTATGTTAAATAAAATATTACATTCTAAATTATATTTGAATGTATTTAATACTAAACATAAAAATATAATGTATATTATTATATATAATATATAATGTAAAATATATAATGTTTATAATATCATATTTAAAGTAAATAAAGTAAATAAAACTAAATCAAAACAAAACTAACAAAAATATAGTCTACCATTATGTGAACATGAGAAGAGTATATCCGAAAGTAAGTAAAGTGGCAAATCTAAGTCTCTCTCTTACACACACACACACACACACACACACACACACGTTAGGGAGGAATTCTGGTCAAGTAGAGATAAATCGACCTCCTTTATACAGTACAGACAAGTTGAAAACATTAAGCAAAGAGACAACTCTGCCGTTTGGACCAGACAACCCAATCTTTCAAAGCTGGAAGCCACTTTCCCGAAGGAACGCTGAATATCTCATTGAAAGTGAGCCAGGAGACGGTTGTCAGGAATTGTAGTCTATTTCAGAAACCGCAGAGAATCAACGCCTTGGACGAGAGGTGCACATTCGTTCGTATATGACAAACTGAACACCCGGTGACCATGTTAAAAACAACAGGGGAGCAATTATACAGAAGCCATGTGAACAAAGGAGAAGACGGAAATGATGATCCATCACAGAGAGAGGAGGACTGACTTTATATAACAGAGACACAGAAGCATTTTCATAACTGGGTTACAAGCAGAACTTATCTGTACCTCCACAAATCAGTTAGATGCATTACAGCCAGTTCACAACATTATGTTAATGAATTCTACAGATTTCCAGAATTCTACACAATTCCAGATTTTTATATAGTTGCATCTCGGCCAAATATTGTCCTCCTAACAAACCAGACATCAATGGAGAGATGATTTATTCAGCTTTCAGATGACGCATAAATCCCAATTTCAAAACGTCGACACTTAAGCGCTCAGCATAATATTCCTGTGGAAATCTTTCCTCTTATGTAATTCTAGACTGGGGTGTATTGTGGTATACTTTGAACCCGGTGTTCTTGAACTTAAGAAGAAGGTGTATATATGATAAGCAGAGACGTGGTCTTAAAACTCGAGGATGTCATGACTTGCTAAATATTAGTGAAGCACTTGTTTGCTTGACTAGAATGAGAACAGTCTTCAGACTATTGCTGAACATATCAATGAGGTCAATCAAAAAAGCAGTGAGCAACACTAATGGCACTGAGGATGACAACTTTTCTCAATGTGCGATATACACCAATAAAAGTTAAAACTGTAAGGGAAACGGAGATATAAATAGTTATATACTGTTGGTGCATGAGGCCAGTGACATTCCTGCTTTCACTCAGTGTCTGCAAACCATTAAAAACAAAAGACATTGATTAAGTATTATATTCTAAATCGCAAGAAAAACTTAAATCATGAATCCAAAATATGACTTCAACTCAGCAAATTAAGACTTGAATCAAGGGTTTTCTGTCATGACCTAGACTTGACTTGAAATCTTGAACGAAAGCTTGAATCAAGTCAAGTCTAGGTCATGATGGAAAAGATTTGAATCTGGTTTTAAGCTGCAGGGTTGACTTCATATCGTGGATAGCTGAAGTCTGAAATTAAATCTCATCCTCGAGACATGATCTGAGACTCTTCTGAGACCCCTCGGTAAAGAGTCCCTGGAAAGCGAAGGGGAAAAGGAAAAGAAACGTAAGAACAAGTGCTAAAGGAAAGCTTTCAAGTCTAAGCTAACTGGTTAAGCAGAAGGGCAAAAACACAAAGACAAACGAAGTCGAGTAGCATACAAGGACAAGGACAAGACACAGTCAGACACTGAACGAGGAAAAGACCCAAAACCAGAGATTGAAAGAAGCAATGGCTCCGTGTTTCGGACTTCAGCCGTTCGTCAGCACATTCCCGAACGACAACAAAGCATACCTAAGCCTCTGTGTGTGCCCAGAGAACTGTCATTTCATAACCCTCTCTCATTTCTGCCTATCTGCCCCTTGAGAAAACTAAACAAAGAGCATCAGAGTGAGGCAGACCGTGGTAAAAGAAGAAAGAAGTAGACAAAAACAGTTTCATCTTTTCTACTCCGACAGAGGGAGAAAAAAACAGCCTCAAATGACTTTGGCAAGGCTCTGAAAGGCCGACGGGTTAGCGGTTTGAGTAGATAGGTCTTAAAATACAGCTGCCACCACAAAACCAATGAATGGAAAAGTAGTCGCGCAGCACTTTTAACCTTTTAAACCCACGTTTGTTGAATATTGCTACTGTTGCTGTGGACAGGGAGGGGTCCGTGTTTTTGGGTTCCCGCTGTCTCGTGGAGGGCCGTTCTGGACTCCCATGGTTTCAGTCTGTGGGAAAAGCATGCAGACTCTTTCGGCCAAACCAAGCTCTCATTATGCTCCTAATTTAAGCGCACAGCTACAGCGAGCTTTGAGCAATGACGCTGTATCAATCACGCCACAGATCGTGGGTAGACTCAGATTTTGTAAGATAAAATGAAAAAAATATATAATAGTCCTAAAGTGCAGTTTATGCATCTAGGAATGAACCCAGAACTCAAATTCTCAACTCCGCATGCAAGGAAAGTCGCCTGGTGGTCTGTTAAAGGAACAGTAGTTGATTATTCAATGACAATCTTACCATTAAGTGGGCTCTCAGAGAGACAAAATACTGCATATGATATCCGCCAAATTCTGGATGCATTAATCAAAAGTAGGTTGGTACACTTTAGCGGTCAACCGATACTGTTTTTTTTTTTTTGACAGCCGATGCCGATATCTTGAAAAGCAGTGCAAATAAATGCTTATTTGCTTAACGCTGATGGCAAACGAGAAAGTACTATAATGTTTGCCTTTCTATTACTAATAGGGCTGTGCAAAAAAATCAAATGTGATTTTCATGCGCATCTCATCAGTAAAGACGCTCCTGTGATTAGTAGTATAGCTCCAGCATGTGCGTTAAGATCAGGGTTGCCAGGTTTTCACAACAAATCCTGGCCAGTTGCTTCTCAAAACCAGTCCGAAACTAGCCCAATCGCGTTTCCAGGAGGTTTCCCGATAAAAAATTCCCCCCCCCGGTGTTAAAATATATGTTTTTTTGGTAAAATTTGCATTTTAAGGGCTAAATATCATGTTATTGGTATTTGGGTCTCTTTAACCCGCAGACATGCAAAACAACCGCGGACTTGGCAACACTAGTTCAAGTGGAGCAGCATTTACTACACAGAGTATTAGTCCACCGACAAGCAACACAAAATCGCTTTCAGAATCGACAAAGCATCGCCTGCGATTTCAACATCAATGTTGTGTAGATTGTCAGTGAATTACGGCTCTGTGTAGCAAAGGCCAAGCATTTTGCCAAGTCTGCGGTTGTTTTTCCTGTTCACGGATGGAAGCGACCCCAATACCAATAACGTGATATTTAGCCCCTAACATGTGAATATTACCAAGGGAACCCTGCCAAAAACGTGTATTTTTATCGCCCGGAAGGAAACGCGATTGGACTAGTTTTAAGAACCAATTGGGCAGGTTTTGTTGTGAAAACCTGGCAAACCTGATCTTAACGCACTTGCTGGAGATATACTACTAATCACAGGAGCACCTTTACTGAGGAGATGCGCATGAAAATCGCATTCGATTTTTTGCACATCCCTAATTACTAATAATATAAAAGCAATCATTATAATACTTTCTCTATACATTTATTCCATTGTTTACCCGTTCTGATTATTAGACAGACTTCTATCTGTATTAGACAGAACTGTAAACAATAGAGAGAGTGTGAGCACTTTCTCAGCATCGTCAAAATAAAAGTCAAACTCAAACTTAGCAGAAAAACTTATCGGCCAATGCCGATATTTAAAAATGGCAAATATCGGCCGATATATCGGCCTTGGCGATGTATCGGTCAACCACTAGTACACTTAAATAAAAACATGATTGGACTAATATCTGTGAATATTAAGCTGCAAAATATCAATTTAAATTTGAAGATTCATTGAAATATATATGAATCCTGCATGTTCTGCACGTCTCTGTGTGAATGAATGGCACAGACGCACGGTTTTGTTTACTACACACATACTAAACACACGTGTGTTTTCAGCCTCTGCTGCCTCAATATATGAGAACATGAACACGTGAGCATGATCTCTAGAACTGCTCTGAGATTCACTTCATCAGCATTTGACCTTTTCTTTTGAGAAAAACTATCATATACAAACAGAAACCTAAAGGTCTTCACAGTCAGCAAACCGTCAAAATAAAAGTTTAACTTGAAGAAACTTTGACAGAAATATATAATTAATGTAATGATACTACTACTACTACTAAAATTTATTGATTATTTTTAAAACAGAATTTGGTTTGAAATAAAACTGAATTGTAAAATGCATTCCACGGGGTCTTAAATTTAATTTTTGTTCAAATTTCAATATATTGCTGTTAAATTGTGTACGTTTCATGATTACAATTAACTTGAGGTTTTTGTTTTTTAAGATTAAAACGGTCTTAAAAACTGAATCCAAAAGAATTTAACACACACAAAAAAATACATTTGGAAAAGATTTCATAGGGTCCTACTTGTGATATTCCAGATCTTTTTTTCTGCAGAAAACAATGGATACATTTTTGGGGGGATTTCTGCAAGCCGTAGGGACCAATTTTATGACATTTTTAAAGTTTCAAAGTCTCAGTTCCATTTAAATGTATCAAGATTGGACAAGAGTGACCAGAATTAGATCTTCAGGAATTCTACCTATAAGTTCCACAGAAAGAATAAATGTAACATGGAAATAGCACGATTGGTGATTAAATAACCACAGATTTTCCATTGACGGGTGAACTATATCTTTGAGAGAAACAGAAACTTGCTGGGACTGTAATAATAATAATAAATGGTGTGTTCGTGCATTAAAAGTGATGAGTGGATCAAAATAAATCACCTGTATCTCTGTTCTAAAATCAGCACTTGAAGACACTGCAGTACAACAACAAAAAGCAAGACACCACAGAACACGACAAGCAAAGACTCACATTCCACCTAAAAACAAACACCAGTCATTTTCCATTTCCAATGCATTTCTATTTCACTCCACAGACAGGTGAGAATATGGTCACTTTCCCAGATTTCCCACATCCAGTGTCTGACAGCGCTGCTTTTGCTGCAGGAGGTGATAAGGAGAGTCATCCATCAAGGTGTTTTAGCTCAGTCGTGTGTGGATATGACACTATACTTCTGTCTGAGACAATGAGGAGACATCATTCTGACAACATGTCATCACCTGCACAGCCAGCACTCACACAGATCATTTCATTTCCCTTCTGTTTATATAAGGGACTTTCAGCAGTAACGGTCATGAACTTCACACAATCACGCTCTTAGTTATGATGGTAGATGAAAGATAAATCTAAACTCGTCTGGAGTCATGCAGAGAACAGTCATGAAAGAAAGAAAAATGAAAGAAAGGTGCAACTTTGTGAGACCCTGGAGCACAAAACCAGTCTTAAGTTTAAATTTTTCTGAAACTGAGATTTATGCATCATCTAAAAAGCTGAATAAATCATCTCTCCATTGATGTGTGGTTTGTTAGGAGGACAATATTTGTCTGAGATACAACTATTTGAAAATCTGGAATCTGAGGGAGCAAAAAAAATCTAAATATCGAGGAAATCATCTTTAAAGTTGTCCAAATGAAGTTCTTAGCAATGCATATTACTAATCAAAACTTAAGTTTTGATGCATTTACAGAAGGAAATTTACAAAATATTTTCATGGAACATGTTCTTTACTTAATATCCTAATGATTTTTGGCATAAAAGAAAAATCTATAATTATGACACATACAAGGGTTAGAACCAATTTTGTGCTAAAGGGACACATACACATTAGGATTTGTTTTACTAATGCACAGTTTTGCCATTTTAGACCAACAATGAGGCTCAAGTAGAAATAGCACCATTCAATATTTTCATTTGACGCATTAAAAGTCATAAAAAAATCAACTGATGCTGGGGGTGAAATACATGCACACAGAAAAATGAACAATCATTCATATTACATACAGTTTAACATCCTTAAAACATTTTGAAGTTGTCATTTCTGTGTAATAAAGTCAAAATCAAGGACAAAGTGCATTGGAAGCCAGTAAACTAGAAAAGGAATACAAAGAACAAAGCTATCAAAACATTAAAGAAACCTTCATTTTTTTGTACATGCAATGATCGCGGCCTAAACTTCAACACAACCTGCAATCACAAGACTTAGCATATTACAAAAACAATATTTCAGCCAATTAAGTGTAGCAGTAAGTCCGCCAAAATCAGTAGTCCAAACAAGAAGCAGCATTTCAGGTAAATACTGTAACCTTTCAGCCAAAACACTCAAAGCACTTCGATTTCTATAATCAACGCATGTAAAAACCAACAGCTAACTGTCTCCACTGGAGAAAAGGCCAAGAACTGGCAGCAGGAATGTAACACTATATTCAAAAAACAATCAGCATGACCTTTCCAAGAGAAACCACAACTACAGTGTGTAAGAATTATTTAAAAAGACACTGATTTTTATGCAAAGAGAAGACAAAATTGAGGCAATGGAGGTTCTAGCCAAGAGGAACATTGGTTTTGTGTATTAGCCAAGAAAAGTCACTTTGCTTCCTGCCCCATAAGGTAGAGTATGTAGCAAATTAAATTAATTTGTTTACTTTGGCCCTGATGGTACTCCAGGCTATCCTTTTTCCACTCGAGGGAAAACTGACAAGGATGTACCAGGGATCAATAAAAAACATGCACGGCCCAAACGAGAATTGCAAACAGCATCTGTATTTTGCAGAAAAACTGCCATGTTTAAAAGCCATTTGGACAAATAGGCACAAATGAGCAGAAATAATGTCATTTCTGAGAAGAACACTGTGAAAACACATTGCAGAGCATGCTAAGAAAATGAGAGAGAACGAACAGCGAAGCAAAGGATCTAAAACATCAAGCACACAATGTTAAATATTCCAACAGGAACTCTAACTTGGCCTCTGCTAAAAAATCTAAACCAGGTCTAGCTCAAAGTCTTCTCAATGTGGCGCTGAGGTCTGTCATCTAGAGCCAAATGGCCCGTGCTAAACGGATGCATGGTCAGTCTAAAGATCAGTCTTCTGCCATCACTGAAAAATGCTGATCACCACTTGCCATTTTGAAGAATGTGATCCTCACTTATATTATACATGCATGGGAACTAGTGTTGTCACGGTACCAAAATTTCAGTATTCACATACATTTTACTAAATAATAGTAATATTTCTAGCACAATGCCTTGATGTAAAAATTAACTTTTAGGCCTAACTAATGAATGCATATTTGTCATTTTAACTGAACTTAAGACTGGTGGTGATGCTTAAGATATTTTTGGTCATTGAGGGTACCAAAAAATTCTGTAAAAAAATAATAATAGATCATATTAATTATTATTAAAAGACAATACTACTACTAATTCTACTATCATACCAATGTATATACAATGCACTATGAATTGATGAGCTGCTGGGTTCATGAATATTAATCACGTTGTCTGCGTTCGGTCAAAATGATTTGCTCAAATCAAAACAGGGACGGTAAGAAATCAGCGCCAGCCAATGAAATTGCCATTTGTGCATTAGCTCCGCCCACTACCGGAGAAACCAGTATGTCTTCTGCTTGTTCGAAAATAAATATGAATAATTCTATATGAACTCCATTATTTTGACTGGAGAAGACAACAAAGAATAGTTTACATATAGCGTGTCGATTCAGCATGGTAAGACTCTCGCTCTCTCTCTTTGCATGAGTGAGAAACAGCGCTATCAGTAAAGCGACGGTGAGTCGTGTGTCTTCACAAAGAGTTTACAGAGCATCAATTACAGGTGCGCTGTGCGTCCATTGAGATGAACTGAAAAGTTCAGATCGCTTGATGGAGAGAGAACTCTGAAGCTCAGATGCTGAAATTATTGCAAGCGTCATGCGCTTCGGTCTATGTAGTAAACAAAACCACACGTCTCTGCCATTCATTAATTCACACAGAGACGAGCAGAACACATAGCGCGGAAATCATAGCGCTGAACCGGGTTTGAACGGGACCTCGGTACTACCGGTACTTAAAGAAACCTGGTACCGTCACATAAATTTTTTTTTAGTACCGACTTGGTACCGAAGTACCGGGTCTTTTGACAACACTAATGGGAACGTTCTGATATTACTAAGTACACAACTGTAAACACACACACTAGCTGGATGTAAAAAAAGCCTGTACTTTTCATTTTTTCTGCTCTAAAACCACAGGGAGGACTGAATAAGAAAAGCACAGCAATAGTAGCCATGGACTACTGGATGCTTAAGCAAAACATTTGACTCAAAATACATCATCAAAATTCATTTGCATGCACGCATCAGGCTCTAGCTTTGATGTGCATCATCACATCCCTTTAACATTACAGGCACAGTCACCATACGTTCCCAGAGTGCACTTCAGCTAGCAGTGTTTAAGGGACAGATGATTCCTCTTGGCGGAGCTTTCAATAAGGTCTCGCTCTTTGATGCCTGTTCTCTGTTTTCACAAGAGGAGGGGAAGAATGACAAACTTTCAACAAATCATGAAAAGGGCGCTCTTTAGAAGCATTGCAAAACCACGTGTGTGCAATAAGAGGAAGAAATCACACATAGGTGTGATGGTTCAGGAACGATTTCTCAAATTGCACAAATCCCTGTGAAGATGAGATTTAAGCAGAGTGTGCATCTGGACTGCATTATGGAGAGGATTTCTCACAACCTTCAATCAACTTTAAAACATTTATGACAAGTGGCATATTTAAACAATACCATTTTATTAATATTATTAATAAGAGTAACCTCCGGTCATGCACTGATTTCTACCTCATTAATGTGTACTTGCTACTTGTAGTAGCACCACTATTTACTATGGAAATTAAGTTTTAGACTTCTCCAGCCATGTGTGCTTACTGCATACCTTTTATTTGTTTATTTATATAGATACATTTTTGTAAGCACATATTTAAGAGATAAGCAGGAAAAAAAGTTTTTTATAACTTTGAAACTTTTATTAATTCCCGTGCCGTTTATAAATCCTTAATCCTTCCAAGTTTCCATTGATTGCAAAATATCTGGAAAACGCAGATATTAAAACGGATAACCTTTGACACATGTTTACAAAGTTAACCCCGTGTTTGTTTCTGCACGTTCCCATCGCGCTTCTGCAGCACACAACATCATTCATGCAAGCTGTGCATCCATGCGACTTTGTTGCAAGTAGACTACGTTTGCATGTTTTGACAAGAGGCAAGGGGCCATTTTGCGAGCGCGTATTGTAACATCATCCTCGCGCAGTGAAGTGCATTGAAAAAACAAAGAGAGAAAACAAAGTTGCGGAGAGCGAATGCAGCGCACAGAAAGCGTCAAATCCCAATGCAACTGCACCGATAGAGACGGGAACATACTTGCACGATATCGCCCTCTGCGCTGATAGTGGCCCCGGCTCTGGAGAAGCGCCCTTGCAGACCTGTCGTATAAGTCGTATAATCACCATTTGGGCTCGACTCAAAAAGCACAACTTCCACAAAGGCAGTATCCTTGGCTAGGACGCTTCCCAAGACCCAAAACAACACCAAGAACACCGAATCAGCACCACGACCGAACCCGCTCCTCGGTGAAATCATCCTCTTGCCGGTTGGATCAGCGCCGATCGGAACATAATTTCCAAGGGTCTTCAAAAAAGTGTCGATTCAGAATCACATTTGAGAGGAGAGCGCGTCCTCCCAAACATACAAACAACATGGAAAAGAAAAAAAACAGCAATGGATGGTACGACGTGAGAATAGCGATCATTAAAAAGAAAAGTTTGTCCTTGGGAAGAATGTCGTGGCTTATTTCAGCATTGCAAGCCTGGACTATCGCATTGCTCGCGCTCTCTGTACAAAGCGGCTCTCCTTTGATCTGGAAACACGTGATTCCTGAAATTTTTTTCCACAAAGGGTTAACCCCACCCACCGATCTTCCTGACCCTCTCAATTCTAGTGGATGGGATTTCGATTCATCCAGGTGACTCGGTTCTTTTGAATCACTTAGTTTAAACGATTCATTAAGTGACTCCGAAGAACGAGTCAAGTGAATCTTTTTTTTTTTTTCAGGTCGAGTTGTCTTTCTCTTTTTAATCTATATTTACATGTGTGTCTCTATAAATCACGAAGGGACTCCAGAGAGAGCATTTAAAGAGAATACGCCTTTCCCCACAATAAGAAGAATAGATTTTTTCTTAGTATAACTATGAATAACTTTTAAAAAATATTTTTTTCACTATAAAGAACTTCGAAGAAACTTTATTGTAGGTGCATATGGCATTTTTTACTTATTCAGAACTCTTATTATAACCTTGAAGAAAGAGAAACTTCAGCCAACTAACATTGCATTGAAGTGAGATTCGCTCATTTAAAAGACTCGTTCTAAGGAACCGATTCCTGAACGTCGGTTCCTCCCCTGCTCCTCCTTAAGGAGGAGCGACACTTTCTGGATGATTCATACGCAGAAATGCGCGTCTGTATTAATAACTTTGAAGTTAATAGCAAAGATTGTCGTTTCGTTTATACTATAGCTACAAAAACTTTTATAACCTTTGCTGGAAGATTGTGAACATTTCTCTTATGTGTGTGAAGCAACTTGTTGAACTTTGTGTGGACTACCTTACAGAGAACTACTAACCTTCTCAAAATTGTTCATATGGTGCCTCAACACTTCAAAAATAAAAGAAGCTATTCAAAGTTTGACTTTGGATAGACAGCAAAAGTGCCCAAATACATTTTATTAGTGTATATAATATTGTTGTTACTTGGAATAAAATAAACAGTAAGTTTACAATAAGCTCCCATTGGTTAACATTAGTTAACATGAACCAACAATAACAAAAGCATTTATTAATTCTAGTTAATATCAACATAAATGTATACTAATGCATTATTAAAATCAAAAGTTGTCTTTTAATAGTATTTAATTGAACTAAGCTAACATGAACTGACAATAAACTGTTATAACAAAGATTAATAAATACAGTAAAGAAATGTATTGCTCCTTGTTAGTTAATGCATTAACGATTGTTAACTAAAGGGATCGTATTGTAAAGTCTTACTAAATAAACTTAAACTGAAAAGAAAAAAAAATTCCGCCTGTTGCCAAAGCATTTTTAGGCAAAACATTTTTTAGCCATTTTAGACAACTAAGACTAAAACTGGAATAAAAATGTATGAAAATGATCAGAAATATAAAAAACCAATGACTAAAATGCTAACAAAGTGATCAACTAAAAGTAAGATTATACTATGATGCATATGTATTTTCTACTTGTGATGAGCATTTGTCTAAATTTTTTTATTTTATTGCATTGTTCTGTGTTTGCCCGACCAATGCAAACACGTTCTTCATACAATCAAAGACTATGAATTGACACTTGCATGCAGTAATCTCCCAATGTATTCAGAATTTGAGTGGCTTCAGAGTCTTTATAAAAACCAACTGCACAGCTCCTCGAGGTCAGGAATGTATCAGGAAGAAACAACGGATCTCCAAATGACCAACACATGTTCTGTTTCAAGCCAGGAAAAGCCAAAAGAGCTTGCAGAATGCTAAAGAGAGCATGACAACGATTTACAGATCAACTCTCAGCTGATGATGTCATCGAAGCTGTGTGCTAATGATCTCGAGGATGAGGAGAGGAACGGCTCTCCATCTGTTTTTGAAGAAGACCCTCAGCTGTAATCTATAAAACTAGCACAGGACGAGGAAAACTGGCGTCTCGGTTGTTTCTTCCGAGCTTCGTAGCTTGCATGCACAGTCACTTGCTCATCAAGATTGCATTGCATCAGTTTAGTCAAAGAAGAGTCTCATTTTTGTGGGCAGGGTGGAGTATCTCTAAACATCTGTGTACAGACTTTTAGGAGACGAGACGAGAAAATAAAGTGTAAAAGTGCCACGAGTTAAACAATAGTTGCCTCAGTGGCTGTAATGCTAAACAATTGTCAAAACACCAGTGTCATTTCCATGCAGGCCCTCAAAGCTTGCTAAACAAAGAACCTCCTCTGTTTTCATTGATCCGTGTCCTGAGAGAGAAATATAAACGGCTAAACTCCTCTGATAACACAAGACTTTATAATACTGCTATTGTTCTGGACACACAAGTTGTGTGTTTGCTGTCAAAAATTAAAGATGCTTGCTTGAAACAAATCATAAAACGAGTTGAAAAGGTGATGTGGCTGAGCATACGTTTAATTAAATTTCATAGGACATGCGAGGAGAAGACAGCAGCTTCTTTCTGCGTTTCTAAAATTAAAATAGATAATTAAGTTTATCAGTTTATTCAGATTTTAGCTCTGGTTTTCTATTAGAACTGTGGAAGTGGACTCTGTTCGGGCTCACAATGCAAATAGTTTCATTACTTTGTCAACTAAAAATGTCCAGCAGTGTGCATAAAGTGGCATTAATGTTTTTTTCACTTACACTCATCAAGGCTGCATTTATCTGAGCAGAAACACAGTAAAACATTAATATTTTAAATAGCTGTTTTCTATTTTAAAAGGTAATTTATTCCTGAATTTTCAGTCTTTTTTTAGTAATTATTTATTAGATTAAATTTCTTTATATTTTCATTATTCCTGCTTGATATTTAATTACAGGACACAATTTCTAAAGGATTATTATCTTTAATTAATATAAATTACATAAAGGATAAAGGATTATTTTCTTTAAATAATATAAAGTTTTTTTTTTAAACAGCGTTTATTGATTTTTGTTTTTGTAACATTGATTGTAAAAATTTTAACTGCCAATTTAATGCATTCTTTCTGAATAAAAATTTAAATTTCCTTCAAATAAATACAAATAATAATAATAATAAAAAAATTATGTTAGTGTACATGCATCACAGACGAACAGTGACTTTAAAAATATATATTTTTTATTACTAGTTGTGGAAATGACAGACATAGTAATAGAAAAGTTTAAATCAATAGTAAATATTTAAATGGTACGTCGATTATTTTCCTTCTTGTTTAGATTTAAACATGCAATAGTTCATATTTTTATGATGGATTAAAGTCAAAAAATCTACAACCAATGCATTTGAAATGTAGCAAGCATAATGATTCAGAAAGGGTAAAACTTGTTTGTTGCAATAATAATAAAAAAAAAACAACCGCTGACAGATACAAGTACCTAAACTTAAAGAAACCCCTGCCTCAGCCCTTGAATTTTAGAGATTATGAATATCAAGAAGTATTTAAGGAAACCGAAATGCTGTGCATAAAGTATTACAAATGGAGAAATGCTTGTGATTCAAACGTGCAGCACTTACAGCATTAGTAATTGTTTTTGTTTTGTGTATGAAAGAGAAAGGGAAGGAATGAAAGTGCGAAAAATAGCCTTCTGTTGATTCAACTCTGCCCTCTGGTGGTGTGTTTTCCTGTGGCTCTGAAAGTGTGTGTGTGTGTGTGTGTGTGTGTCTGTCTGTGTGTGTGTGTGTGTGTGTGTGTGTGTGTGTGTGTCTGTCTGTCTGTGTGTGTGTGTGTGTGTGTGTGTGCTATATTTACGATCAGTTCAATTGCATTCATTATATTAGTATGAATAGCAGGTTTGTCGATAGCAATTTGTCCAAGTTTCATTATGAATAAATCAGAATGTAAACCTAGTGTTATTTTATTATCATTAAGATACTAATGATTTTATTAATATTTTGTTTTTATATTTTTCATTTTGCCTACATAGTGTTTTATTTTTAAAGTTTTAGTGATTTTCAGTGCATCCACTTAAGCTAAATTAAAATAAAAAGTTGCCAACTAGCTAAAATAGAAAGTTTTTGCTTTTGATTCCAATTAACGTTTATTAAGTAACTAAATAGTTTTTCTAAATAGTTTTATTTAAGTTTCAGTTAACTATTTAACTGCAAACATTTTA